>NC_040035.1:13526141-13841252 GCF_003713205.1 Coffea eugenioides | reverse complement strand
GCTGAGTGCTAGCTTGTTGTGTTTTCAAGCACCACCAGGGGTAATTTCTGATCTGAGACATCGTTATGTCCTGGATTGTTTTTCCAAATATCAGGGACTTTAAGTCCGATTTTGAGCCCCTTTTGTATATGTATCCAGTTACTCGTCTGACTATCTATTGGATCAAGATTATTTGATAAGTTGGATTGGAGTACTTTTAGTACTTGATTGTGATGAGTGATTCTTAGTATGTGATTAACCATTGAGATATTTGATCTGATTAGTATTTGATTATGATAAGCGAGATTGACATGATTCTTAATACGTGATCGACTTTCGAGAACTATTTTGATCTGATTAGTACAAGTTGGAATGTCGAGAACGACATTCTTTTAAGGAGGGGAGTTTGTGACGCCCCGCGGCAGAAGAAAAGGGAAAAATTTCTGGTGAATAGTGTTTTGTGGAGAATCCGGCCAGAAGCCGTGCAAATTCCTTATATTTTTCATTAAAATTCCCTTTTCTTTGACAAATATCACTTTATAATGGCCCTACTACTCAATCACCCCGCAATAAGTGTCAATGAACTTAGAAAATAGGGTTTCACTTTTGGTTTCAAGATTGGAGCAAAATTAGGGTTTTCACGATTTTCGCCGGATGAATTTTCGGTACGAAGCAAGGATCAAATTTGGTGATTAAAAATAACTTTTAAGTGAGAAATAATATGTGATTAGAAGCAATGATACAAGATTAGTGAATAGGAAGTGAAAACCCTAGTACGTGTGTTTTTAAGAAAAACGGCGCGAACCGGCGGGACCCGCGCACTAGCGATTGAACGCACCACTTGACCACTACTTTCTTACCGTACAAGCTCATTACTAATTGAGCAAAATATCTTCCCCCTCATAGCTATCTCTTGACCGAAATATGTGGCCAAAATGCAAGGAGAAGAAAGAGAAAATTTTGTGGTGGAGGGTGAGCCAAGTGTTGGCAAAGCTTGTGGTCAAGATTCATCCTAATCTCTTGCCTTAATTAACACCATGAGCAGCCTTTCTTCTTCATTTTTTTCTGCTCCTTGGCCGAGAATAGAGAGAGAGAAAGGGAGAGCAAGAGTTGCACCATTTTCTTCTTGATTTACATCATCCAAGTGAAGAATCAAAATTCTAAACCGATTAAAGTGCGGGTTGTGAGTTGGGAAGCTTGGGGAACTAAGAAATTCCAAAGGAGGTGAAGTATCACTCTTTCAAGCTTTGTTTTTGAGGTATAAAGTCTGATTTATGGCTCTGATTCTTTTATTTTGGTTTAAGATGCTATCTAGTTCATGTTTTGGCTTGATTACAAGATATGCAAGTTGTTGTGATGAATTTTGGATGATTTAAGCAAGTTACGGTTTGATTAATTTCTGCCTAAACTTGTTTTATGATTGATAGATGTTATATATAAGATTATATAAGGGGCTTTGGTAGAGTTTGGAACAAGGAATTGAAGAGAGTTTCATTGGAAACCAAAAATTTCAGATTTCTGGAATTTCCTAATTCAGTTCTGCCTGGTCTTGGAATTCATATTTAGAGGCCAAATTAGGCTTGGCCTAAAACATAAAAGTTGTATAGAATGGTACTTTATAGGTGCCTACAAAATTTCAGCTCAATCGGAGCTATGTAGCTTGTGAAAAGATGAAAATACCCTCGCTGTTCTAGGGTATAATCCAGAGTTCCGCGTGGACAGTTTAGTCTATTTGGTTGTGTTTATTCACTATAATCCGTTGGGATTTAGCCTTTTGACAAAACATGAAAGTTTTATTATTCTGTCTTAGCTTTTAAATGCCTCCAAGAACAACTTAATCGGACCTTGGTAACCTGAGATATGACCATTCCAGTGCAGTGCGGTTAATTACCCGACTAGTTGGATTTTGGTTCTGTAAATTGGGAATTTGACTAGGTTGGATTGGAAACTGGACTAAGTGATCTTCATGAAAATTGTATCCCTGTGTCTTAGCTTCGAAACGGTATAAGTTACGCCTCAATCCGATAAGCGTAGCCTTGGATGTGTTCTTTCCGCAACCACACGTCAAATCTGTCTTTTGCTAGGTTACATTTCCACACTTGTTATCACTTTGATTTTTGTTCTTATGTTGTTATGAGCCTATGGAACGGCTATTTAATTGAATCTATGATATGTATGAATTTCGAATTGGCTGAGGAAAAATAATGAGGCCATAAATGGCTGGAAAATTAGATAAACACAAGGGGCATGCTGCCAAATTTTCACGAGAAAGATAAACTAGCCTTTGGAGTTCTAGTTCTATATTTGGCAAATTTGACTTGGATATACTGAAAACTAGGTTGAGCTGTCTTCATGAAAGTTGTAACTCTTTGTCTAAGGTTCGAGACATTGCCTAGTACATTTTGATCTGATAATCACAGCTCCAGTTATGGGCAAAATCGTGTAAACCGTTTTGTACCATTTTCATTTCCGCGCACGCCCGATGCATTCCTTTACTGTTTTTCCGCTTTGATCGTTTTAGTCCTTATTTCCATTTGTGATCTAGGGCTTGGACTTGAACAAGACAATAATAAATGATGGATGAGGTTCGTGAGTCGTGGTTGGTGAGTGATCCCTCAACTATTTCCAAAGTTACTTTTGAACTAATTCTTGCATTTATTACTCCATTGCATATCATTTGGGTTTGGGTGTGTGCCATGACATAATTTGGCTCCAATGAGATTCTAGAAAGTCTTGTGCTTAGAACCAATGTCTCCACTACTGTTTACACATTCTTTGGAGCACGATGGCCCCTTACTTCTGTTTCCCGGTTACCTGATCTAAACGAGCGTTGGATATTTAAGTACAAGAACTTCACTGGCTCACATGAGCAATAAATGAACATTTGATTACTGCATCATGACATCATATCAATGCTTTATTGTGAAATATACTTGGCTGTTGATTTTACTGGTCACTCACTGAGCTTCTAGCTCACCCCTATTATCGTCTTCTCCCCACAGGGATCGAAGTAAAGGAAGAACTTGTATTTGGATCTTTGTGTGGCTGGATGGCGTACATCTTGTATAGTTTAGATTTGGTTTTGGTTTATGTACTTTTGGACCTGTATAAATATTTGGAATTGAATCGGATGTATATCTACATTCGACGCTTAGACCTAGTTTCCGCTTCGCTTATGATATGTAATTTTTGGAGAATTGGATGTATTATTCGAGTTGTACCTTGTAATTTACTTGAGGAATGTAGTAGTGAGTGAGTCCCGGCGAGAGCTGGGCAGGCGGTCCGCTAAACCCTTTGGTTCGCCTTAGGGGGAGGTGGGGCCGTCACAGGTGGTATCAGAGCTTAGGCTTCCGATCTTTGTAGTGTATCCTAGGCTTAAAGTTTAGGATGCCGGACTGTGGGATTGGTTTGTACGTTCAATGCTCTTTTGGAGCGTCAGTTGTGAATCTTGAAAGTGGTACGCATAAGATATGATTTGGTTGAATTACGCTTGAGAGCGTACGGCCTGAGCTGTACAGTTTCTTAGTTTTGGATTCTTGGCTAGGGTTTTGATAGATTATGGTGGTGGCCGGAATTGTTGAGAAAAGTTTTGGTTTGCATTTTTCTTCTAATTTCCTGTTTGATTAAGGTTATACCACCCGAGTGGTAAATGTTAAGATTTGAGATATTTGAACTGTCTAAGACCGACTAGACTGAGCTCATTTGAGACTTGAATTTGTATCGGCTAGTGTACCCTTACGTATACTTGATAGACCTGACCTGACTGAAAATAGGGTATCTCTTTTACTCTTGAGCAAGTATCTTGATTCATATATGATCTGTATGTGGATTTGAGTTTGATGACTGCTTGAGAGTGTGAATTACTGGGCATAAGCTAGGCAAGTGAGTTCCTACTCGTACTCTTGTTCTTTGAATCTGAAATAATTGACCCCGCTTTTGAACCGATACACTTGAACCCTGCTTTTGACTCTGTTTCTGAACATTTTCGTACTTGTTTGGTTATAGACCGGCTACTACTCTTCTGTAGCGGTTGAACAGAACCTCTCTGGTGAGGCATTGCCTGTTGTGTTTCCAAGCACCGCCATTCTTCTGGCGAGGCATGCCTGTTGTGTTTTCAAGCACCATCAGGGATTGAAATTCTTGAACAGAACCTCTCTGATGAGGTATGGCCTGTTGTGTTTTCAAGCACCGCCATTCTTCTGGCGAGGCATGCCTGTTGTGTTTCCAAGCACCATCAGGGATGAAACTTTGACTTGAGGCTCTCTGGTGAAGCTTAGCCGTAGTGCTAGCTTGTTGTGTTTTCAAGCACCACCAGGGCCAATTTCTTGAGCTAATATCCTCTGGTGAAGTTTAGCCTTTGTGCTAACTTGTTGTGTTATCAAGCACCACCAAGGATGAAATTTTGAACTGAGGTTCTTTGGCGAGGTATAGCCGTTGTGCTAACCTGTTGTGTTGTCCAGCACCGCCATGGACAAAATCTTGCATTTGAGGCTCTGGTGAAGTATAGCTGAGTGCTAGCTTGTTGTGTTTTCAAGCACCACCGGGGACAAATTCCTGAGACTTTCTGGTGAAGTATAGCTGAGTGCTAGCTTGTTGTGTTTTCAAGCACCACTAGGGGTAATTTCTGATCTGAGACATCGTTATGTCCTGGATTGTTTTTCCAAATATCAGGGACTTTAAGTCCGATTTCGAGCCCCTTTGTATATGTATCCAGTTACTCGTCTAACTATCTATTGGATCAAGATTATTTGATAAGTTGGATTGGAGTACTTTTAGTACTTGATTGTGATGAGTGATTCTTAGTATGTGATTAACCATTGAGATATTTGATCTGATTAGTATTTGATTATGATAAGCGAGATTGACATGATTCTTAATACGTGATCGACTTTCGAGAACTATTTTGATCTGATTAGTACAAGTTGGAATGTCGAGGACGACATTCTTTTAAGGAGGGGAGTTTGTGATGCCCCGCGGCAGAAGAAAAGGGAAAAATTTCTGGTGAATAGTGTTTTGTGGAGAATCCGGCCAGAAGCCGTGCAAATTCCTTATATTTTTCTTAAAAATTCCCTTTTCTTTGACAAATATCATTTTATAATGGCCCTACTACTCAATCACCCCACAATAAGTGCCAATGAACCTAGAAAATAGGGTTTCACTTTTGGTTTCAAGATTGGAGCAAAATTAGGGTTTTCGCGATTTTCGCCGGATGAATTTTCGGTACGAAGCAAGGATCAAATTTGGTGATTAAAAATGACTTTTAAGTGAGAAATAATATGTGATTAGAAGCAATGATACAAGATTAGTGAATAGGAAGTGAAAACCCTAGTACGTGTGTTTTTAAGAAAAACGGCGCGAACCGGCGGGTACCGCGCACTAGCGATTGAACGCACCACTTGACCACTACTTTCTTACCGTACAAGCTCATTACTAATTGAGCAAAATATCTTCCCCCTCATAGCTATCTCTTGACCGAAATATGTGGCCAAAATGCAAGGAGAAGAAAGAGAAAATTTTGTGGTGGAGGGTGAGCCAAGTGTTGGCAAAGCTTGTGGTCAAGATTCATCCTAATCTCTTGCCTTAATTAACACCATGAGCAGCCTTTCTTCTTCATTTTTTTCTGCTCCTTGGCCGAGAATAGAGAGAGAGAAAGGGAGAGCAAGAGTTGCACCATTTTCTTCTTGATTTACATCATCCAAGTGAAGAATCAAAATTCTAAACCGATTAAAGTGCGGGTTGTGAGTTGGGAAGCTTGGGGAACTAAGAAATTCCAAAGGAGGTGAAGTATCACTCTTTCAAGCTTTGTTTTTGAGGTATAAAGTCTGATTTATGGCTCTGATTCTTTTATTTTGGTTTAAGATGCTATCTAGTTCATGTTTTGGCTTGATTACAAGATATGCAAGTTGTTGTGATGAATTTTGGATGATTTAAGCAAGTTACGGTTTGATTAATTTCTACCTAAACTTGTTGTATGGTTGATAGATGTTATATATAAGATTATATAAGGGGCTTTGGTAGAGTTTGGAACAAGGAATTGAAGAGAGTTTCATTGGAAACCAAAAATTTCAGATTTCTGGAATTTCCTAATTCAGTTCTGCCTGGTTTTGGAACTCATATTTAGAGGCCAAATTAGGCTTGGCCTAAAACATAAAAGTTGTATAGAATGGTACTTTATATGTGCCTACAAAATTCAGCTCAATCGGAGCTATGTAGCTTGTGAAAAGATGAAAATACCCTCGCTGTTCTAGGGTACAATCCAGAGTTCCGCGTGGACAGTTTATTCTATTTGGTTGTGTTTATTCACTATAATCCGTTGGGATTTAGCCTTTTGACAAAACATGAAAGTTTTATTATTCTGTCTTAGCTTTTAAACGCCTCCAAGAACAACTTAATCGGACCTTGGTAACCTGAGATATGACCATTCCAGTGCAGTGCGGTTAATTAGCCGACTAGTTGGATTTTGGTTCTGTAAATTGGGAATTTGACTAGGTTGCATTGGAAACTGGACTAAGTGATCTTCATGCAAATTGTAGCCCTGTGTCTTAGCTTCGAAACGGTATAAGTTACGCCTCAATCCGATAAGCATAGCCTCGGATGTGTTCTTTCCGCAACCACACGTCAAATCTGTCTTTTGCTAGGTTACATTTCCACACTTGTTATCACTTTGATTTTTGTTCTTATGTTGTTATGAGCCTATGGAACGGCTATTTAATTGAATCTATGATATGTATGAATTTGGGATTGGCTGAGGAAAAATAATGAGGCCATAAATGGCTGGAAAATTAGATAAACACAAGGGGAATGCTGCCAAATTTTCACGAGAAAGATAAACTAGCCTTTGGAGTTCTAGTTCTATATTTGGCAAATTTGACTTGGATATACTGAAAAATAGGTTGAGCTGTCTTCATGAAAGTTGTAACTCTTTGTCTAAGGTTCGAGACATTGCCTAGTACATTTTGATCTGATAATCACAGCTCCAGTTATGGGCAAAATCGTGTAAACCGTTTTGTACCATTTTCATTTCCGCGCACGCCCGATGCATTCCTTTACTGTTTTTCCGCTTTGATCGTTTTAGTCCTTATTTCCATTTGTGATCTAGGGCTTGGACTTAGGGGTGGCAATCGGGTCGGGTTCGGGTTGGCGGGTCGGGTTGAGGCTTAAGTATAACAAAGAACCTGCTGACCCGAACCCGACCCGCCAACCCGAAACGGGTCAGGGTACCTGACACGAACCCGAAAATTTCGGGTTGGCGGGTCGACCCGAAATGACCCGAAACTTAATTTTAATTTATTAATTTATCACTGTAATTTCTAATAAAATCAATTTTTCACAAAATTAATTACATCATCAAGTAATAAAAATTTAAATAAATAATTTCAAACCAAATCTAAAATAAATTAAACACCATAAAAGTGTTTTATCCCAAACCAAATATAAAATAAATTAAAACAGCATAAAAGTAAAAAATAACATAATATATTATTTGTCCAAATATAATAATTTTAACTTCACACGAGTTAAATAAATTCATTTAGGATTAAGTAATTAATGCCTTTGGAAAAAAAATGATTTAGTTTAGTTAGATAAAATAATTTTTATGTTTATTAAATTAGTTTTAATTCGTAAACGGGTCACATCGGGTCATATCAGGTCACCACGGGTTGACCCGAAATTGACCTGTTTTCTTTTCGGGTTCATCGGGTTCGACCCGATTCTGACCCAAACTCTCGAAACCTTAACCCAAACCCATTAATTTCGTGTTAGGTTCGTGTCGTGTTTTCGGGTCGTGTCAGGAATTGCCACCCCTACTTGGACTTGAGCAAGACAATAATAAATGATGGATGAGGTTCGTGAGTCGTGGTTGGTGAGTGATCCCTCAACTATTTCCAAAGTTACTTTTGAACTAATTCTTGCATTTATTACTCCATTGCATATCATTTGGGTTTGGGGGTGTGCCATGACATAATTTGGCTCCAATGAGATCCTGGAAAGTCTTGTGTTTAGAACCAATGTCTCCACTACTGTTTACACATTCTTTGGAGCACGATGGCTCCTTACTTCTGTTTCCCGGTTACCTGATCTAAACGAGCGTTGGATATTTAAGTACAAGAACTTCACTGGCTCACATGAGTAATAAATGAACATTTGATTACTGCATCATGACATCATATCAATGCTTTATTGTGAAATATACTTGGCTGTTGATTTTACTGGTCACTCACTGAGTTTCTAGCTCACCCCCTATTATCGTTTTCTCCCCACAGGGATCGAAGTAAAGGAAGAACTTGTATTTGGATCTTTGTGTGGCTGGATGGCGTACATCTTGTATAGTTTAGATTTGGTTTTGGTTTATGTACTTTTGGACCTGTATAAATATTTGGAATTGAATCGGATGTATATCTACATTCGACGCTTAGACCTAGTTTCCGCTTCGCTTATGATATGTAATTTTTGGAGAATTGGATGTATTATTCGAGTTGTACCTTGTAATTTACTTGAGGAATGTAGTAGTGAGTGAGTCCCGGCGAGAGTTGGGCAGGCAGTCCGCTAAACCCTTTGGTTCGCCTTAGGGGGAGGTGGGGCCGTCACACCATTCCTCCAGAAAATGAAAATGCACACCCAAAGGAGCCTAGAACTGAGCCAACCATTGAGGCTACCTCAGAGTACCGTGCCTCCAGTTCACAACCACAGGACAAGAGAAAAGCTCCGGCAACTGAAGAAGAGACTGAAGAGGAGGATGATGATGATGAGGATGAGGACACTGAGGAAGAAGACCCTGCTCAGTTTCGTCTAGTTAGAAGAAGATCTGGATCCTCCAAAATCACATTTTAGGCACCCCTAGACACATGCACCTCATGGTAGTTCATAATAGGCTCTTGGCATCCCTTGCGTTTCAAACTTTAAGTGTTTTGTATTAAAACTTCCACTTTCCCTTTCACTGCTGGTTTGTAAGAATATTTGGATATCTTGTGTGCTTTGATATTCCTATGGTTATTCCCTTTCCCTTTATTATTCCTATGATTTTTGGACGAATGTTTGGCACTTAATGTCTGATATTGTTTGTTGCTGGATGATATTGTTGGTAATATGGCCATGATTGATTTTATGATGACAAAAAGGGCTCACATGGATTGGAAATGAATTCTCTATGAGGTCTTTATGTGAGAGGGAGTCATCTTTTTCTGAGTAAACATGGGGGTGAACATTATTCTGAACGGAAGTTGTGCTTAAACTTTATATTTAAGCAACGAGGGGAGATGCATTAAGTAAGGGGGAGCTGTACTTAATTTTTTGCTCTATCCATTATTTTGTCATCATCAAAAAGGGGGAGATTGTTCATCTCAGTCCGTATCTTTTAATGATTACAAAACAAATTGATGTTACTAATATTCCCTAAATAGATGTTTTCAGATTTGGAACAAAACAGGCTAACATATGCTGAAGCATGAGTTGGACGCACAAAAAGTCTGCATCGGCCGTCCGACAACCTTCGAGTGACTTTGGACGCATAAGGAACACACTCTTGGACGTTCAAAAAATAATAAACCGAGTTCTCTAAACTCACTGACTTCATTCAGACGTACAACACCTGAGTACCGGACGTCCGACAAACGTTGCAACACTTCGGACGCAAAACATTGAAGTACCGGATGTCCTAAACATTTCAAGAAAAACTTCTTGAACTCACTGCCTGCGATCGGACACGGAAAACCAGCCTATCGGACGTCCGACACCAGCAACGGCTAGTTGACTCTTAAACTGCCTTCTATCCGTTGACGGCATTAATTGAAGTACTTTTTGGTCTCCGATAAATAGAGCAAAGTCAACCACTTCAAAACAACTTCGCACATTGAGACTACATCAGATCTTGAGTGATTCAAGTATGAGAATACTCCAAAAAGAAGATTTGTACTCTTTGTTGTGTAATTTTCGATAAGCTTTTCAAGTGTGTTTCAATTTCTTCAATAGTGTAGCTTTGTAAGGATTATCTGAGAGATTGTAAAACTTCCTTACTTGACCAAGTGAGGCTTGGGGCAAGGAGGAAGTGATCCTTCCTTTGTATACAAGAGACTGGTTGTAAGTTGATCAACTTAAAGAAACTTCCTATATAAAGTGTAGTTCAAACTCAAGTGGAGTTTGAAGCTTGGTTTGCTATTCTATCTTTTTACTTACTGTCTTGCAATATAAACTGCTTATTTCTTCTACTAACAAGCACTTGTTCTTCCTCATCAATTGCTCCGTTAGGTGGTCTTTTAGAAAAAGAGGGCAAGTTCACAAAAAGTGACTCAAATCTTGGCTAGTATTTTTAACCACCTAACTCACCCCCCTCTTAGGTTGTTTTCGATCCTTACATGTTAAGTGTGTAAACCCAAATCACCGACACAAAATAACTACCCAAAAAATAACTCTAAATCACACAACCCTAAACAACAGCAAATTTTCTAAAAAGTAGATAAAAATTTGTCTACACATTAATGAAAAATACCTTAAGATACGTAAGCTTCAGTTTTGCGTAGACGACCCGAGCGTGAAGCCTGAAGCACGAGCCAGCTGCCACCAGTCAAACGCAAACGAATACACAACAAATTGAATCACACATCAATGAAATTGTGGCAAATTAAACATGGTGACGGAACTTACGAGAAGAGGTGAAAATCCGGCGGGGGGCATGTTTACCAAGTCGCGACTGGTGGTGGCAGAGTACGGGTCAGGATGGGATTCAAAGGTTTTCCGTTTGAGTCTGCTGCTTTCCAATTTTTTCAAATTTTTGGGAGGTAGTAAACTGTTTTTGTTGGAGGGCAAAAACACACAGTTAGAGGGATGCAAATCTTATTGTGAACCCATAAAGAGCAGGTTTTGTATTGGAAAATGGGCCTTCAGCTTAATTTATCGTATAACTGAATTAGTTTTTAGGCTAGTGGATAGGTTGTTAAATTAATGCAAGATAGGCATAAAGAGCTGGATTTTTATGGGGCCACAGACTGCGTACTTTGTATTTCTCCCGACAAATACTTTGTATTTATGTTTCCCTGCGTATTCTATTTTTATAATGGAGAAAAACCATAAAAAACTGGTGTTTTATTACAAAACGGGTAAAATTTAAATGTAGCCGATAAATTAATTTTTATTTCATCAAATTGGGTACTTCGTTCTTGTTATGGAGGAAAGCCATAAAGAGTTGAACTTTTTTTAGAAAAGGGGTTTACTTTAAATTCGTGCCATAATACAATTTTGAGGCCAAAGCAAAATGGGTACTCTATTGTTATAATGGAGGAAAGTTATAAAGAGTTGGTGTTTTATTGAAAAACGGGTATAATTTTAATGTGGCCGATAACTTAATTTTTATTTCGGGAGATTGAGTACTCTGATAAAGGAAAGACATAAAAAACTGGTGTTTTAGTGGAAAATAGGTTGAATTTAAATTTAAATTTATGCCATAAAGCAATTTTGGCACGAAAGCAACAAGGGTACTCTCTTCTTATAATGGAGGAAAGCCATAATAAGTTGGTGTTTTATTGCAAAACGGGTTTAATTAAAATGTAGCCGACGACTTCATTTGTATTTCGGCAAATTGGGTACTTTGTTCTAGTACTGGCGGAAAGGCATAAAGAGTTGTGCCTTTATTGCAAAACGTGTTTAATTGAACTTGATGCCGTAAAGTAATTTTGGACCGAAATCAAAATTGGTACTCTATTACTGTAATGGAGGAAAGCCATAAAAAACTGGCATTTTAGTGCAAAACGGGTTTAAGCAACAATTTATCCGAAAAATAAATTTGTGTGTATATGAATTGGGTACGCTGTTCTTATCATGGAGGAAACCCATATAAACCTAGTGTTTTAGTGGAAAACGAATTGTATTTAAATTTATGCCACAAACTAATTTTCGTCTGAAAGCAAAATGGGTACTGTGTTCTTGTAAAAGAGGAAAGCCACAAACCGCTGGTGTTTTACTGGACAACGGGTTCAATTCAATTTTATGCCATAAAGTATTTTTCACCGGAAAGCAAAATGGGCACTCTGTTCTTACATTGGAGGCAAGTCATAAAGAACTGGTGTTTTATTGCAAAATGCGTTGAATATACATGTAGGCGATAAATTAAATTTTTATATGGGGACATTGAGTACTCTGTCCTTGTAATGGAGGAAATGCATAAAGAGTTGGTATTTTAGTGAAAAACGGGTACAATTTAAATTTATGCGATCAACTAATTTTGGCGCGCAGGCAACATGGGTACTCTATTCTTGTAATGGAGGAAAGACATAAAAACCTGGTGTTTTATTGTAACATGGGTTTAATTTAAATGTAGCCGATGAATTAATCTGTATTTCAGCAAATTGGATACTTTGTTCTTGTAATGGAGAAAAGCCATAAAGACATGTGCCTTTATTGGAAAGCGTGTTTCATTTAACTTCATGCCTTAAAGTAATTTTGGGCCTATAGCAAAATGGGTACTCTGTTCTTGTAATGGAGGATAGCCATAAAAAGTTGGTGTTTTAGTGCAAAACGGGTTTCGGCAACAATTTATCCGAAGAATAAATTTGTATATATGTCAATTGGATACTCTGTTCTTATAATGGACGAAAGCCATATAGAGCTGCTGTTTGATGCAAAACGTGGTTTGTTTTTGTGTCAACAATGGATTTTTTTGTAGGGATAATAGGTACACAGTCTTGTTATAGATTTTGGACGTGCCATATAGAGCTTGTGTTTTACCAAAAACGGGTTTATTATTTTTTCGGTTAACAAAAAATGGTTTATGGGAAAATGGCCAGCCTGTTGTTATGAAGGCGGAAAGCCACACACAGCTAGTGTTTTACAAGGGAATGGGTTAACTCTTTTGGTGATCCGATAAATTAAATTTATTGTGGAAAAATGGCTGCTCAGTTGTTATAATGGAGGAAATGCATATAGAGCTGGTGTTTTAACAACACACAGTCTGCTGCTATATTATTTATAGAAGTTCCGGTAAATGCATGTCTTTAACTTCAAATGGGAATTCTGTTCTTATGACGGAGGAAAGCCATAACGCACTATTTACGGTACAACTTTGGAAATTTTTAAGAATTTAACATTTGTTTCAGATATTTTATAATGAATTTGAACCTCCACCACCACCTACTGCCACCCCCTCTTTCTCTCCCTCTCTCTCTGTCTGCAATGCTTTGTCTCTGTCTTTGTCTCTCTCTGTCTCTTTCTTTCCATTCTTTCTTCGTCTTTCATACTGCTCTCTTCTCCCTGTCATTGCTCCCTTTTATTTAGTCCATCTCAACATTTCTTATGCCTGCCATCACCCCGCACCCACAGCCACTAGTAGTCCCACCCCAATTGCCGCCCTCTCCGTCTGTCTATTTCTCTGTCTGCACATCTCTCTCTCTCTCTTTCTTTCCCTCTGTCTTTGTGTTTGTCTCTCTCTCCCCGTTCTCTCTTCATCTTTCCCTGTCCTCTTTTCCCCTCCCATTTCTTCCCCCTCCAACAAGCACTCCAGCCACCACCCGCCGCCACCGCCATCACCTTTGCTGTCTCTCTCTCCCTCTCCCTCTGTTTCGGTGTCCCCCTCCGTGCTTCGATTTTATCCCTTTTCAGTCTTCTCCATCTCCTTCCTCCCAATTTTATCCGCTCCACCACCACCCCCTCCTCATCTCTCTCTGTCTCACGAATTCTCTATCTCATTTCCTCCTTTTTTCGTGTTCCCTCTTCTCCATCTCATTCCTCCCCTTTCTTCTCTTTGTCACCACCACCGTCGCCACCATACACCACCACTGCCACTGTCGCGTCCCTTCTCTTTTGGTCTCTCTCACTCTCTCACTCTTTATTCGTCTCATTTCTTCCTCTCTCCCTCTTGTATCCATCATCCACTTTTTCACGAAGTACATATAACATCATACCGCAACAGTTGCCTTTGGGTAACATCTCTGCGGTTGTACAAAGAAAGTACCAATTCCCTGGTACTGAACCCCCATTCATTGTAAACCACATCTACATTTCACATGGCGACATTTGCAGCTGTAAGTGAAGACTCCACCGCGACATCAGAGCTGCGATGTCGCTGTAGATTGGTTGTCCGTATACAAACTTCTTTCACGCACAGCAACCCAAGTCGTAGATTTGCAGCATGCAGTAATTACCCGATTTGTTCCCTGTTATCACATAAAGTTTATACATAGCTCATCTACTTATGCAATTATACTGGAGGGGCCACAAACCCCCTTTGCATGCTGCCACACGAATGCTCTTTTTTAGGTGGGTCGATGTTGATAGCTGCTGCAACAGGGGAAGATCACTCGCTAGGCTAGCAGCTGAGAAGATATGTACACTAAAGGAAGCCAATTTGGCTCTGCAGGCGACGAACGTCCATGCCATAGACTGGAATCAGTGTTTGACGCGTAGGGTGGCAGAATTGGAAAAGGGGAATGAAGGTTTGTGAATGGTTGTGCGAGAATGCGGAGAGAAGCAATAGTTGCTGTACAGGAAGCTACGGTGTTACAACAAGTGCTTCTTGGTACTAAGTGTTGTGTGTGTGGGTGTCATTGCGTTGGCCTACTATTGGAATGCACACCATTTGCCAAAGGTTGGGAACTTGCATTATCTAATGCCATCATACAGACAACCCCTACGATAGAACGTTTTGTTAACGAAAGGTCTGGACAGTTAGCTACGACGGTTATTGTGTTCGGTGCTTGTCCCCTGCTTTGTAAATATCGTATTCCTCAAATCTGTCGAACAAACCTAAACATGCGTGTTGCCTTATTAGGGTGGAGTGGTACTTTTTACGGTTATAGTCCAATTGTCAAGATTCATTTTAGGGCCACGACTACTGTTTTTGTAAATAGAGGTTAATTTGAAATATGAAGTCAGTAACCTGGTTAGTGTGGCTTACAATGTCTTCCCATGCACAGATGCACATTCAACCCGATCTCATGGGTTGAGTCCGTATGTGCACAGCTCGTTAAACGTATTGTCGACACATTTTGGGAGCTTGAGAGGACCAGGTGCACAACTCTTGAATGGAACCGATTGTTGCCCTGCCTATGTTCACGTCGCTGCAGTTAACACACGCGGGAGATGCGGTGAAATTCGTAAATCTCCATTGTCAGTTAAACTTGGGCAGCACAGGCCCCTTTTAAACAAACATGTACTAACTTCTATCGCTTATATGCAACCAATTGAGGTATGAATGCAAATGCCGGTTGCATTGTGACTGAGGTGTCAAAACAAATGCAACTGCAAAATGTTTAGGTCGCACATGAAGGTTACACCTGAACGTTTATCCCATTACACATTAATTTGATGAAGCCGGACTACAAACCACATGAATTCTTACCAACGAATTGCAAATGCAGGATGCATATAGTTCAACTTCGCACATTACAGAAGACCCAACACAAATAGTAGTACAAAAGTATATTTAGATTCACACATTAGTACACAACAACCGACCTACTTTTGTCAACCGCAAACAAGTAGTGAACGGTGCACATTTCCACAGAAAAGTAACTGCCAATTCAGTGTACCCAAAACAACATGCTTCACCAATCAGCAACGTCGGTCGATGCTGGTACAAAGGCATCAGCAGGTCCACCTGGCGGTTGATCAACCTACCCAACCTGGCTACAAAGTATGTAAATTACCTCATACCGAACACAGTTACAGATTGCTTACACATCTGTCCACTGCATGGCCAAACATTCAAAAAATATTACAATGTGCATGAATACCTCATACGAGGAAGGGCATGGTGAATGCAGGATAAAGCCATAAAACCCATCCACACTGCCCGGTCCTCCCTAATCCAATTCAAATAATGGTGGTCAGTTAAAAAAAGTATTGACATGCGACACGAACGAGTCATTATCGATTCCATTGCCTTCCTCTGCCGTACGCTATCTGCTCCTCCCACATCCATGTCCTGCAACCAGTTACACATCCCATATTAGCACACGCGCTCGTATACGAGTGCACAGGGTTTCAGGCTAATATTTAAAGAACACAATGTGTTCTCCTTGAAATACCTTACCGGTGTCACTTAGTGCCACCGAACTATACAAATTATACCTACCACCAATTTTAGTGATATTATGTTCATTTCATCATATTACTTCCTACATTATCAAAATAAGCCAACAACTTGTCAACTATGTCACCATTCGACGAAAAGATGTACGCATTAGTTAGAAGGGCATGAACATGAGTTTAATTGTACGCAGAACTTAGCAGCAAAGGTAGCGAGGGCTGTATACAGACCATAGTCCATATGTTGCACATAAAATCCATTCCAACCTGAATCCGTACAATGGGCTCCATTGGTCGCTGGAGCTCCATTTTTTAGGCACAATGATTCGGCCAGCGGATGTCGTCCCCGTATTACTTAGTTGTGCATAAGCAGTGGAACTACTGTTTGCATGATGAACATCGTTGTCTGTGGCTCTGCGCTTTGAAGACGCGTTTAGCTCACTTCCTCTTCCCCTGCATTAGTAACAAAACAAATCGGACTAAACTGCACACTCACCCTTTTGTGTTCCATAGTAAGTAACATATGTTATGTATGCCTATTTATGTATACACAGTTGCATTGTGTGCCGAAATGCATTGTACATGAGATGTTCCACTAACATGCCATAGATATTGTTGCCTACCTCGCTTTCCCTCGACACATGACTCGTGTTCCAATGAATTCGGGGTCCTTAACCCAATCCCTTTAACCCCCTGTTTCATTGGTCAATTGCACAGCTGCATAGCCCTCGCCTCTGTGCCCCTTGCATTGCAGCTCTTCAGCTCGAACTGCCTCATTGTGGAACAGTTCCAATGCATTTGTGAATCCGTCCGACGTCATGCACGCATTCCTACATACATCATTTGCTGCCAACAGCAGTGTAGAATATCTGGACATCTCTGTGAGGTGTGGGCTGCTTGTTTCAGCCGCCTCGTCACTTATTATGCCTTCCTTTGCCTGTCGAGTCCACCTCTTCATGATGCAGTTTGAAGGGATCCTTTTCAGTTCCTCGAATAGCATTGCACGAAACATGTGATAACAAGCAGCCCATGTGTTTCCATTTTCAAGCAGGAGCACTCATATGTCCCGTGAACCTGTTATACACCACAGTATAATACGAATAATTGTACGGATGCTTCATGAAGTGGACAACGGTGATTCCATCATTCGTGCCATTAATCCTACAAAATAACCCTTGCTTTTTCATTTCCTCCCGTATCACAACAAAAGTGGATCTAGTGAACACTTCACTAGCATGTTTTTCCAGTGCCTGTAGATGTGTCGCTCCGACAAGGGTACTGTGCTCTGTCACAGCCCTTTGACGCCTCTCTTCATACCGCAAACGGCCCACGGCCAAGTCGTATGTTTGAAAGCACTTAAAAAGTTTCAACTTCGGGGTGAGATGTAATTTTAAGACTTGATGCATTTTCTCACACCGTTGAGTACTTCGCACTCCTCCAAAAAAGTTGCCTCTCAGGAAAGTCATAACCCACAGCTCCCTCTTCCGGTACATCTTCTTAACTCATTCGTTATTTTCAAACCCAAAACGTCTCACAACCCCTGCCCACCTCGTTTCAAAATTTATTGCTGTACAATTCATAAACATGCAGGTCTTGAATGCCTGCAGGAACTCTTTGTCCTTTACATTTGTGGCTGCATTCATTTCTAAATGGAAGCTGCAAAGTCTATGCTTAGCTGTGGGCATTAATTTTTTAATGCACTTTCGCATTGACTTGTCCCTATCTGTCACAACTGCTATCGGTTGTCTTCCATGTATTGCTTCTAAGAATGTACTTATAACCCAATCGTATCCCTCATCTCCTTCACGAACGATAAAAGCACACGCAAAGATACATGTGGAGTAGTGATTGTTAACCCCACACAACACAACTAATGGAAATCTGTACTGGTTCGTATTATACGTGCTGTCGAACACTAGCACATCACCAAAACATCTGTAGTCATCTCTACACACTGAATCAGCCCAAAGCAGGCGATTCAGACGGCCATGGCCATCTACAGAATATTTGAAAAATAAATTCGGATCGCCTCGTTGCTTGCCTGACAAGAATGCAATTGTCGAATTGTTGTCCCCATCACCAACTGCTACCTGCCTCTGCCAATTTAGCGCATTGTACGTATCAGTCTCATGGAAACCCAAGTTGTGGTATCCTCCAGCCTGTACAGTTAGTAGTCTCATAATGTGATTTGTTCTTACGCCTGCTTATTGCATAACTACTGCCTGTTGCAGGTCCGACTTCCCAACCTTTCTATGAGACCTCATGAAACTAACACTTTCAGAACTGCACAAACGATGGCAATGTGAACTAACAAATTCTACAACAACGTATTTCTGTTTCACCTCATCTAATCGAATCTTCAAACGTGCTTGACAGTTCACTCTTGTTACTGCCTTCGGTTCCCTTATTCGGTCGCCTCTGTTCAGGTGCTTTTGAAGTCTTTCGCCTTCCTTATTACAAAGCCATGACCTTACTCGGACATTCCCTTTCTTATCTTTTCTCTTGCACCCTTTTCGCACCCTAAAATTGGTTGCTCTTGCGTACATCATATAGAATGATTTTGCCTCTTCAGTACTTTCAAACTCCATGCTACCTACATCTATATCATCAATACCTTCGAATGCAGCGTTTACATTTGCCCCATCCTCACCAACATGCTCCCCTACAGCCCCCTGCCCTGTTATCCCTTCTGTTCTGCAATTCGTTGTTGAATGGACAATTTTTAATCTGTTAGCACTTTCTTCAACTTCGGCATGCGCGGCAGCATACCGTCTGCCCGATGGATGCCCTTCCACCATTTCCATTTGCAGCCCCGACGTTACCTACCATTCAAACACATTGTATACCATGTCTCCATTGTGTGCGAGATTTATGCGGAACTTTCCATGGTACTTTCCCCTACGACATTCAAAAACCAAACACCCCCATAAACACTTACGAATACGCTTTCTTAATTGACACTCTCCACTGCTGCCTTACCTCCAAAGAACCCGCGACGAACAGGGGATTGAACCATGCGACTCAATGACAGCAAATAAGCTCAGAAACCTAAAATAAGGGATGGAGCTAATCATTCAATGCCATCATAGGTGACGAACAATTTTCTGATATACACAATGTTCTTACAGGTAAATATCACTGTACCTTGGCAGACTTTGTTGGAGATTCACAACGAATGACGGTAAAGCTATGTACAAATTTTTCCCCGGTTCAGTCGTGTTTTGGGGGGTACACTGAAAGTAAACAAGCTACAGTGCCCAGAGTCCGTTACCTTTATTTCTGGATTAGTTTTCCAAAGCAGTTGTGGCGCTTCTTTTTTCGCCTCTCCCGCTCTCCGTTCTTCACAATTTGTTATTCACTATATGTACAAATTTGCATGCCATATGAGCAGAGTGGCAATAATTAAAATAATATTTTTTTCGATGTATACATATTTCATTCATTTTTTTCATTTAAAAAAATTGAATGAAAATCTTTTATGAAAAAGCACATAAGTCAAAAGGGAAAAAAATAGCAGATACGTATAGTACTTATAGTTGATGATCGAAGGACTATAGTGCTGTTTTTGAAAAATACCCCGAAAAATATGTAATCCAAACGGAACCGATTCTTCATTATTTAAAATGCCAAATCTGTGATTGTGTTTTAATTGTTATCCATTGGTATCCTAAAGTATCATTTTCCCATCAAATACCACCTCTTTAACACCCATTTTCCCATAAATAAATTTATTTATCGGATAAAATACATACAAATTCATTTTTCAATAGAACACTAGCTCTTTATGGCTTTCCTCTATTATAAGAACAGAGTGCCCATATTTCCATAGACAAATTTATTTATCGGATAAAATAAAAATAAATCCATTTTTCAATAAAAACACTAACTCTTTATGGCTTTCTTTCATTATAAAAACAGAGTGAATTAATATCTATAATCAGTTATTATATAGGTACATTTCGAGTACTTACCCTCATGAGGTACTTGCAGCCTTAATGACTAATAAAACCTCTTATCATTAATTGATATAAACTTCATAATATTAGTTTGAGAATAGTTTTTAGTGTAAAATTGTTCTCAAACTAAAGCAAAAATTAGTAAGTGTTAATCGTCAATAAAATTTACCATGTTACTACTAAGATTTAGTATCAATGAATAAAAACCTAATGTTAGTTGAAGTAAACGTACTCTCCAATAGTTTAAAGTATGACAAAATTTGTAGATCATTTAAGAATTGCATTTCTGTGGAACATGGATCTTAAAATAATAATAAAGATTTTTATTACAAAACGAATGATACATGGATACAAATGAATGTTTTGTGCAGTTCATACTATCAAAAAATGTTCAGTGATACCTGTATTTTTTAGAAGTGAACTTGCTTGACCTTTTTAAAACATTTCAATGCAATCACCATAATGTAAAATTCGTTTTGTGATTAGTTATTTTTTCCTTTGTAATCTTGCAAGTTTGGAATTAAGATGCCATTGAAATCATGTTTGGATCCAATAGGGGCTAATGGGGGGCATAGCTCCCCCCTCCCCCAAGTTTTCCAAATTGTAATTCATACTGTGTAAAAATTAGTGTAAAACGACGTTAGCCCTCCTAATTTTTATAATTTTAGTTTATATTATAAGAATATATATATGCGCGCGTGTTTGTGTGAATTACTACTTTTCAATTAATTTTCTCTTAAAAAGTTATTTATTTTTTACATCTCTTTATAATTATAATTAATATTTGATTTTTTTAAATGTCATATATTTAAATAGATGAAAATTATTTTGAACATAACACATAAAAATAATTTCATGATACTACAAACAAGTATTCAGTGAGACCTGTATTTCTTATAAGTGAACTTGTTGAACCTTCTTAAAATATTTCAGTGCCATCACTATAGTATAAATTCGTTTTATGATTAGTTGTTTTCTCCTTTGTAATCTTGCAGATTTGAAATTAAAACGCCATTGAGTTCAATGATGGAACCAATAGGGACTAATGGGGCCATAACTCCACTCTCCCTCAAATTTTAAAAATTTTATTTCACTTTTGTAATTATTTGTATAAAACGAAGTTAGCCTTCCTAAGTTTTTACAATTTTAGCCCCTCTAGAAAAATTTTAGCCCCTCTACAAAAAAATTCTTGGCTTTGTCACTGACTGAAATGTTTGTAACTGAGATTTATCCATGGTGAATGTATGCTACATAATTTTTTCACTGTATTGAATTTATATGATGCCAAATGAAATGGGTCAATTGGATTAGTAAGCATCAGTTTTGTGAATGATTATGAGAGTAAACTATATTATGACAATAAAATACGTTGAATTGTGAAAATTAGAATTTAAACATGCTCCTAAATTTTGGATATGTGGCTTTCGTAGTTGCGAATTTCTTAAATTAACAGTTAGTTATTAGTATGAGTAATGTGGTAAGTGTGAGATGTGAATGTCAATAATAACTGTTAGTTATTACTATCAGTAAAGTCAGCAGTAAATGTGAGACATTAATTAGAATTTGCAGATATCATTTTACATGGGTGGCTATTATCTGTTACCTAATTTAGGAGTTTAATTTTATGGGTTAATGGGGAAAACGTGAGGGAAATGCGGGAAAAACATGAGCATGATTATAGGATTTGTATGAGCAGTTATAAGATTAGTTGCTAGATAAACATTTCTTAATTTTAGAAATGTAAAATTCTAATAAAATAGTATTTAGACAACATGACAATTTGGAAAGCTCCTTATCCAAAATTCCCTCTGCAATACATATAGATAGATATACATGTCTGTTTTTTAGTCGTTCAATCTCATATTCGTGAACTATGTGAACAAAAAAAAAATTCTAGACTATACTAATTTTATTATACGAACTCTGTTATTCTTATTATTGTATTAATTGTTACGCTATTTCTCTCATTTTGTTAGGTCTACATTAATACAAGTTTAATTCTTATTATGTCTCGTGTCCCAGAAAATACATATTATCCTATTCAGGTGGATACGTCCAACAGATAATCAAATTGATGCTAAAAATTTTGCTTTTGCATAACGGTTGTAAAGGTTTCTTGAGACTTTTTGAATTAGGTGTCTTGCGTTTGCAAAAAGAATTTGTAGCATATTTTTGTATTGGAAATGGAGTTAAAACTTGCTATAGGTTACTTTCATGTATTTCAATTTTATCTTAAAGGGTAATTTGTTGTTCAACCTAATCTTATTCTAATTTTATCCAACTAATAAATTAACTTATGAAAATACATAATTTATGGAGGAAACCCATAAGTAGCTGGTGCTTTATTCAAAAATGGATTTATTTTTATTTTATCCAATAAATAAATTTGTTTATGAAAAATGGGTACTCTGTTCTTATAATGGACAAAAGCCATAAAGAGCTAGTGTTTTATTGGAAAGCAGATTTATTTTTATTTTATCCGACAAATAATTTTTTTTTTGAAAAAATGGGTACTCTACTCCTATAATGGAGGAAAGTCATAAAGAGCTACTGTTTTATTGAAAAATGTATTTATTTTTATTTTATCCGATAAATAAATTTATTTATGAGAAAATGGGTACTTTGTTCTTATAATGGAGAAAAGTCATAAAGAACTAGTGTTTTATTGAAAAACGGGTTTATTTTTATTTCATCCGCTAAATAAATTCTTCTATGAAAAAAATGGGTACTCTGTTCTTATAATGGAGAAAAGTCATAAAAAACTAGTGTTTTATTAGAAAATGGGTTTATTTTTATTTTATTCGATAAATAAATTCTTTTATGCAAAAATGAGTACTCTGTTTTTATAATGGAGGAAAGCCAAAAAGAACTAATGTTTTATTGGAAAACGGGTTTATTATTATAACATCCGATAAATAAATTTTTCTATTCAAAAATGGGTACTCTATTCTTATAATGGAGAAAAATCATAAATAGTTAGTGTTTTATTGAAAAACAGGTTCATTTTTATTTTATCCGATAAATAAATTTTTTTATGAAAAATTGAGTACTCTGTTCTTATAATGGAGGAAAGCTATAAAAAGGTACTGTTTTATTGCAAAATCGGTTTATTTTTATTTTATCCAATAAATAAATTTTTTAAGGGAAAATGGTTGTTAAAGAGGTGGTATTTGATGAAAAAATGATACTTGAGGATACCAATGAATAACAGTTAAAACACAATCACTGATTTGGTATTTTAAACAATGGAGAATCGGTTCCGTTTGGATTAGATATTTTTCGGGGTATTTTTCAAAAACAGCATTGTAGTCCTTCGAACGTGAAATACAAGTACTGTACATATCTGTTATTCCTTTCCTTTTTAGACCAATCCTTTTGACTTATGTGCTTTCTGATAAAAAATTTTCATTATTTTCTAAAAAAAGCAAAAAAAAAACAAATTAATTCTGTATAAATCGAAAAAAACACTATTTCAATTATTGGCACTTTGCTCATACTTTGGAGGACGGGTAAGAAAGCCGTGAAGAGTTGGTATTTTTATTAATGAAAACTTTTTCCATAAATGACCTGCTTTTTATGACTTTCCTTTATTATATGTCAAAGTACCAGTTTTTAACCAGCATTTTACATCTATTTGTTTAGTACTTTAAACAATGATATTTAGCTGTATCTTTCCCTTTCAGACCAACTATTTTTACTTGTGGATTTTTGTGCTCTGCGCAACAAAAAATTTCGCTTACTTTTTTTTTTTAACTGCAACAGAAAAAATTTAATTATATATAAATTTCAAAAATACTAATTTATTCACATACGATCAAGTATTTATACAAGTATTTTAACAGTATTTTCTACGTACGGTACTCAATTTTAATCATTAATAAAACATTTTAGTATTATTTCAAATAACACTAAACTATGGGCTTGGCATAAGTTTTTTAAGCATAATAGAATATTTTTGTCATAAATTAGCATGTTTTTGTCATTAATCAAATTTACTGTGTTATAAGTTAAAATAATTATTTATGTATAAAAACATACTATTACTTCGTAAAAACTTACTCCATCAAAAGTATATTGAGGATAAAAATTGTAATTTATCTCTTTAAAAAGTATGTTTCATAATACTTTCAATTCACCTTTTGGGTTGCAAAAGTAACTAGTTTATTACGTTAACTTACTATTTTAGATGACAAACTTACTTCCTTATTTTTACGCATAATCCTATTCAAGTGGATAAGTCCAACAGGTAATCAAATGGTTGCTAAAATTATTATAACCTATTATATCATGTCTAAAACTGTTTTTTTCCATAACGATAGTTACTACTCCATTTTCCCACATGCTTAAGCTCAACACTTGGTACTAAATTTATATATGTATATAAATATAATGAAGGCTTCAATCCTTTCGTTTACTTCCACTTTTCCTTCTTCCAAATGATTATCCCCCACGCGTGTGCGATAATCATTTATTATTTCTTAAAATTTCGGTACCTTCTTTACGTACATTTTTTGTCCAAGGCTTTTGCATCATTTTTTCATGAGTGAATGGCCCAAAAGGTCACTAAACTATTAAAAATGGCACCCTTTGGTCACCAAACTTTTTTTGCGGCCCAAAAGGTCACTAAACTCACAAAAACACGCCAGCGGAGTCATTTTACCGATTTTCAGCGGTTTCTCATCCGGTTCCAAGGGTCTTGAGTTGAATGAAAATTCTGATATGGGCAAAAATGTCCAAAAGATTATTGGGACAGGTGAACTCATAGATTGTTTCGTTCCCAAAAGTTGACCAATTGATCATTTCCCTAGCTATCGCCTTCAAATTTGCAAGCCCAAATATTAAATCCTAAAAAATGTCAATTAATACTCACACTAACAAATCTAAATCCATCCTTCATCTCCGCCACCGCCCCATCTTACATCTTTCCTTCATTATTTTCCTCCTATTCGTGGTTCCTAAATCTGTCGCACCAATCCCCGAAGCGACGTCACTAAAGCTTCGACTCGCGGGAGAATCTGAGATTGCACTGATGTCAGGTCAAGATCCGAGTGCTCGTTGAACGCCAAATGTAGGTGGTGCCGCAGTAGAAAGCTAGCACTCGAAAGAAAAGCCACTTCCTTCGTGAGAAGGATTTCTAGCCCCGGGTAAAGGAAGCTTGACTTGTTGGGAGATCATCCACCAAGACTGGATGTCGCAGCAAAGGAATCATATTCAATTGCAATCGGCCTTTTCACTTTCTTCCCTTCTGCAATGTAAATAGTAGTCAACAGGCGGTTGGCTAAGAGTCTTACTCTGAAGAAGCGAAGGAGACCAGCCCTTGAACCTAACCCTCGGAAGATAAGCTCAGACTCTGCCCAAGGCTTTAGATTGTTGGTTTATAGATAGCACCAGTCAAGAATCGAATTCTAGGTAGCGCACTGAATGAAGTCAAGGCTATTTCGTCTTTCTAGTCAAGCTCCGGCGAAGGGGAAAACAGAGGAATTCGATCGAAAGTGAAAGGCATTTCGTCAAGAAATTAAATGCGTAAAGGACAGATGCAGCTCAGTCGAAGGAGATGAGATGAAATCGACTCAATAGTTAACGGAAAGGAAGGTAATGAATGGGCTAGGAAGCCACTGATTATGAAGGGAATGATAAGGCTGCTTTAGGCCATCGACACCATCGATGACTTCTGCTTCTCCAAATCTGATGTCTTGCGGTTGCCCTCCCAAGTCTTCGCTTGCGATTGAATTTCTTCCTTTTTCTGGGGAAAAAAATATTCCCTTTGTCCAGCTTTTTTTCGCTTTGAGATGGAATTTTTCTGCTCCCTGTTGAACCTTTTTCTCTATTCTCTGCTTTTTTTCTTCAATTCCTCAGACTGAACGAAGATTTGTGTGAGATGAAAAAAAGGAATCAATGAACTAATTAGGCTGTAAATCTCGTTATTTCCTATTTTGATTTGCTCTAGAGGTGGTTGCAGTCACTACTTTTACTGCTGGAGATGAAGTCAATCTATGGGTGGAGGTTGGTCAACTTTGGGAACGAAAAATTTTGGGCTTCACTTGTTCCAATAACCTTTCGGACATTTTTGCCCCTTTATTATATTCCTCCACTACACATTGTCCATGCCACCGGATGAGAAACCGCTGAAAATCGGTTAAATGACTCCGCTGGCGTGTTTTTGTGAGTTTAGTGACCTTTTGGGTCACAAAAAAAGTTTGGTGACCAAAGGGTGCCATTTTTAATAGTTTAGTGACCTTTTGGGCCATTCACTCTTTTTTCATTGGTAATGGGTACATTTGTAAATACATAAATGCCTCTGGTTCTAGCCTGCAATAACACTTCCTGTCCCAACCTACGAGATAGTACGAAAGTCAGTGTGCTGTTTGTTTCCATCCGCACACGATTCTGCTTGATTTCCTCTCCACGCGCTCTCCAACACTTTAACGTATCGGTTTGGACTATTTGCAACCCAACTCGTGTCGCTCTGTGCCGGCATTCCTATCATAGGCAGGTTCCGAAAAACAAGCAGCCCGTGACACTACCATAAAGGTATCCCTTCTTCTGCCCGCGGTGGAGAGTTCACTCCACTTTCCACACTAGAAGCAACCATGCTTTCTCGGTTAATCAGCAAATCCTCCAATCTTCGATTTCTGACCCTAATTTCCTCCCAAATTCACCTTCAAAGCCCTAATCCCATCTTTCCACAAAACCCGTTAACCTCAATCAAACCCATATACCCGCACCCCAATCTCTCCAAAATCCCTCATTTCTACTCCACCAGCAACAATAGCAACAACAACAATGGTGATAGGCAAGACTCGATTCCAAATCTGTGGCAGCTGTCGTCCGAAGCAGACGATTCCATCGAGTCCATTTTCGGGGTAGAATCGGAGGAAAATAATGAACACGTGGAGCAAGTGAAGGAATCGGCAAATGGGTCTGACTCTTGGTTGGCAGAATCATTGGATTCGGGTGGCGGCGTTGATGATGGTGTTGATAAATTTAAAGGGGTGATGGAAGAAGTGAAGGGTGGTGGAGATGGTCACGAGGGGTGGGCAACAGCAGAGGGGTATAAGCCGTGGAGTTTTGCTGGGGAGGATAAGGAAGATGAGCGGAATTTGTTTGATGTCGGAGGGGAAGAAGGAGTGGAGGAAAGAAGAGAAAGTGGGGAGTGGGGATTGGAGGGTTCTAGAGGGGAGGATTTGGTAAAGAAGAGGAGTGCAGAGGAGGAGATGCAGCTGGAAATTGAGGAGAAAGCTCTTACTGATGTTCTTAAAGGTAAATTTTATGGCTTTGACGTAGTAGATGCATATTTATGTGTACAAATTCACGGCTTTATGGGATATATTTGGGTAGACATTATTCTGTGTTCTATTATGGATTCCCAAGCGGGTTTTCTAATTTTCTTTTCTTAGTATATACAGCTTCGTGCATGATGAACCCTCTTTGGTTAGTTCTGACGATTATGTGGGGGATTCAATGCTTAAAAGTTGTTGAACAGGGGCATTTTGAAATAATACACTTTTATCCGTTTTCAACCCTTTGGTGGTTATGATGATTGTATAGGATTCTGTATTTTAAGTATGGATGCTTAAGTGGACTGTTCTTGTTGAAAGCTATCTAGCTTGTTCCCGTTTTGAGCTGATTGTGTGTTATCGAGGTTCTTGGCCACATAATAGATATATATATATATATATATATATATATATATATTTGGAAATTTCAGGCTAATGAGGTTTGGAGTCTATAACTTGCCTACATGCTATTTGAATTGCATTTGAGGTCAGTTTAGGATTTACTATGGCTAATTATATTCCAATGAATGCTATTAAGAAATGGCTCTAATAGAATAAAGGAAAATATGAAAGCAAAGAATTGATAGGCATGAGTTACATAATGCCCGAAGGATGAGGCAAATGGAAGCTAATAGTAGTTTGAAATCCTAGTAACTCCATTCAGCCACTGCGCTAGAGGTTTGGTGGAAAAATTCTGATGCAACTCATCAAACTAATAACAAAAGCTCCAGAACATTCAAATTCACCACCATGTAGCCTGTGTATTGGCTGAAATCAGCTCCTTCATGCTGTCCTGAGAAAGCTTTTAATTTTACAGCTTCCTTCCTGTCTTGAGGGCCGAAGTATACTGGGGATGCAGTTTTAACTGCAACAACTTTATCACCCCATGGCTCTGAATGGGAGTATTTCGCAATTTTCTAGACTCGATGAGTTTCCTGAGGTTATAAATGTTAACGTCAGCTTTGACTATCAGATATGATCTTGACAGGATGTAAAAATGCTCGAGAAATGGATTACTGCCACATTATTACTATACAGACATGATCTTGACATGTGGAAAAGTTTGAGAAAGCCTTTTTCTGCTTCTTTTTCGCAGAAAAGAGTAACGCTAATGGCAGCAATTATTGGTACACAGTTGGCATGGTTGCTGATTAGAATTAGTGATAAAAGACATTTTAATGTTTCTTTTGTCAGAATAAAAAGCGAAAAGTATATAAAGATTTGACCATAATTTGTAACTAAATAGCTGAGACTTGATTTGCAAACTTGCATCTTTGATCTGTATTGCAGCCTAACATCCTGATTATTAATTACTTGATGCATAGAATACTACTCTTTTAAGTCAAAGAAACTTCCAAAACCAAAGTCCAAAGTGGGGTTGAACATTTAAAAAAAAAAAAATACATTAAGGAGAGCAATAGTCGGAAAGAATAAGATATTTTTCTTGGAAAAGTACTGCAAATAATAGATTTGAAGATTAATACACTTTTATATGTTTGGAGCAACTGAAACTAACAGATTTGGCATAGAAATTCAAGTTTTCTCAGACTTTTGAATACAACTGACATTGGAAAAGTTCAATTGAGCTTTATGAGGCTAAAAATGTCATCCATTTATGATTAATTTATCTATAGACTCATGCTTAGATTTTTTTGTTCTTACTTATGCACTTTTTTTGGCTTTCCGATAGATTTTAATCATCCTCATTTAAATAATGGTCTTTTTGATGACTTTTAAGTTTTGTTTTTCCTATTCATAACTGTCTCATAGTGTCCATGTTTTGCTTTACCCATATTAGTTGGCAGTTTTTGGAATTGGCCATCTTTTTACTAATAGCATTATTTCCCTAGTAGAACATTGTTCCTGAATTTCACTAGTGAATATACTAGCTAGATGGCCTGCTCAGACAAATATAGTAGGAACTAGTACTTGCTTTCAATCAACGGTTTATGGAAGTAAGACCTTGGCTAAAGTTTGTCACCTGCAGGTAGTGCCTACAAATTCTACTTTTTGCACACATCATTCAAAGCATTTCAGTATGTTTGATGTAGAAGCTTCACATATAGTTTTATCAGTTCAAAAAATCTTAATAATCAGCTGCATGACTTAGTGATGCATATCTTTTTGTTTTTAGCATCTGGATTCACTTAACGAATCCTCTTGTTGCAGGTCCAAATCGTGCATTTGGAGATCTTATTGCAGCTTCTGGAATCACAGAAGCTATGTTGGATAGTTTGATTGCTTTGAAGGACCTTGAAGGAATTCAAGGACTTCCTCCGCTGCGAGAAATTGAAGATATGCGGTATGCAAAGAGTACAAGAAAATCCGCAAGAGCTGAAATCGAGCGCCAGAAGCAGGAGGAGGCTGCAAAGGCGCGAGTCAGGCAAGTAGATGATAAGGGAAGGGCATATGGGACAGGAAGGAGGAAATGCAGTATAGCTCGAGTATGGGTTCTACCTGGTGATGGTAAATTTGTAGTGAATGACAAAGAGTTCGATGTCTATTTCCCAATGCTTGATCATCGAGCTGCCCTTCTTCGACCTTTCTCTGAAACTAAGACATTGGGTATGTGGGACGTGAGTTGCACTGTAAAAGGGGGTGGTGTATCAGGTAAGGATGCCATTGACTTACTTCTCGCAGGCCTGAAAATTATGTGCTATATTAATCTTTCGCTAAAATATATCTTTTATGGAAAGCAAGACACTTTGTGGTTTGCTTTAAAGGAATTTGATTTGCCATTTTTTCTTTCTTTTGGCACTTGTTAGACTTAGTTTACAAGGAAAGATGCATTTGATGTGTGTTTTGGTGTTTTCTTAATATTAATCTGAATGATTCATGCTGCACATAAAACTGCTTATACTCTCTTATTGCTGTTTTACTGAATTCAAATTTGCAGCATCTTGCATATTTGCTGGTCACGAGCTTCTTTTCATAGTTATAACCTGCATGGTATTGTTGTTAAAATTGATATAAACATCAGAGCACTATTTCCTTTTGGCCTCCACTTTTATGTACTTTTCTTCCTAGTCATGTTATTACTGGCTCAGGAGTTGTTGTACAAATATAAAATTTAGCCGAAAAAGGCAAATTGAAAGAATGTGAATTATATTGATTATGAAATCTTTGAGCATTGTATTGCATGAATTCTCTTGTTAATTTAGGGTTAATTCAGTCAGGTTTCAGTAAGAAGACTTGTTGAGATTCAAAATAGTGAAATACATCTGGACCTGGTTCCTCTTTTGACCCTATTCTTTGGTGCTCTTTTGGCTGCATTGAATCCTAGGCTATTTCTGCGGCTCTTTGATAACCAATGAAACCCCAGTGTTTCTTTTATGTAACTTAGCTCTGCTTCAGTCTTTCTTCTTTGATTATTATTATTGCTTTTTTTTTTTTGGGGTCTCTTTTGGGAGGTTGGTTGGTGGTGTTTGAGGTTTTAGTCCTTACTGTGGGATTAATTTTTTGAGCAAATTTAAAACCACATGGTTCCTTAATCATGCAAGCTGTGTGTGGAATCATTCTACCTGCCTAGGACGAGTTATTTGATGATTCAATTCAACTTTAGCAATTTTCTCCTGTTATCAGCTAATTGTTATTGTTCGCTCTTCGGAACAGGTCAGGTTGGTGCTATTCAATTGGGCGTCAGCCGGGCACTGCAAAACTGGGCACCAGATTTACGTCCTCCTTTGAGAGAAGGTACATTTACTTGGAGCAGTGTTATCTTTCTTAATTGTTTTCTTCACCTTTTGCTGCTTCTTCCATCTTACAATAGGGAAAGACTAGATTTTTGGTCTTTCTTCACCAAATCTGAATTTTTTTAAGGAGTACAAGCATGCATGTACTGATCTTGAAAACATGATGATTAAATCAAAAGTAATCTATTATTTTGTTTGTATAATTGTACGTCAAATGTGTGTTCTATTGCGACCTGAAACATTGCCTTCTTGCATTTCACGTTTGGTTATATGTCAAATTTGGAGCTTTTGACCTTGTCAGTTGTCATTTTTAGGTGGTTTTTTGACACGGGATTCGAGGGTTGTTGAAAGGAAAAAGCCTGGAAAAGCAAAAGCAAGAAAGAGCTTCCAGTGGGTCAAGCGTTAGAGCAAGTCTTGCCTATGTCACGGTTTCGTTGCTACAATACGTTGACATAAAATTAAATTGGACGCCTGATACGTAGTTTAGCTTGTAACTGGAGTGTTCAATGGCAGCGCATGGGCATTGATGTGATTGTCAAAGCAATTTGTTCATTTTATTAATGTTCGCCTGCACCCATCACCCTGGAAACCCCCCAGCTGGTTTTGGTTGTCAAACAAGTCAGTGAAATAGTTGAATGCTGTCATTTTTTGTACCAATTTTAACCTGTTGCTTAAAGCAATGTTTTGGCGAGACAACTGAATTGCTGCTGTTTAACTGGAAATGGATTTTTCCAGTTTGATAGTGTATTCAACTTCTTCCTCAGTTCTATTCTGTGCTTATCTTTTACCTGCACCCTCTCTTCAACTTCTATTATTGAAGATTTAGAAGTATATGATTGTTTGGTAAAGTCTAAAGATTCAAGCCCCCATGTCTTTGAACTGTGAGGTATTATCATTCACTTTTTTTTTTTTTTTTTTTTTTTAAACTTGAGTAGATTGCTAGTTTTTAATCATTATTTTTCCATAACCAATTCTGAAAATTATCGAAATATTGAAGATGGACCTAAACTTTATATGTTTCCTGTCCTTACTTTCGTTTGCAGAAATCTTCAGACCAAACGATAGCCGAGGTTAAACAGTAAAGATCGAACTTTACCTTTGCACTCTCTACGTATTCAACGTTTGACTCTGAACACTAGACTTATGTTTTGGACAAGTTACACTTGAAGTCATCAAAATCTATCAAATTACGCATTCACATTTTATTTTAGGCACAATGCACCTCAATGTTACAAGTTCATCCCAATTATGCTTCGCTTTGACAGTTGATAAACAATGGAATATGCAATTTGCGAGTACTAACAAAAGCATGAGAGACAGTAAAATCAAGAGAACACTGATAAAGTTTCTGTGTTGGATACAGAGCTAAAATTGCCAAGGTTCATAAGCAAGAAGTTGAACACCATTCCAAAACGGGGAACACCACTCCGAAACGGGGAGGCTTCTTGGAAAGAAGACCAACAGTGGGCAGACGTTGAGGGAACCAAGTTTTCAGCCACCACAAGGCAGGGGAAGAAAGCCAAGAGGAGAATAGAAGCCTTTGCTTATGTAGACGGAATCAACATTTAAGTCTAGTATGGGCGAAAATTTGAGTATATAATGATAAAGAAATATTTCGATAGACGATGAAGTTTGGGAGAAAGTGAATACTTGAAAATTTAATGACAAAGTTTGGGGGGAGTCAATGCTTAAAAACGTAAAGATGAGTTTGGTAAACGTTTTTACTCTTGATGCTTTTTTTTTTGTTTTTTTTTTGATAGTACTGACACTTGTTTGAATCTAAGTCTTTTATCCCCCTGAAACCATAATTGTTATATATTGCTGACAAAACTGTACAGTTAGGGGGGCAAAGGCCCCTAGTCTTTACATCTGTGCATTTAGCAAAAAGGAATAGTATAGGTCCTTAGGACCATTCCATATCACACAAGTTGTCTAGAACTATCTCTCTCAAGACCCGAGCATAATTCATCATTGTTTATATGAATACTAACAAAAGAGCACATGTGAAACAAGTGACTTAATTGTTGGATATCCTCTATAATTGTAGCAGCTTCGATCCCTACTGATGTCTTTGCCTTTATCTGATCCAGCAGCATCTTGGATGAGCATCCTATTTGAACCTTCCTCCATCCATTTTCAATTGCCTTTATGATGCATAGTCTAACAGCTTCTGCCTGATCTTGTAGCTGCTTCCCTGATCCTCTTTCTCCAAGCGACCATGCTGTCACTTCTTGACCCAACCAATTGTTTTGCAGTAATTCCAATGCCTATGTTTTTGTCTCTTTCCCGTTTTAGCACTGCCACCCTCATGTTGATCAAGCTTGGATCTTGCTGAGTCACAGTTGGATCTTCCTGATGCCTTCCTGTTTCTGCTGTACTGCTTCCCATTTGTCCATTTCTTGCTTGCAGGTGCTCTAACCAGTCAGAGTTGGCCTTTTATATGACACTTACTAGCTTGTAATAGCGCTTAAATTTTATTAGCTTATCTTTTATTTCCTTCTGAATAATTTTTTATATGTGTTACGTCATACTAATCAAGAGCTGGTTTAATTGTGACAATTTGTAAAAGAAAAACTAGAAGGGACAAAAAAAGATTTTTTTTGGGGTTTTGGTGTGGGTTGGGGGGGGGGGGTGTTTGCAGAGTAATAGAATTTAGGTAGAAAATCCTAAACTCTGAAGGTCGCCGCCCCTCCTCCAACCTGCGCTAGTTCCTTAAGTGTTTGCGCATTTATCGTTGGCCTGTATTTTGCATGTGCCAAAGTTAAAGAAGCACTTAGTTTTTTGGTTGGAATTGTGGTTTAACCCAATCAAACAGAACTTCAAAAATTTGGATATCAAAGTGATACAGCAAAAAGTTTCAATATGAATAATGAGATTTACTCTTTTTCACGCAGTATAATGTTAAAACATTTCTTTATACGAGGAGGCAGTGAGGGAGAACCTAAATTGTAAAAAGTAAAAACAAGAACAAAAAAAAGGTGGGAAATCTAAAGGTCAAAGGACAATTTTAAAATATCTAGGGCTGCAAAATTAGAAAATTTAAGTTCACCTAATTTACAGTATTCATTAGATTTATTTCCTCAATGTAACGCGGATCAATTATGAGCACTAGCTGTTTATAGGCTTCTCTAATTTGATAAAGCAATATTACTTTAATTTGTTATTGAAAATAAACTTAATTGTCTAGAATTTTTATTTATTTTTTACACGTATAAAAAAATAGATATGAATGTATGTATGCATGTATGTGTATATACATACAAATATGTGTATATTTATCTATTTTGGGAGGGAGGAAATGGCATTGCTTTAAAAATTCTTCATGCCCACTATAATTAACATTTTTTTTAGTTTACAGACTGAGGGAGAAAGGGAAGGGCTTGATGAGAAAGTTAATGTTTGATCTGTTTTGCATTCTTCTATTTAGAAATGCTCAATTTGGTTGTATGACTTGCAAACTTGTTGAGCACAAATTAAACTATGTCCTGAGATACTCAGTTACCACTAGAAATGAAAATTAAAATAAATAATACCTTGTTTATTAATAAACTAATGGCATACCATAGGGTGTTAGTCACTCTATAATGTGGTATCTATTAGACAATTGTGCGTCGGTAGTTCATTTAGACAGAAATTTAAGTAGACTTGTAACGAAGTTGTTTATGCAGATTTTTTCTGGCGGACAAACTATTGCCGATGCGGTTCATTTTTCTGGCTGAAGTTCATTTTTCTAGCTGTCACCTACTTTGTATGAGAAAAACCAAGAAAACCTTGTAAACATATCAATTTTGGTGTAGGATGAGATAGCGTTGATGAATTTCTGACTCCTAAAACAACTGCTGCTCGTCTCGCCTTAAGTAGTCTCAAGGACTTAAAATTCGTGATAGGAATAACCGATTTATCAGGAAAGGATAAAAGAACAAGAGCTAATAATGAAAGCTGATGAGTAAACTAAAGCTGATGAGCTAACAAAGTATGATAGTGAACTCATGCAGATGGCTTGAAAGTGGAATGAACATTCGAATTCAACTCTCTAATTTGTACAAAAACTAGCATCAATATGTTGAAAAAACATGAATTGAGAATCAAAAGATTACATGAAAATTCTGGAAATCCTAACTTTTAGCCTAATAATTCTAGGAAACAAATTGAAAAACCCTAATTCTAGTGTATAACTTTTAAGAAAGTTGTTAAAAAGAAAGAAGCATTAGATTTGCCATATTTTTTTAGTGTGAAAGTGGTATCCTCAATCTAATGCTTTGTTAGGCTCGGGTAATTGGATCAGCAAATTGGGTCAGCAAATTAGGGAAATTGGGCAGAACGATGTCGTTCCAATTATTGTATATTCAAACGGTAGTTAAAGGCGATTAGGCTTAATTGTTGTATAAATACGCGTGGGACCCATTTGTCCAGTCAGCTCATGAATAACATATTCAGTTGCTTTCCCTCTCACTTTCTCTCTCTTCAAGCCTCTCTCTCGCCTGTTCTCTCTTCTGTCTCTCTCAACCTTCCTCCCCAAATTCTTCTCTTCTGTCAATTATACAATTTTTACTTCAAAGCATAACAATTGGTAATTAGAGCTTAGATCCTCGGAGTACGAGCAAATTTCATGGCGGAAGGTACGCGATTCAGATCATTGGAAGAGCAAGTAAAAAGGCAAGAAGCCAAGCTCCAAGAACTGATGGAATCTCTGCTCTCCCAGCAATTAGAGCAACAACAGCTTAAAAACAGTTTGAAATTGGAATTGGAAGAAAACAACAAGCGAATGGAGAGTCTGTTGACAGGGATGGAGCAGAACTTCAGCAATTCCTTGGATCAAAAGTTCAACGCACTCCTATCAAGGATGACTTCTGCGAAGGACAAGATCACGGATAGAGAGGAAAGAATGACGGTGGATCAGACGCCACTTCTTCCTACACCTCCAGCTCATCAGAGATTACAACCTGAAGGAGAGCAACAGAATACCTGCAAAAGAGATTGGGGTAAGTTTCAGCTTCCTAATCCACCTAAGATAGACTTGCAGTTGTTTACTGGGGAAAATCCTCGGGAGTGGTTGCGCAAATGTGATAAATATTTTATGAACTATCAAATTCTGGATCATCAGAAGGTCGAAATTATAGAGATGTATTTAGATGGAAAGGCTGATAAGTGGTTCCAAGGGGTAAAACTTGAAAAACCTGGATTGAGTTGGACTGAAATTGGAGATCTGTTATGCAAAAGATTTTCAGACAGTATTTGCCAGGATGTGGTAGAAGAATTTAACAAATTGCAACAAGAAGGCAGTGTGGGGGAGTATCAAGAGAAATTTGAGGAGTTAAAACCATTGATGTTGATTAAGAACAGGAATTTGGATGAGAACTACTTCATTTCTAGTTTCATTAGTGGCTTAAAAGAAGAGATCAAACCTATGATTAGAATGCTGAAAACTGCTACATTGACTGAGGCCTTTGAGCTATCTCAATGGCAAGAGTACTCGCTCAAAGTGCAGCATAGAAGCTCCAAACAGTCTGGGGAGAATAGGTTTGGAATTTCAAGGGGGAACACCATAGTTGGAGGCAGCAACACCTATAAGGTTCCTGTCAATAATACTCTTAAGCCTTCTAGGTTCAGTAACAGAGTGCAGGAGGACACTAAGGAACTGAAAAAGATCTCAGCACAGGAACTACAATTCAGGAGAAGTAAAGGACTGTGCTTCAAATGTGGTGAGAAATACAGCATAGGCCACCAGTACAAGTTAGGACATGTGAACTGTATGGTACTAGAGGATGAAGAGGATGCTGCCTTTGAAGATGCAATAGGGGAGCAGGATGAACAGACAGGAAATCCAGGGCAAACCATGGAACTGTCCTTACATGCATTGTCTAAGTCTCTAAGGAGGAAAACAATTACACTGACAGGAATCCTGGATGGGGAGAAGGTCTTTATATTGGTAGATACTGGGAGCTCGGATAGTTATATCAACAGTGAGTTGGTTATTGGCATGGATATTGAGTACAAATGGGTGAAACAACCATTCTCTGTTATTATGGGAAATGGCACCACTGTGACCAGCAATGCTATCTGTCCTAATGTGCAATTGAAAATCAACTAGCATAGTTTCAGATTCGACTTAAAGGTGATGGAATTAGGAGGTTGGGATATCATACTGGGGGTAGACTGGATGACACACTTCAGCCCTATCACATTTGACTTTCAACAACTCAGGATATCCCTGCACAATGAAGGAAATGAAATTCATTTACATGGACAAGCAGAGGACTGTGATATGGATTTAATTAGAGGGAAGGATCTGAGGACATTCATCGAGTACAAGAGACAAATGTGCATGGCACTGAACTGTAAGAGTAGAACAGAAGAAGGGACAGAGGCCATACCACATGAAGTTTTGGAGTTGCTTCAAGGCTATGAGGATGTGTTTCAAACTCCCAGCTCCTTACCCCCTAGCAGAAGTGTTGATCATGAAATTCACCTCAAGCCAGAGGCACAGCCCTTCAAACTTAAGCCCTACAGGTATCCTCATTGCCACAAGGAGGAAATAGAGAAACAGGTGGCAGAAATGCTTCAAAAGGGTATAGTTGAGCCCAGTAACAGTCCTTTTGCCTCCCCTGTGTTGTTAGTTAAAAAGAAAGAAGGAACTTGGCGTTTTTATGTAGATTACAGAAGATTGAACGAAATGACCATCAAGGATAGGTTTCCAATACCTAATGTGGATGAATTGTTGGATGAGCTAGCTGGTTCAGTCTATAAAACAAAATTGGATCTCACAACAGGATATCACCAGATCAGAGTTAAGCAGCACGACACCTTTAAGACAGCTTTTCAAACTCACTGTGGACATTTTGAGTTCCTGGTCATGCCTTTTGGACTCACTAATGCACTAGCAACATTCCAGTCACTGATGAATCAGGTGTTTCAACCTTATCTAAGGAGGTTTGTATTGGTTTTTTTTTATGACATTCTAGTGTACAGTCCTACCATGGATACTTATGTCCAACATTTGAGAACTGTGTTTGAGGTTTTGAGGAAACATCAGCTCTTTGTGCAGAAATCTAAGTCTGCCTTTGCTCAGAGAAAGGTTGACTACCTAGGCCATACCATCACAGATAAGGGTGTCAGCATGGATTATTCAAAAGTCAGTAGCATCCTTCAATGGCCTGTGCCTCAGTCAGTTAAGGAATTGAGGGGTTTTCTTGGGCTTACAGGTTACTATAGGAGGTTTGTCAAACATTATGGCCTTGTGTGTAAGCTACTCACTGAGTTGTTGAAGAAAGACAATTTCAGATGGAACAGCCAAGCTCAGGATTCCTTTGAACACTTAAAAAAGTTAATGTGCTCAGCACCAGTTCTTCAGTTACCAGATTTTAAAAAGCCTTTTGTGGTAGAGACAGATGCTAGTGGAGGAGGAATTGGGGTTGTCTTAATGCAAGAAGGCCACCCCATTGCCTTCCTGAGCAAGGCACTTTCAGTTAAGAACTTGGGGCTCTCAGTTTATGAAAAGGAGCTCTTAGCATTAGTAATGGCTGTCACAAAATGGAGGCATTATTTAGTAGGAAATTACTTTATTATAAGGACAGATCACCAGTCACTAAAGTATCTCCTGGACCAGAAGCTGAACACTGCTATCCAACATAAGTGGATGACTAAGCTCTTGGGGTTGGATTATAAAATCGAATACAAGAAAGGGTCTGACAATCAGGTGGCAGATGCCTTATCCAGGAGGCATGACCCTGCACACCAGCAAGGGTTGGGGTCCTGTTTAGCTATCACCTCTGTTAAGCCTAGTTGGATGGAAGAGTTGCAGAGGAGCTATGAGGGTGATTCCCAATGCCAGGATATCCTGAGCCAGATAATTCTAGATCCCAGTTCCCATGTTGATTACAGCTTGCTGGATGGAATCCTGAAGTACCAGGGGAAGATTTATGTAGGAGGTGCCAACAACATCAGAGGTCAGTTAATTCAGACCTTACACGACTCAGCTATAGGAGGGCATTCAGGTCAGAAGAACTGCTGGCAGAAGCTCAAATCTCTGTTTTATTGGCCTGGAATGAAACAGGAAGTGATAGCCTATGTACAGAACTGTGACACTTGCCAGAAGAACAAAGCTGAGCATGTTCCTTATCCTGGATTGTTGCAGCCAATTCCTGTGCCTAAGCAAGCGTGGCTTCACATCACTATGGATTTCATTGAGAAACTACCTAAGTCTCAGGGGTATGACACTATTCTGGTGGTGATTGACAGGTTCACTAAATTTGGACACTTCATCAGGCTTACTCATCCTTTCACAGCTAAGATGGTTGCTCAGAACTTCCTAGATCATATTTACAGAATGCATGGATTGCCAGAGTCTATCATCACTGATAGAGATAGGGTGTTCACTAGTGTGTTCTGGAAGGAAATGTTCAAGTTAGTGGGAGTGGAGCTACACTACTCTTCATCCTATCACCCCCAGACTGACGGTCAGAGTGAAAGGTTGAACCAATGTGTGGAAAGCTATTTGAGATGCATGACTGGCGAACTTCCTTCACAATGGAGTAAATGGCTCTCATTAGCAGAATGGTGGTACAACTCAACTTATCACTCCAGCCTGAACATGACACCTTTTGAAGCACTTTTTGGATACAAGCCTACACCACTGCCACTGGGGCCTTATCTGGACTCAGTAGTGCCTACAGTGACTGATATGGTTCAGGAGAGAAGTAGAATTTCAGGTTGCATTAAGGACCATCTGGCAAAGGCTCAACAAAGGATGAAACATTATGCGGATCAGCATAAGACTGAGAGAAGTTTTTTTGAGGGAGATTGGGTGTTCTTGAAGCTGCAATCTTATAGGCAGCAGACTGTAGTAGTGAGGAAATGTCTCAAGTTGGTAGCAAAATATTATGGTCCATTCAGGTGGAGGAGAAGTGGGAGCAGTGGCATATAGGCTCAAACTACCAGCAGATGCAAGAATTCACCCTGTGTTCCATGTTTCCCTGTTGAAAAAGAAACTTGGACCACTACAATGCAGCTCTCCTAAGCTGCCTGAGCTAGACGAGCGTGATCAATGTCCGTTAAAGCCAGAGACTATTTTAAAGCGAAGGGTCATTATGCGTGAGGAAAGGCCTGTCATCCAGTTCTTAATCAAATGGAATCACTTGGGGTATGACGAAGCTTCTTGGGAGGATAAGACCTTCATTGAGAACCAGTTTCCTGAGTTTCAGACTTGAGGACAAGTCTAGGGTTATGGGGAAGGAATTGTTAGGCTCGAGTAATTGGATCAGCAAATTGGGTCAGCAAATTAGGGAAATTGGGCAGAACGATGTCGTTCCAATTATTGTATATTCAAACGGTAGTTAAAGGCGGTTAGGCTTAATTGTTGTATAAATACGCGTGGGACCCATTTGTCCAGTCAGCTCATGAATAACAGATTCGGTTGCTTTCCCTCTCACTTTCTCTCTCTTCAAGCCTCTCTCTTGCCTGTTCTCTCTTCTGTCTCTCTCAACCTTCCTCCTCAAATTCTTCTTTTCTGTCAATTATACAATTTTTACTTCAAAGCATAACATGCTTCTCTTTATATTTATAATGGGAAGTTCTCTCCCAAACCAAGAGTAGTTTCTTTTGATGAACCTACTAGTTTCATGGCCCATGTCATTTATTTTAACTTCATCATGGGTAGTGGTAATTATCCACTCCTATACTTTAGAGATAATGTAACCACCACATCCATAATTTTTAGGGACATGAGTTGATGCAAATATCTTTTCTTGAACCAATTGCCACAATTGGCTCTATCCTTAATCAATATCTAACCAATTCATCGACGTTCTCAAACATATCAGCAACCCTGTATTTGCATGCATAGATCAATACATAAATATCGGCCATTGTTGTCAATCTCTTATGGAACCTTTACTACTCACACCTGTCAACCCTAACTTTGAGCTAGTAACGTGGATGATAAATTATTGGTTGTTGACTTATGAAGAGTTGTTACCAATCAAGTCCTCATGTACTCCTATCCATCGATTAGCTGTAAATTGTACCTATCGGCACAATATGGCCAATTATCTATCGACTAATAAGTGGTACTATGGCTGATTACCTATCTTCCGATAAATGATAAATATTGCACCAACAGATGTCCCCCTGAAATAGTTGGACAATTGATAAAGTGCTTGATTGTTCTATGGGGATAGAAAAATCTCCTTAACACGCATCTCTGGATCTTCTACATCCATCTTCACATAATTGAAGCGGGCCAAAGTTGTTGATAACTCGTGCAATTCATTACCACAAATATTTCTTCATAATCTTCTTCATTTATGACATCAGCATAAACAATCAATGGCTTTTTTGTATCTTCTTCCTTTTGCTTATTATAAATCATGCTATAGCTCGCTTGCTTTATTTTTCCCATTAAAAGGAATGCTAGCCATGCACAATTGCGAATTGTTCATGTTACATATCCTATTGATTTCTTTTCCTTTAGTACATACCACTGCAACATATTGATCATTCTATAATAGCAAGAACTATATGTCAATAGCTCGAATGCCCCATGTGTCGGTGAGTCTTCTTATGGAGTTGCTTATTACCACATAAGTGGATACTTGATCAACATTAGTCTTTTTGTATCTAATCATGGTACAGATATTTATCATGCCGATATCGGTAAACTATTAAAATGAGTTCCTCATAAACTCTATTGGTACTTTGCTTTTATCTGCGAACTTGAAGAGGTCTTTCTTGATGATATTATGATTTTCTTATTGTCATCGATAGACTCCCTTCTTAGTGCTGATGTGGATAATCACATTATTAGTTGCAAAATTCTTGGCCAAACCAAAAATTTGTGGTTGCCAATGACTTTCACTACATCTGCCTCCTCAGTAGTTAAGAAATTGGCATTCCCCCGTGTGTGGACATATTATAGTTAGTGTCTTTGAGTGCCAACCCTTAAAACTATCCTTCTTTCAACTTAGCTCTATTTTGTTGGATCTGTTCGAATCAAATAGCCTTCTTGTTGAAGTGGCACCCATGATCTTCTCTGCGACCACTGTAGCTTTGCAGCACAATGCTGTCGGTCTAAATCGGCTAAGAAATTGACTTGTCATCTTGTCAATTTTTTGTAGCTTGTGACTGATATCGATAAATTTCACTGTCAATAATGAACTGGGAATGCACCAATGAGATGCTTCCTTCATTTGATCCTAATCCTTGATTGAGTCTGGTAAAAACTTAGTTCCCATCCAAAAGCAAGATTGGTTTTTCCATCTGATACAGAAGACAGAAAAAGACCAAATTTCCTTATCAGAAGGGGTGGAAATAGAGAACACCCCTTGGTGATGAAAGGATGACTTTTTATTGAAGATCAGAGTTGAGAGGGAGAATTTGGGAAAAATGAAATGATCCAAACATCCGCTGCCTATCTTCTTCAGTTCCTGTACTTTTGTACATGTAGAGACACGGTGGAAAGAGAGTTAGTTATAACTACTCCACCACCTTTCCATATTCGTGCCATGCATGTGACCTGTACGTAACTAATTTCCTACCCATGCATAGCACTTACTATTTCTGTTTGGTAGTTACAAGAAATCAAACAAGAAAAACAATTATAGAAAGAATGCAAGTCTGCTTATTACAAAAATGCCCCTAGTGATTATCTGTGTATGTAACAGATGCTCCCTCCCAAGAAAGTCCTTGTCCTCAAGGACTAAAGGTAGGAAACCGCTACTTTAAATCATGCAAGAACTCCCACGTAGTGTCCTCTGGGAATGAGTTACTCCAGTGAACCAGAACCTGAGTTGCAGCTTCATTTCTTCACTTCGCAATACACCTGTCCAGAATGGCTATGGGTTCGAGCAACAAGTGACCTTGGTCAGTGATAGCTGACGGTAAGTGAGGTGCAACAGTATGAGACCCCACATTCTTCTTCAACAATGAGATGTGAAAAGTTGGATGGATGCGTGCATGGTTAGGAAGTTGTAGCTTGTAGGCCACTTTTCCTACTCTCTCTATGACTGGAAAAGGTCCAAAATACTTTGGAGCTAGCTTCTGACAATTGGAGGATTTAAGGGAGTGTTGTTTATACGGATGCAATTTGACATAAACCAAGTCTCCAACCGCGAACTCCCTGTCAGTCCTACAGCTATCAGCAATTTGCTTCATGCGATTTTGAGCCTTCTAAAGATTGTGCTTGAAGAGGTGTAATATCTTTTCCCTTGCAGCTAAAGCTTCTATCCATTGCCTCAACCACAAATGAACCCGGTAAATATGGGACATGAATAGGAGGCAGTTGCCCATAAACTACTTGAAATGGAGTGATCTTCATAGCTGAATGAAAGTTCGTATTATACCAGAACTCAGCCAGAGGTAACCAGGAATGCCACGTACGGGGCTGCTCGCTTGTCATACATCTCAAATATCCCTCCAAACATCTATTTACCACCTCAGTCTGCCCATCTGACTGTGGGTGATAGGAACTAGAAAAGTGCAATTGGACCTTCAAGAGCTTGAATAGCTCCGTCCAGAATTGGCTGAGAAAGATAGAATCCCTATCGCTCACAATGGTCTGAGGGAGGCCATGCAATTTAAAGACATGATTCATAAAGGACTGAGCAACCTCCAGTACTATATAAGGGTGAGATAAAGCACAGAAGTGTGTATATTTGCTCAAACGATCTACTACTACCAAGATGACTTGTTTTCCTTGAGATTTTGGCAGGCCTTCAATGAAATCCATAGAAATATCTGCCCATACTTTAGTAGTTATCGGCAATGGTTGTAAGAGGCCTGGGTACGCTGCCAAATCTGCCTTATGTCTTTGACAGATATCACAAGCAACAACGACATTGTAAACATCCTTATGCATGTGTTTCCAATCAAAAGTTCCCCTTAGTTTATGATACATCACCAAGACTCCAGAGTGCCCTCCAAAGGAACAAGTGTGCCAGAATTTTATGATCTTATCTCTGAGCATTCGGTCAGCTCCCACTACTAGCTTACCCTTCCTTCTCAACACTTGGTTGTCCTAGCTATAGTGCTTGGCCCGGGAATGGTCCCCTGAGATCAGCTGCTGAATGATATCCTGTACCTTAGGATCTGATTGCCATGACTGCTGTATCTCAACCAACAAATCCGTGGTAATACCATGGAGTGCCCAAGAAGTGGCTGTTGTATGAGGTTGCCTGGATAACGCATCTGCAGTGACATTCTCAATACCCTACTTGAACTACACCTCATAATCATACCCCATCAATTTGGACAACCACTTCTGCTGACTTGGTGTCGAGATCTTTTGATCCATCAGATATTTGAGACTCTGATGATCAGTTTTGATAACAAAATGTCCTCCTAGCAGATAGGGTCTCCATTTCTGTATTGCATTGACGATAGCTAGCATTTTCTTTTCATAAATAGACAAGCCTTGATGCTTAGGTGCCAGAGCCTTGCTAAAAAATGCTAGTGGCTTCCCCTTTTGTAGCAAAATAGCTCCAATGCTTGAGTTGGAGGCGTCAGTTTCTACCACAAATTCCTGAGAGAAATCTGGTAAGGTTATACTGGAGGAGAAGTCATAGCAGCCTTCAACTGGTCAAATGCAGCAGTGGCTCCGTCATGCCATGTGAATGCATTTTTTTTTGAGTAAATCAGTCAAAGGCCTTGCTATATGTCCATAACCTTTGATAAATCTGCGATAATAACCTGTTAATCCCAGAAAACTCCTTAGTTCCTTGATCGTAACAGGTATAGGCCATCGCTATATGCATGCAATTTTCTGAGGGTCCGCACTTACCCCATCTGTCGAAATTAAGTGTCCTAAGTACTCAATCTGTTCAACAACGAATGAGCATTTAGTCTTCTTCACCTTGAGTTGGTGTTAGCGTAATGTATCAAACACTTTTGTCAAGTGTTGAAGGTGCTTGTCCCAGGACTTGCTGTAAATTAGGATGTCATCAAAGAAGACCAATAAAAACTTCCTCAAGAAAGGTCTGAAGATGTCGTTCATTAAGCTTTGGAATGTTGAGGGAGCATTGGTGAGACCGAACGGCATAACCATAAACTCATAATGTCCATCATGAGTTCGAAATGCAGTTTTAGCAATGTCACCTGTATGCATCCTGATTTGATGATATCCCGACCTCAAATCCAGTTTAGTAAATATAACAGCTCCAAACAATTCATCAAAGAGCTCTTCCACCAAGGGTATAGGAAATTTGTCTTTTACTGTAGCCTTGTTAAGTTACCTGTAATCCACACACATTCGTCAAGTTCCATCTTTTTTTTTTACTAAGACAACAGGAGATGAAAAAGGACTATTACTAGGTCTAATAATGCCATTATTCAACATTTCAGTCACCAATCTTTCAATTTCACCCTTTTGAAATGCAGGGTATCTATAAGGTCTAACATTGATGTGTTGTGTACCCTCCTTGAGATAAATTCTGTGATCATGCATTCTAGCTTGAGGTAATTCCACAGGCTCATCAAACACCTCATGGTATTTCAACAGAAGTAAGTCAAGTTGGTGCTTGTAAGGGGTTACCTTCACGTCAGGTTCCATGGTGGCATAATTTGCAATCATTTCACGGTGGTCATTTTCTGCCGTTACCAGACATAGTTGAGCTGATTCAATTTGCTTAGGTTTGTTCAAGAGTTTCTGCATTTGTTTCTTGGAAACCACCTGGACTGGGTGTTGCCTGGACCCCCTCAATACCACCCTCTTGCCCCTTTGAACAAACTCCATCTTCAAGTCTGCAAAATTCCACTTGACATCCCCTAAAGTAGATAACCATTGCATTCCCAGGACTACTTCACAACCAAATACAGGTAGTACTAGTACGTCTCCCTCAAATTCCTGTCCTTGCATTCTCCACTGGAACCCTGGACATAGGGTGGTTGTAATGAGGGAGTTTCCATCTGCTACCACTACTTTAACAGGCGTGACTTGCACTGTTCTTAGGCCAAATTTCCTCACCATGTTGAGGTGTAAGAAATTGTGGGAGCTTCCACAATCTACAAGGATACTGAAGGCTCTCCTGTCAATTTGACCATGTATCCTCATAGTCCTGAAATTAGGAACCATCAAGCTGCACATGGCATTTATGGAGATTTGAGCTAGATTGCCTTCTGCCAACAATACCTGATCATCATCCTCCAAGCTTCCTGATTCCTGCTCCTCAATCCCTTCTTCAATGCACTCAATCCTATAGAGTTGTCTTCTCTGGCACTGGTGGCCTGGGCTATACCGTTCATTGCACCAGTAACAAAGACCCTTGGCTCCTTATCATCCATCTCTGCAGTGCTTAAGAACTTGGAGTTTCACCTCTGCCCCTCCAAATTACTCACTCCCCTTCTCTTGGTTTCGGTAATATAGGGGTGTTGTTCGAGCTACCTTGCCTGGAGTAGTTCATACTGGTGCCAGCATTTGAGGAATAGGAGGTGGGCACTCTCGATGGTCCAGGTGCTTGTTTCGTTTCCAGGCACTCAGAATTTTGGCCTCCTCAATTTTGGCAAGACCAACTGCATGCTGTAGATCACGTGGCATGAACATCCTTACTGCCAACTGAATTTCCTCCTTCAACCCCTTTATGAAGCAACTTACTGCATATTGCTCCGGGAGTTCCACTCGATTCAGTAGTTCTTCGAATGACTCCTGATACTCCTTCACAGTCCGGGTCTGTTTTAAGCTCTTCAGATCACCCATGGGATCATCATAAAGGCAGTCTCAAAATCTCGATCCTAACGCCCTCACGTACTCCTCCTATGAGGGTGGATCTCTGGAAATCCTACCCTTCATGAAAACTTGATGCCATTGAAGAGCTTTCTCCTCCAAATGCACCGCAGCAATCTTGACCTTCGCTTCTGACGGTGTTTCATCTATTTCAAAAAATTGATCGCACTTGTATAACCAGCTCTTGAAGTCGTCTCCTCCAAATTTCAGGAACTCGATTTGAGAGAATCTGGTCGGAGCCTGATAACTACCCCCATGACTCCCTTGATGATCATTTCCAGAAATGCGTGGGGATTCTTGTTGTCATTGACTCCATTGGCTGCAAACTTCCACCACTAAGTTCCTGATTGCTTATAACTCCCATTCGAATTGTTCCCTCTGTTCTTTCAGCAAATTCCTGACAGTCTCTTCGAACTTCTGGTTCTCTTAACCCCTAGTGCCTTCTGCCATTCTCACTGGACTTTCCTACCGAGCTGGGATGAACTAGCTCTGATACCACTGAAACAGAAGAAAGAAAAGGACCAAATTTCCTTATCAGAAAGGGTGGAAATAGAGAACACCCCTTGGTGATGAAAGGAAGACTTTTTATTGAAGATTAGAGTTGAGAGAGCGAATTTGGAAAAATTGAAATGATCCAAACATCCGCTGCCTATCTTCTTCAACTCCTGTCCTTTTATGCATGTAGAGAGGTGGTGAAAGGAGAGTTAGTTATAACTACTCCACCGCCTTTCCATATTCGTGCCATGCATGTGACCTGTATGTAACTAATTTCCTACCCATGCATAGCACTTACTATTTCTGTTTGGTAGTTACAAGAAATCAAACAAGAAAAACAATTACAGAAAGAATGCAAGTCTGCTTATTACAAAAATGCCCCTAGTGATTATCTGTGTATGTAACACCATCAAATGGACCAGTCACCATGTGGTCAATCATTTTTTTGAGATCTTGCTAATTTATTTATCCTTCATCTGCTGCATTGCAGGTATTTCTTTGGACACTTCCTCTATTGGAATATGGATTGGCTCAGTATTGATTTCTTTAACCATTCCACCTATCAATAGTGTCCACTTAGACTAACACCTCATATTGTGGTGGTCCTAATTAGCTACAACCTATAGATTATGTGACAGCCCCACTTTCCCCTTCGGCGAACCAGAGGGTTCAGCGGACCGCCTGCCCAACTCTCGCCGGGACTCAGTCGTTCACTCACACAAATCAGAAATAGAACCACAAGAAAGAGCAAAACGAGGATCCAAAACTTAAACAAAACTTATATACATTGCTATCTCAGAAAGAAGTACAACCGTCGAGAATACAAAAGTTCTCAAGTCACCATACAACCAGCCCGTGCCAAGCACTAGGGCGAGAACCAAAACAAAATCAAAACTAGACCTAGCCAGTCGATACAGAGCTCTCGCCCCTGCTCGCCTTCCCCTGTTAAGGAAAACAAAACTAAAGGGATGAGCTAAAAGCTCAGTGAGGTTCCGAACATAGAATCAAGCCATAAATCAAACAATAAGTCAAGAAACATTTACAACATTTACAATAAGTCACACATGAAAAGGATACGTTCGTTCGTTCATTCGTTCGTTCTCCTGTCATTCCCCTTATTCCTTCATTCGTTTGCAAATGCATTTTTCATTTACCAATAAAACCCTCGTTCGTTCGTTCGTTCATTTCATTCAACCCTTCCTGGACATTGGCCAGGCTCCACCAACCTCCACCAACCTACAAGGTAATACTCGAGTATACCAAACGTTCACCCAGGTCACCAAATCGCCCGACCGAGTCCGCTTCTGGCTCGAGTCGATCGGTAACAAGGGGCAGGGCCCAGTTCAGCCAAAAGGCTTACATTCATGCACAAGTAACGTTCCAATCATTCAATCTTTGAAAATTTCACATTTATTTAGGTCGGGTGCGATAAAGTACACACCCGCCTAGAAAACTCGTTTTGGAAATCATTGAAAGCACTTAACACGTTATCAAACAATAATACGAGTCATGAAGTCAAGAAAATATAGCAAACAAGGAACACTCACCGAATTATGCAAAATAACGTCCAAAATGTCCTATCGGATCTTACCCTCGGTCACCGAGAAAACCTATGATTCGACGAGAAAGAATATTACAATTCATCTAGCAAAACAAGTAAGTGGAATCAAGGAACTCGACTAGTTACGAGTAAAACGGATAAAGGTGACTTTAAAGTGAAAATAAAGCCATTTGGATCTGTGGACGGAAACAACTAGGGTGTCATAAACCAAACTCAAATGGTTATAACAGTTCCAATGGAAAACACTTGAATCAAAGTCAAGTCGGAATCCAACTAGATAGGCTCAGAAATATTATTTTTTGGAATCGTGTATGTGGTTCAAAATCGATATACATTCAAGTAGGTATTATGGCCTACATGTCTTGACTGAGAAAACCTTAGGTCATACCTCGATATTTTGGTATGAAGTAGTACATAAACATTTGAAGGTTCAAATGGAAAAGGTATCATGTATTAAGAGGGAAAACGGGCATAGTTTTTGCCAAACGAAAATATACAAGTTCAAATAGAAGTTTAGCCCTTGAGCGAAAATTTGGGCAGCACGCCCTTTGTATTTTCCTATTTCCAGCCATTTATGGCTTCATTATTTTTCTCATCCAGTCCCAAAGTCCCAAAGCCACACACAAAATAAGTTCATTCAATAGCCGTTCAGTAAGCTCCAAGTAGTACAAGTACAATTCAAGCTAGGGAAAAGTCTGGAAATGAAAGTTAAGCTCTAAACCATAAAAATAGTTTTGACATCATTTTGCGGTTTTTACACTATTAGCACTACGATTATCGGATGGAGGTGCAAGATACACCATTTCGAAGTTAAGAGATAGTACTACAATGTTGAAGAAGGCTACTCAGTCCATTTTCTAGTGCAATCAGGTCAAAATTGAAATATACGAAACCAGAATCTCACAAACAGGTTGGCTAACCACACAATTGTTAAACAGCAACAACTCAGGCTACCGAAGTCCGATTGAAGTGTATCTTATGGTGTTTCGAAGCTAAAACACAACCCTACATTTCTTATAAAGACCTCCAAGGCCAAATCATGCATTTTCATGATAAAAAATGGAAAACTACACGAAAACAGAATTCTGGGCGCGAAACAGGTTTCATGGACAGTCAAGGGTATTTCAGTCATTTCACATGCTACAGTGGTCGGATCAAACTGAAATTTTTTAGCCAACTATTTTATACTATTGGATACAACTTTCATGTTTTGTCCAAAATCTAATTCGGTAAGGATCATGGTGAAAAGTCACGGTCAGATTGGGTGAAATGACAACCCTATTCGCTGAACTCCTACCTAGACCAGTCAGGGTATTTCCGTCTTATCTCAGGCTACCGAGCTCGGATTGGGCTGGAAATTTGCAGGCAACTAGAAATATCATTCTATACAACTTTTATGTTTTGTACTAAGGCCAATTCGGCTTCTAACCTGGTCGAACATAAACGGGCAGAACAGGGGTTAGTGAAACCCTAATCTGGAATTCATGCATTCAAGTGTTAATCTTCCACAAAACAACATCTAAAATAACTAAAAATCACTAATAAGCAATTAATTGAAGTAAAGAGGATGTTCTTGGCAAAATACCTTAAAACCATAAGAAAGGTAGGAGCTTAGGCTTTGTCCTCCAAAAATCCTTCCATTCAAGTTCCTAATCTTCCTTAACTAGCACTTTGTATGGAGTAATTTGAGTTTCCAATGGTTGGAACTTAAGATTTGGCTTGGATTTGAAGTTGAAGATGAAACTTTTCCTCTCTTTCTTTCTCTCAAGTGTTCAGCCAAGAAGGAAGAAGAAATGGGATATTTTTGGTCAAATTTTGGTATTTAGTAAAGGTAAGAAAGTTGAGTCAAAGTCCAACTCCAATCGGGTCGCGACACCTAGCACCTTTTAATTGTAACACTTATCCTTTTGTCTCTCCATCATTAACCATCTAAGAAACCTCTAATTATCTCTTAACATCTAGCAAATTAATCCCAGTACACAAAACTTAACCTAATTGGCCAAATTTTACCGAACTTACTGCACTAGCGGGTCCCACGCCCGGTATACGCTCCAAAAATCTCATGAACTAAATTATACTAGACAAATAATTTAAAAACCCTATTTGTTCATAAAAATTATCTAGAAAATTTTCCAAATAAAGAAAGGGCATAAGAAGCGTGCAAATAAATAAAATAAAGCCTAGAAAATAAGAACTTTGACGGGTTCTCACAGATTAGCAATCCTAATGGTGAATAGCTACCCTTGGGTAGTACTATTATATCTACTATTTAGCTATATCATGGATTGGCTAAGGTTGTTTTGTGCATCAAATGTTCCTATCAATATCAGGCAATCATGGTGCCAGGAACACTTGATGGCATCTGTGCTGATATCTCCTACACTAATGGATAGGATTACATATAAAGGCTGATTAACATATTAGGCAAATATTGAGATTGCCTAACCTGATCAACCTTTCGCAATTGATTTCCCATCGGCATAAGATTGGAATTGCCATCACTTTTATCACATTGACCATCAGTTTTGCCAATTGAGATTGATTTTGACTACTGATTTTGGCCTCCAAACTAATTTTTGGTAAGTGACAACTTTGAATTTTTCAGTATGCCTGGTGGAAGGTTTGATTTCTTACTTACTACAATGTGAGAGGAACTGGCCTCTACTGATCGGTGTCCATCCTCTATGGTCACTACTTGGCCTTTGCTACACTCACTCTTTCCCTTCGTCGAGTGAATCCAAGCCGGTGGGTCACCATGGGCTCCTTCATTACATGGTCAGTTATAGGTTTATTAGGGACCAACATAGCATTTTTATCGGTGGAGATTGTTATCACTTGATTGGCCCATCTCTACTGATCACTTATTGACGTCACTTGATCAACCCACTTCTGTCGATCACTCAAGAGGGAGAATAGGTGATATGTTTCTCTCGATCTATTGCTTGTAATTGACTGATGGTGTTGGTTTTGCCCTTGGGTTGACAATCGGTAACGTGATCTCTTTCTACTATCCTCAACATACCTGGGGGTTAATTTTGATTTTTTGTCTGATTATTGGGTATCATTGGTCACAACCATCTTACCTTTCCCAACAACGGTAGGCTTAGTCCGTAGCTTAGATGTTTGCATTATAATTGGTTCTTTTGGACTGTGATCACCTGCTGATTTACTAAGGACCATTATGGCTTTCTTGCTAGTAGGACTTGTTGTCACCATCTTTACCTACTCCAAGTCTGAGATTCAAATGACATAGCAAATTGTTAAGATCATCAGATGTCCAATTTTGACCCCATCATGTTAGCCATGTCACTCGTCTCTTGATGGAGTTTATAGACTTCCTCCTCCAAGGATGAAGTCGCTTGGATCAACACTTCTTTCATCCCCTGGGTTTCCTGATTGAACTTATCGATCATGCGATCGATGATTTTATTTATCATCTATACCAAGCACATGTCCCGATTCTTTTCCATAGCCTCCCAACGAGCCTCCTATGTCTCAACAACCCTAGCTTGAAGAGCCAATAGGTTGCCCATTGATATATTCATTGTGTCAGTGTCAATACCAACCATGGAATCATGGGTGCTAGTGAGGGGTTGGTCAGCCTGGACTTCTTCATGGGTCATTAAGTGCGGTGTGGCTTCGTCAAAATTGAGAGTCGTACCTTTGTTGGTATCTTTGTTTCTTGGCATGGTTTGTTTATCTCTTACTCCCGACACAATCCTACCGACTATAGACACCAAATTTTTAAGGTATTTTATTTACTATTATTTTTATTTTTTGATTAATTTCATTTACTTTTAGTCTTTTATTTTTAAGTCATTTTTATCATATAATTAAGCTTTAATCATTTAATCATTTAATTTTTTTATTTTTGTTTGTTTCGATTCTAGGTTTTCATTTTATTTGATTTTTTGTTTTGATTCGTGTCTCTTGCCTTACTTTAATTGAATTAAGAGTTTTTTGCACAAAATTTTCAAAAAAGAAAAAGGAAAAGAAAAAGTCAATCAAAGGGACAAGAACAAGACACCTAAGCCTGTTCTGGAGTTTGAAATCTTGGCCTTTCATCTTAGGTTGAGGTTTCTTTGGGGTGCCTTTAAAATGAAAACAGCCGCAAGAGAGAGCGAGGAGGAGGTTTTCGTCTGGGGGGAGCCAGAAACAAAAAAAAAAGAAAACAAAAGCAAGAGAGGAGCCGGCTAGAAAAAAAGGCCGAGAGAGATTGCGGCTCAAGAACAAAGCAAAAAATGGAGGGGGTTTCGTCTGAGAGCTAGGAGAGGAAGAAACCGAAGGAAAAATAGAGTAAAAGCAAAAGAGGGACGAAAGGCTAAGAAAAACAGAGAAGGAGGCTCTCGGTTGGGGGCTAAGGAAAATAGCCGACAAAAGAAAGCTACGGAGGTTTTTGAGAAAAAATAGAGGGTAAGGGGATGAAAAGAAAAGCAGGGGAGGCGGCGGAGTTGATAGAGGGGGAGAGTTTTGGCGAAAAAAAAGGAAAGGCAGCAAAGAAAAATAGAAAACAAGAACAATTAGAGAGGGGAGTTTCGGTTGGGCTGAAAGCAAAGAAAGGAAAAGAAAGGCTACGGGCTGGTGGCGGGTTTGAAGGAAGAAAATGGCTGCTGAGGAGGGCGGTGAGCAGAGGCAAGCCGAGAAAGCAAAGGGTTGTGTCAAGTGGTTCAATGACTAGAAGAGCTCTGGGTTCATCATTCCTACTGACAGCGGCACAAATTTGTTCGTCCACCGCTATGGAATTAAGGCCGGCGGTGGAGGGTTTTGCAGTCTGGGCAAGGATGAAGCCGTCGAGTTTGGAGTGGAACAAGGTGATAGTGGTCGTACCAAGGCCGCCAATGTCACTGGCCCAGATGAGGGACCTGTTCAGGGAGAAAATGAGCAACGGACAAAGGGGGAAGAAGCCAGCGAAGAGGCAAAAGCGGTGCGGACGAGCTGAATCTTGCCAGCTCCAGAATTTTCCGAAGCCGCTGCCGCTCGCGGGAAGCCACCACCACCGCCTGTAAATTCTTCACCAAGGAAGCATTGTAAGTCATTCTTTCCTTTAAATTTCAGTTTGACTTCTTCAAGTGCAAATTCTGGAAAATCCCCAACCCCAAGCATGTTTCTGTGGATCGGTTATTGCCATTTTTCTGTGATTGTCCACGATGGTTGAACACATATGCTTTATGTGCTGATTGAGGTTGTTGAGGCCAAAGCATCAGACTTTGTCGAAAGTTTCTGCCAAGACGATTGCGTTCCTGTTTTTTACTTGTTTGGATATTGATTTTCTGTATTTTGTTGTTCCGAATCTGAGCTTGATGATTGGTGAAGTCCGTGAGTTAAGTTGTCAGATAATCAGTTTTTTTTCCTTTCTTTCTGTTGTTTTGTGCATTGTTCGTGAGTTGGAGCTTAAAAGAAAACATCTTTTGCGGCAGAAAATTATTACAGACAGCCTTTCCTTCCTTTTTGGTTGCCGGTGTTTGTCTGTTTGGAGTGTTTGATCTGCTTGCCCTTTGAATGTGATGCCGTGTGCGTGTTGGGAACATAGGAGCAAAGGCCAATTAGTTTTCTTTATCTCCCTTTCTTGGCAAGTTTGAATAGTCGAAGTTTAGCAAGTTTTCAGGCCATTTGATTGCATTTTGTGTTCAAAGGTTCATTAGATCTCCCCTCTCCCCTTTGTTTTAAGTCCTCGCATTCAATACTTGAGTGAGTTGGGATTTTGTTTCGGCTAAATGAAGATAAGCTTGCAAATGGTTGGCGGGTTAATGAAATGTTTTAGCGAACCAGAAAAGTTTCAAAGCATAGGAAAAATTGCAGAAATCCTTTTTCTTCGTAGCTTGCATGGAGTTGGCATGAAAATCCTTCATTCTGGTTTTAACATTCCCTTGTATGCATGATAAGCTTGATAGGAACTAGAGGTTGGGTTTGTGGTTTGAGATGGTTGTATGAATCTGCTTTGCTGAAATTGCGGAACCTTGTGCATGAAAATATGCAGCAGAACCTTGCCGAGAGCTTCATCAGTTTGCTGAAGTTTTGTTGTAAAATGTTTTCCTACGTTAACTTCAATGGAGTGTGCATGAAAAACTTTCAAAAATTACTTTTTGGCCCCCCAAGTCTCCCTTTGTTCCACTGTGACCCAACCAATTGAATAATTTCCTCAATTTGGTCTTTGGCAGCTCTAATTTTACAACTTTTCGTTGCTTGTTTGCTTCAATTAACTATCATGCTTTGTTTGAATTGCACTTAATTCATGGTTTTAAGAGCTTTATGATCAAGTGAGTTTGTATTTGCATATTTTCTTTAATTGTCTCAATTAAAATGATGCCTTGACCTTTTCTTTTTATTTTGGAGGGTAAATAAGTAACTCACCCCATTAGGGCTCCAACTCAAGGGAGGTACATTCTATCCCTTATTTTTGACTTTATTTGACCCTACGTGTGTATATGTGTCTTATGTGTGCAATTTGCATGACTTTACGTGATTATTTCATTTTTACTTTATTTATTTCTTTAGTTGCTTAGTTTTTGCTTTATTTTAGTTCAATTTCGATCATTTGGGAGGCACTCGAATGCCAAAATTGTAATAGTTAGGGATTTAATCATTTTATTCCTTTTATTTCCCCTTTTAGATTGTAGTAGGCCTTCCCCCCAAAAATGTAATAGTTAGGGCCTTAATTGCCTTGTGTGTTTTGCATGTCTATGTGCTATGTGTTTAATCGCTTTTTTAGGTTTTGGCATCTAGATATGCATGCTTATGTGTTATGTGTTATGTGAATTACGTGCTCACATGTCTACTTGCTTTAATTATGCACATTACTTACGTATGTGTATGATGGATGCAAATGTACGTCACCGTGGCTAGTCCAGTGCTAGTCATGGTCTTCCCCCTCGAACTCTCGCAAGTCCAATGCTTGTGAAAAAGCGTTAGTAAAGGGCTAGTCCAATGCTAGACCAATTAGGGCCGTCCCCGCGCTAGCACATACTTGCATGCCTTCATTACATCTTCATTCATTCTTTCCTTTTAGTTTTTGCATTTTTGCATGACCCTTCACTCCCTTTCCCTTACACGTTTAGGATTACATTTTCATTTAGATTAGCTCATTTGCTTGTGTAGGTTAGGTAGTCACCCTTCTGGTAAGGGAAACGAGCGAGTATGGCTACACATAGCCTTAGCACGCTAGTTTTCCCTTCTAACCAAAAGGAAAAGCAAAAGTCACGATTTAGGGTCTCCCCGTACCCGTCTCGCTTGCATTCCTCTAGGGTTCATGCATTTCATTTATCCACTATCATTTTGCACTCTTACTTCATATTCTATCCATTTTTCCACATTTTCACTTCACAACTCTTATTTTTGCACATTTTCACTCTACCACTCGCACTTTATATACTATCACTTGCACACATGCACTTTATGTTATCACACATACATTTTCACATTATCACCTTACATACCTCACATTGCACACTCATTTGCACACTCTCACTTATACACCATTATCTTTTATTATTATTTTTCACTTCACACAAGCTCATGTTTTCGCATTACATACATTCATTCCACTCATTCTTACGTCATTAGCATTATTCGTGACCTCTTGGAGGGCTCATCCTTGGCTATCACAACTTATGTGATTTAGTCCAATCGAACCTCTAAGAGATATTTGTCCCACTCGATTCATCATTAGATCTAGGGTTTTGCATTCATATAGTACATCCAAATGCAATAAATTTTTAGGTTAAAATAAGAAAATCTTTGACTAAATCGCGCAACTAGCCTTGGCTTGGTTGAGAGGGTGCCTTGGACCTCGTCCTTGCCTTCCCTCTCTTCAAATGTGACTCCCGAACCTTTTTCTTTGGTTTACGTAGACTAGGAGTCGTTTAAAAGGGGTTTCTTTTCTATCTTTTTCCTTTAAAAAATTCATTTTTAGGTGACTTGGTACACCTTAACTCTATACCAAGTGGCGACTCCGATTTTTATTTCAAAAAACCCTTTTTAAACTATATTTCTGGGTCAAATCGTCGCATTTTCAAGTCCCATTTAGACCCACTTTCTTTGTAAATCAAAAATCACTTTTCAAATCAAAAATTCACTTTCCAACCATTTATTTATTTATTTTTCTTATAAAAAATGGGGCGCGACAGTTGGCGACTCCACTGGGGACTTAGAGAGTCCGAGCATTTGATTTAGTCGATTATTTTCTTCTTTTAACCTTCTTATATATTACATTTGGATGTTTAGGATTGCATTTTTTCTTTTATTAGGATTTTTGCATTTCGTGCGTATCAACTCACTCACTCACCCATTTGGCGTACGATTGTTTTGATGGATGATTGGTTTATGTATGTAATTCTGCGCTTTGCATTGCATTTGGGTGGGGGGACATTACCCTAGAGCCTCGCGTTGGTTCTCGATCCCTCCCCTCCAAACGAGCACTAGCATACGTGCATACACTTTTAATTATTTACCCTTTCTTTTTCCTTTTTCGTGGGCATTTCCCACACCTCCTTGTAGGATTAGGATCGATTGCCTTGGGTAGGCAGATGGTGTGCCCTGCGCCCATAGCGCTACCTAAGGGATCACTCGAGCCACCGACCAAAGGCCCTGGGAGTGATGACCCTTCGCCTTTAGGTCTGAAGGCTTGGGAGCCGAAGCCTTATCGAGTCTAGATGCATTAGTGAACCAAGCCTCATGCATGCATAATAGAATTGCCTAGGGTAGAATCGACCTTATCCTGAATTAGGGACACTAGGCACGAGGGGAGGGATTCCAACCCTCTCTCCTTATTTTTGCTTTCTATATTTATTACTTGATTGCCCAACGTGTTATGTGATTATGAGTTGAACTAACGTTTCTTTGTCTTCTTGTCTTTTGCATTCACAAACGTTAGAAATAAGAGATCTGGCATGATCTTCTGTAGAGCCTACCTTCTTAGATAGGTTATTTCATGTTTAAATTTCAAAGTATTGTAGATGCACATCATTCTAGGTCTACCCTGGCATACAAAAGGTCCCTTTAGGTCATGATATAATTGCATGTTTATTGCTTTAATAAACTGGCATCATGCATCCGCCTTAGAAGGGAATGCCACATAGGGAATCCCGTGTTAGGAATAAAACCGCCCTGTGTCTCGGATATTTAATCCAAGGAGACTTGCACGTTTATACTTTTGTACCATCCAAAGGGGTAGTGCCCAAGGTAAGGTAGGATCCGATCTTTTCCATGACCCTGGGGCGATCTTTGGTACATTAGAATGTGAGCATCCAACGATCATTCTTTGGCCATTTTTAACATATTTGGTAAAAATCCCTTGCTTAAAGGACATTAATTTGAAGAAATTTGCAAATAATTCCTCATTGTTGAGATGGTAAACTTATTGAGGCCAAATCTTGATTGTAGGAGGCTCATAGGCTAATGCATCGCAATGCATTTTTTTAAAAAACTACCAAAGGGGAGATAATTCCATTGATTTCGAATAAACCATCATTTCCATTCATTTGATAAAATTCATCCAATCTATTTGGTCAATTCATTCATTTTTAGAACAATTCGGTCAATTTTGAATAAATCATCAAATTCAACTCACTTGACCAATTTACCTTTTTTAGGGTGATCTAGTCAATTTTGAATAAATCATCCGATCCATTTGACTAGTTTACCTATTTTTAGGGCAATTCGGTCGATTTTGAATAAATCATCATTTCACTTAATCAATTGATTTCATTCACTTCATTTGATTAGTTTAATTCATTTTTAGGGTTACCCATTCAATTTTTGAATAAATAATCAAATTTCATGCAATGCATTTGACCCTTTTACCCTTTTAAGGCAATCTAGTCAATTTTGAATAAATCATCAATTTCATCCTATCCTCTTGATCCGCTTATTCCTTTTTAGAGTTTAAGTCTAAAGTTCACTGAATAAATTAATCGAGGCATTGCAATCATTTCAAGAGTAAGTTCTCTTTCACATATCATGTGTTGATCAAAGTAAGCAATCCGTTCGGACTTTGTCCTCATTTTTTAGGACAAATGTTTCTTCTCACTCCAATTGGCCAAAATTTTCAAATCATTTTTCACTCAATCATTTGATCGGATTCATCAGGTATTGTATAGTGCCTACCCTAGAGGATTGCATTTTCATACTAGGCCTACCCTTGGCACAAAAAGGGCTTCCCCATAGGACATGCATACCGATTTTACAATTTTGCTTACTAACTCTGGGTATTTTTCTTTTATTTTTCCCCCTCCCCTGCATTCATAAAAATGCTTCAATAAGGTAAAGAATATTTTTCTATATCTGATAACAATTTTGATCCGATAAAGTCTGAAAGTATTACTTGATTCTTGGGCAGACCTTGCAATGAAAACATGAAAGATCCATCTGAAAGCTCTAGGCTAAAGTCTCTGAGAGACTTTATATTGGTTTTTCAAAGGAAAATTCTGTTTATTTGATTTGTTAATACATTTTGTTCCAAAAGAAATGGAGACAAAAAGTGTATATATGTGGAGTTTTTTAGAAGTTTTCCTCTTCTCATTTGTATTATAATTGAACGAGAATTTTTGTTTTAAACTTTTTCAGCAATAAAGCTTTGGACAATTATTGTTTTGTATATATATTCATATACATTTCATTGTTTATTTTTGCTCATTAAGAGATTTCATGATGAATTTTAAGAAATAAGCTCAAACTGAGATTTTTCAACCTCTAGCCTGAAAATTCACAAGTGTATGCTTTTTAAAATCTTTACAATAAGAGTGCTCAAAATTGAAAAGAGGTCACTCAAAAGACCCCATGAGATACCTTTTCTCCTTCACTTAACCACAAAATAAAATCAGTCACATTGATTGATAAATTGCAAATTGGGGCGATCTTTGCTTGAGAAATGCCCACTGGATTAACCAAATTCAATTCACATCTAAGTGAAAGCAAAACGTGCGTTATTTTTGTTTGTTTTAAAAAATTTGGAATGATACTTTGAACATTCGTTTCTCTACCTATACAGATTTTATCATTTGCTCTCCCATTTGAGCCTTTAAAAGAATAATTTCGTTTCAAATAAGTGCATCGATGATCATTACCCCACATTGGAAAATTCTCAAATATCAAAAAGGGAATGGATTCTCAATGAGCATTCGTTTACTTTGGTTGCCATGAGGTGTAAGAATGATACTGTGGCCATCGTTTCTACGACCTAAACACCATTTATCCCTTGCATCCTCATTTGAGCTAAAATTGGTGGTTCTTTTCAAAAGCACTTACGATCGCACCCCACATTGGGGAGGGAGATTGAAGAATTTTTCAAAAGAAAGAAAAAACAAAAATGATAAAATTAAAAGAAAAGTGAGAATTGCAAGTTGGGGAAATTTGATTCTACCTGGGCTTCAATTTTGAGAAGAAGAAAGAGAAAAGAAAAGAAAGAGTTTTGTCCGGCGGATCGCCTATGTTTCACAGAGATGGATGAACAAGAGTCTTCCTCAGTCAGTTAATTCAGATACATGCAAGAAATTTCGCATTAATGAAAGTTTCCTTTCAGAGTTAATGTAAGGAATGGAATAAAAGTCAGGCCCTCATCTTTTCCAATCAGACATTCTATCCCTAGTTATCCTTTTTGAACCTTCAGAATAAAATACTTCGTTTGACAACCCCTGAGAATCGCAAACCCCACACTGGGGCAAGTTTGAGTTGAAAAGGGAAAAGTTTTAAGAAGTGAAAAAGTGATAATGCAACAAAATCAAAAGACAAAAGAAGAAAAGAGAACCTCAGTTCAAAAATAAACTGGGGCAAATTTTGTGAAAGTTCAAAAGAATGGCAGAAGGCCGAAAATAGAAAAGAGGAAAAATGAAAAAAAAAAGCCTCAATTGAGAATAAATTGGGGCAGGTTCTGATTTAACCCTAAAAGAGGGTTGATACAATAATGCGATCTCAGATCATTTAAACCACTTTTGGAAAACCCGTTTTCCGCTTTCAAGCCTTAACTTTTCTAAGCACCCCACCAAACCCCATTACAAAACCGAAAGTCCTGGCTTCTGTTCTTTGCAATATCTCCGTCAAGGAATTTTCTTGGATTCAGAAATTTTTTGAATGTATTTCTGAATTGATTAGGTGTGAGGTTGACACTGCTCTTCATGTGAAACCCCGCGAGAGCACTTTTGAAAAAAAAAAGGGAAAAGAAAAAAGAAAAACGAGCGAAATGAATGCAAAAGAAAAATGCAAAAAGATTTGATGCTGAAAGACCCTGTTGAGTGATGAAAAAAGTCAAACAAAGTCCAAGATCTTGGAGTCCAAAATGAGGGCAATTTTGAGAAAAACGCGATCTTCGGTGCAATGTCCTTGAAAATTATTTCTTTAACTATCGTCTTCAAGCCACATTACAAGCCCATAAAAGTCCATCGTTGACTTATTCCTTCATGACAACTCAAAACAAAGGTCATGCTTCTAAGGAGTCCATCAATCATTCGTGACCATAAGGCTATGACCAGTTTTCACATGTTTAGCTATCGTTTCTACTCATGTGTTGCAAGCTTATAAAGCTTATATGTTGACTAAGTTTTCTTAAGAAATAAGGGTGACAAACTCTTTGCTTTCACTAAGATGTGATATTGAAGGGATTACATACAATTTGGGCACAAAAATGAGACAAATTTTGACCTCCCATTTCCTTTGGCCACTTCCAAATCAGAAATAATACCCACTTAATTGGTCCTGAAAGATGAGCTAACAAGGAGTGGTGACCCATTACCTCAAGCATCAATGCTAAAGTAAGGACGGAATCATTTGTAATTTGGTATTATTTTGAGAAATTCATCATGAAATTTTCTATTAGGAAACATAGTGTTCAAATAAATGGAAAGTCATCCAAACACATTTTTGCAATTGAATAGGTCCACACTGGGACAAATTTTCATTTAAGAGATTTTGCAAAATGGGCCTATCACTGGAGCAAATTTTATTTGTGAGATTTCGGGAAATAAGCCCACACTGGGGCAAATATTTTTATAGTCCATTTGAGGATTTCATCAAAGAGTCAAGCAAGACTTTCAAATCATTCACACTGCTCTTTCCATGAGTAGTAGTTGCAATATTTTAAAATAAAATTCATGTTGTACTTTGGCAAGCTCTCTGTGCAGGTACTCATGGCTGAAATCGATGAAGAAACGTAAGTCAAAATCTTATGAATCAAGGCCTCAAGGAGGAGCAACCATGCCGTAATGCAAATCAATTGATCGGTAGCACAATAATTGGTGGAAATTTGGGCAAATTATTTTTGAAAAGATTCTCAAAAAAATCAAACTTGAATTTAATTTCTTGTTCCTTGATAAATTTCAATTTTCTTGTTGATGAAATCTCAGCGCCCGCCGCGCACCCTTCCATTTCCCATTCTTGACAACCACATTTAATTCACTGATTTCTCCACCGTTAGCATTGAGTTTATCTCACTAACGCGCGTGTTTTAATCATCAAGGCAGGCTTGGGTTTAATCCCACTGACCAATTTGTCAAAGGCAGGGTCGGGTGCAATCCCACTGACCGATCATCAAAACAGGCTTGGGTTTAATCCCACTGACCAATTTTTCAAAGGCAGGCTCAGGTGTAATCCCACTGACCTATCATCAAGGCAGGTTTGGGTTTAATCCCACTGACCAATTCATCACACTGGGGCAAATCTTTAGATAATTTTTCGAGCAAGTCTTATACAGTTTCTTCATAGATACCAGCATTTCTTTTACACTGCCACTAGCCGTTGGGTCAGTCCCACTAGTGTGCATTTTATTTTCATCGCCACTGAACATGGGTTAGTCCCACCAGTGTGCATTTTGTTTTCATTGCCGCTAAACATGGGTCAGTCCCACGAGCGCGCATTTCATGTTTCATTGCCACTAAACATGGGTTAGTCCCACCAGTGTGCATTTTGTTTTCATTGCCGCTAAACATGGGTCAGTCCCACTAGCGCATTTCATGTTTCATTGCCACTAAACATGGGTTAGTCCCACAGTGTGCATTTTGCTTTCATTGCCGCTAAACATGGGTCAGTCCCACTAGCGTGCATTTCATTTTCTTTGCCACTGAACATGGGTTAGTCCCACCAGTGTACATTTTGTTTTCATTGCCGCTAAACATGGGTCAGTCCCACTAGCGCGCATTTCATTTTTTGCCACTAAACATGGGTTAGTCCACCAGTGTGTTTCATTGCCGCTATGGGTCTGTCCCACTAGCGCGCATTTTGTTTTCATTGCCGCTAAACATGGGTCAGTCCCACTAGCGCGCATTTCATTTTTTTTGCCACTAAACATGGGTTAATCCCACTAGTGTGCATTTTGTTTTCATTGCCGCTAAACATGGGTCAGTCCCACTAGCGCGCATTTCATTTTCACTGCCACTAAACATGGGTCAGTCCCACTAGTGTGCACTCCATTTTAATTTTATTCGGGTCAGTCCCATGATTTAATTTTATTCTGGTCAGTCCCATGATTTTAAATTTTATTCGGGTTCGGGTCAGTCCCATGATTTTTAATTTTATTCGGGTCAGTCCCATGATTTTAAAAGTTTGTTCGGGTCAGTCCCATGATTTTAAATTTTGTTCGGGTCAGTCCCATGATTTTAATTTTTTCCCTTTATTCGGGTCAGTCCCATGATTTTAAATTTTGTTCGGGTCAGTCCCATGATTTTAAATTCTGTTCGGGTCAGTCCCATGATTTTAATTCTGTTCGGGTCAGTCCCATGATTTTAAAAGTTTGTTCGGGTCAGTCCCATGATTTTAAATTTTGTTTGGGTCAGTCCCGTGATTTAAATTTTGTTCGGGTCAGTCCTATGATTTTTTTAAATTTTGTTCGGGTCAGTCCCGTTTAAATTTCTTATTTAGGTCAGTTCCATTTTAAATTTCTTGTTCAAGTCAATCCCGTTTTAATTTCTTGTTGGGTCAGTCTCATTTTAAAATTTTATCAAAAAGGTTAGTCCCGGTTTCTAAAGCGTCCATCGTTCAAGTCGTTCACAGCCAAATAACACAGGTGAGTATTTGGTGTCTACTTCTTTGTCTCAAGTTTTTCCAAAACTCAGACAAAGAGGGGCAAACTGTAGACACCAAATTTTTAGTGTAATTTCATTTACTATTTATTTTTATTTTTCTTTGTCGTGTTAGTTTTATTTACTTTTACTTTTTTATTTTTAGCCATTTTAGCGTAGAATTTCTCGAAAAGGAAAAGCATTCACAAAAATATGCTTTAGTTATTTTAGATTTAAATTCATTGTTATTTAATTAAAAAAAAGAGAGAAAGAAGAAAAAAAAAGAAAAGAAGAAAAAGAAGAAAAGAGAAAGAAAATTAGCATTTCAATTTTATCTTTTTATGCCTAGTTCCGCTCATTTTATTCAATCTTTCTTAATTAGTTATTTTTCTTAATTAGTTATTTATATTTTGTTAAATTATTATTTAAAAAAAAAAAAAGCCATGCAGTGCAATGAATATATGAAAGATACCAATTTCCACGGTTTCTGAGCTTTCCAAACATTCGGCCACCTCACTCCTTTGGATTCTTATCAAAGAACCTTCCGGACACAATAGCCATCGGATGGCCAGGAGAGAGACGTCAAGCTGGGGTGGTTTAGAAACCATTGGATGGTAGGTTTAGGAATCTGGGGGTGCCTTTAAAATGAAAACAGCCGCAAGAGAGAGGGGGAGGGGTTTGACGGCTAGGAGAAAATCTGGAACAAAAGAAATGGGGTGACGGCTGAGAGCAGAGGGTCTTGGGGGGCTGATGAAAGAAAGAGTTGACGGCTGGGGAAGGTGAAGGAATAGGGGGGAACAGCAGCGAGGTTTTGAGAGACAAAGAAACTAAGAGAGCAAGAGGGAAACGGGGAGGCTACTGGTGGTTTCTGGAAAAAGGAAGAGTTTTGGCGGCTGAGTTGAAGAGAGCGAGGGAGAACTGAGAGGGAGAGAGAGCTTGAAGCCTGAGACAGAGATAAGGTCGAGAGAGGACGCTGTCATACTCTTCATCGAAGCTGTCATCAGCCGCATACCTTCATCGGGGGGAAAAGGCAAGAGAAGGAGGCTTCGTGAGGAGGTTTTGGTCTGAGCAACGATACCCTTTCTGTTCTAATCACTTCAGATCGTCGATTGCCTTTCGTAAGGCCGAAGGTAATGTTTTTTTTACTTTGTTCATAAGCCCACTAGAATTGCAATGCTTGTTCCTGCTCGGCTTCCTCCTTTGTACGTCTGTTTTTGTGAAGTCTTGAATCTGTTGAAGAAGGCGTGAGCCATGAATCTTGTGTTTTGCTATGTTTTTCTTGCTTCTGTTGTTGAGGTTTTGTGGTAGAATTAGACTTTAGTCAGGTGTTAAAATTTTGCCAAAACTTGGATGAATCTGGAAAGTTGCAAGCTGATCTTGATTTACAGATTTCCTTTTCTTTTCTGCGTGATCAACCTGGTACCTTGCTGTTATGTTCAAGGTTGCTTAATCTTGAATTACATGAATCTTGTGTTTTGCTATGTTTTTCTTGCTTCTGTTGTTGAGGTTTTGTGGTAGAATTAGACTTTAGTCAGGTGTTAAAATTTTGCCAAAACTTGGATGAATCTGGAAAGTTGTAAGCTGATCTTGATTTACAGATTTCCTTTTCTTTTCTGCGTGATCAACCTGGTACCTTGCTATTATGTTCAAGGTTGCTTAATCTTGAATTATTAGGGTTCGGATCCTTGTAGTGTTTAAATGTTCGTCACCTGGCTGTTTTGGAAAAGGTTGGGGGGTAGTTTGATGTTTGAGTTGGTATGAAAAATAAGGTTTTGCTGTTGGTAGTGGTCATAACTGGAAGTTGCAGTTTTCTTGTCCCTGTTTTGCGCAATCCTCTTGAATCTTTACGTGTTAATTTTTGTGCGGAAAGAAATCCTTGTGATTTTCACACTTCAGTTGAAGTTGTTTGGTTGGGTGATCTCATCCGATGAAGGACAACAGATTTGAAGCCTAGTAAATTGCAGAAAAAATCTTGCCGAAGCTGGCATGCTTGAGATGATCAAATTTCTGTGACTTTATTGCTTATGATCTTCTTGTGATGACCTAATTCTGTTTTTCATACCTTAAGGTTATCTTTTGTTGCATAAACTGGTCATTCCCATGTTTGCTAGAACCATCTCTTGCCCAAATGCTGTCTAGTTTGCAGCTTTATGAAGTCCGTAGCTCATGAAGCAAACTGTTGCACATCAACCCATTCGATCCACGCGCAATTTGCTCTTGTTAAAACTTTCATTTGGATTGTGACGGTGTCCTAATATCAGTGTCCCGTTTCCCCTGTTCCATCATGTAGTGTCCAGACCCCTAAGTGAATGAGAAAGCTGCATTTCATCTTCACATTTTTGTTGTCTTCCCCTTTTCCCTCAACATGCAGCCTACAAAAGCTGGTGTTAGTCATCTTGTTTGCTAGCTAAATCTGGCGTCTAAATAATCAATGATGAGGTTGCATGTTTTGATCCCAAGCTACCACGGTTTTGATGTCAATGTCTCGTGGATTGAAGCTGCAAAGTTTGGCAGCAAGGGAAACATGGTAGAATCAAAGTGCAGCAGTTTTCATTTTCGGTTGTTGAAGTTCTAATAGAATTTAATTGCCGAAGCTTCTTGTCTTCTTTTGTTGCATGAACTTGCATGAAAACTTTCGACAACTACATTCTGGCCCCTTAAGTCTCCCCTTGTTCCACTATGACCCAACCAATTGAATAATTTCCTCAATTTGGTCCTTGGCAGCTTTAATCTTACAACTTTTCATTGCTTGTTTACTTCAATTAACTACCATGCTTTGTTTAAATTGCACTTAATTCATGATTTTAAGGGCTTTATGATCAAGTGAGTTTGTGTTTGCATATTTTCTTTTATTTTCTCAAATTAAATTGGTGCCTTGACCTTTTCTTTGTTTTTGGAGGGTAAATAAGTAATTTCACTCCATTAGAGCCCCGACTCAAGAGAGGTACACCTTACCCTTTATTTTTGACTTTATTTGGCCTATGTGCGTATATGTGCCTTGTGTGTGCAATTGCATGACTTTAAGTGTTTCATTTCATTTTCACTTTATTTATCTCTTTAGTTCTTTAATTTCGCTTTAATTTTAGTTCAATTTTTGATCATTTGGGAAGGCACTTGAATGCCACAATTGTAATAGTTAGATTTATTTTAACTATTCATTTCATTCCATTTCCCCTTTTAGATTGTAGTAGGCCTTCCCCTCTAAAAATGTAATAGTTAGGGCCTTAATTGCTTTGTGTGATTTGCATGCGTATGTGCTATGTGTTAATTGCTTTCTTAGGGTTTGACATCTAGATATGCATGCTTATGTGTTATGTGTTATATGAATTATGTGCTCACATGTCTACTTGCTTTGATTATGCACATTACTTATATATGTGTATGATGGATGCAAATGCACGTAACCGTGGCTAGTCCAATGCTAGTCATGGTTGTACCCTCGAGTTCTTGCAAGTCCAATGCTTGTGAGAGAGCGTAGATGTGGGCTAGTCCAACGCTAGGCCCTTAGGAGCCCTTCGCGCGTTAGATCATGTTTGTGTGACAAAAACACTTCATCTCATGCATATCTTTACTTTCTAGGGCCTCTTTCACCATGTTGCATGACACTTTCCTTATATATGTATACCCCTTCCCCATACTTTCCCTTATATGTATATTACTTGCCCCTTTTGTATGAAACATGACATTAGACTTGCATTTCATATAAGCATTAATACTAGGTTAGTTCATTTGCTTGATTAGATTAGGGAATGGCCCCTTGGATATGGGATACTGACGAGTTTTGCTTTCTAGCCTTAGCACGCTCGTATTCCCTCTATTTAAAGGGAAAATTGAGTCACGAACATTAGTCCCCCTTACCCGACATGATGCATTCCCTTAGGTCACGTATATTTATTTATTTCTTTTCTTTTCTTGGAGTCTCATACTTTTGCATTATTCGTGACCTCTCCAAAGAGTCGTTATTTGGGCATCACAATTAATGTGATTGGCACCATTCAAGCTTTGAAGAGAAATCTTACCCCCGGTTCCCCCCTAGGTCTAGGGTTTGCATTCATATAGTACATCCAAATGTGATAAATTCTTTGGCTAAAACAAGAGAATCTTTGACTAAATCACGCAACTAGCCTTGGCTAGGTCAAAGGGGTGCCTTGGATTTTTATCCTTGCCTTCCCCTTCGTTAAATATGACTCCCGAACCTTTTTCATTGGTTTACGTAGACTAGGAGTCGTTTAAAAGGGGTTTCTTTCTACCTTTCCTCCAAAAATTCATTTTTAGGTGACTTGGTACACCTTAACTCCATACCAAGTGGCGACTCCGATTTTTATTTCAAAAACCCTTTTTAAACTACATTTTGGGTCAAATCGTCGCATTTTCAAGTCCCATTTAGACCCATGTTTTTTCATTTTCTTTCAAATCAAAAATTCACTTTTAAAACCATTTATTTATTTTATAAAAAAATGGGGCGCGACAATCATCAGTCATCAAATCAGTCTTTCCATCAAAGTGGGAGTTCATAGAGCCCACATTTAAAATTTTCCAACAATAACAAGCCAGCCACATGAATATCTAAGCTCATAAGTGTAAATCAACTTCCATAAATCAAAACTAGATGGTTTGATCATTACTTACTTTGGTTGATGAGCAAAGCAGAAATTTCGGCCCTCCATTGGTCCAAGAAAACCGTGGAAAGCTCCCTTTTTTTGTAGTTAGATGAACTCTCCAAGTGTTAAGCTAAGTGGTCTTCAATTTTGGTGTGAAATGGTTGGGATTTGGTGCATGGAATGGAGTAGAAATTGATGAAGCAAGTTTGGTTCTTGCTCTTGGAGGTGGCCGGCCAGATGAGGGAGAAGAGAGAGAGAGAGATTGGTCTGAAATAAGGCTTCCAAAGGAAGCTTAATGACTAAGAGTTTGGGTGCACAAAAGTCAACAACAATAGTGCGCGTACGCGCGCGTTTTGTGCTCGATTCCTCTCGAGTTTATTTCATTAGTGCACTAAACCTCTAATGCAGTTATATTCATATAATTATTATTCATTCTTAATTGTCCCAAAATAAGGGTCTAAAGTCTCTCAATTAAATCGCGCGCGTGAAAACGCGTATCTCCAATTTAAGCGCGATAGAGTGAAACCTCCAAAAAATTCTTATAACGATCATACCACTAACTATCACTTGAGTACTTAAACCTAAAATTACCTATTTTAGGACCATTGTACATGTCTCAAATTTTTCGAGCTTATTGTACTCTCAATCGGCTAAAATTTCCAAACATGTTTTCACTATTTTCATTAAACGAGCTTCCAAAAAATTAATTTTTGAAACAAGTCACTTTAAAAATATAATGAAGCTATAATTCCACGTATTTAGGTCTAATAAGGATAGAAAATAAAATTCGGAGCAAATATCCAAATAAATAATTAAATGAGCCAAAAATAGGGTTTTAAAAATAAGAATTTTACGAGTCCTCACATGAGTCTAGTATTAATTCTTCAATTAATCTTTCTTGATCTACTATTGATCATTTTTAATTCTCCAATATTGATACACTCTTGATCCAAGTGTAGCCTCGAAAACGTGCACTCGTTATTCCGAACTAAAGGAATTTTCAAAAGTAGATTTTCCAACAAAACGCTTTAAAACTATAAAAGAGACGTTCCATATAAATGGATTTAAAATGGTCGAAAATAAATAATTCGGAGAAAATGAGTGTATAATTATTTAAATAACCCAGTAATATTCTATGAAAATAAGAAAATTTTCAGGTCCTCACACAATGATATCTTTTCTAAAGAAAAAAAAATTATAAACCCTAGTATTTGTGCTAGTTCTATGGAGAAATTTCTTTCTTCTTTATATCATTCCAATATTTATGTTCCTTTGAAGTTGCTTTAAAATAATTATTTTCTTTCTTTGTATGAGCTTAGTACCTTTATTTTGTTGAATCGTTTTTAATACTAATTTACACATAATCACATGACAGATATTTGTATGGAAAAGTTATTATGATTGCATGTTCCATCTTAAAAACTATTGAAATTTTAATTTTAGAGATTTGAAATGTGTAGACATTGCTATTTACATGGTTATTTGTAATTTGAAAATCTCACTTGCTCAAATAAACTTTAAATTAAAAATTAATATTCTTTGGTACTTGTAAAATGTTTTAAAATATTGTCTTCTAAATGGTAACATTTTTCCCCTCTTTTTTGTTTTCTCGACATATGCTACTTAAAACTATAAAAAGCATCAAATAAACTTAATAGACGAGGGTATTATTGTCCAATGAATATATTGGATGCGGATTTAGTATGAAAGGGTGTGGATTTAACCCCTCCATTGATCTTAATTCAATTAATTCCCTATGCCTATTGTAAAATAAAAAAGGTATAAAAGTAGCAATAATTTTAGAAAGAATTCCATAATTCAACTCAGTAATATCCAATTTGATATTCCATAATGGCTAGGGTCAAATCAAATGCTACCTTAACTCTAACAACCATTAACTAATGGCTGAGAATTCCGCAAGAGACAGCTTGAGTTAAGGAGCAAACTTGTAGAACAATCCATTTATCAACCGCAATCATGCCCAAGCTTTCAAACACCTAAACTAATTTCCATGCAAACTCAATCCATTATTAAAAAATTCCAGACAGAAAATTGAATTGGAAATCAAAATTTAGCAGGTGTACAAAATGAAAATATATGCCTAACAAGGTAGAATAAGAGAACCTTATCAACATTAACAGCAAAGCAAGGTTGATCCATGAGGAAGTAAAATCGAGGTTGAAATTGGATAAAAGTATAAAATTACATATTCCGGAGGAAATTACGTATGAAGTCACTCATGAACTCTCGGATGATATATGATTAGAGGCAACTAAATGGTCAGTTTTTTACTGAAAGGATCCATCCTACAAATGCCAGGCCTTAATTTTCAATCTCCGCCCTACTAAGGTGTTGGAAGTGTTTTGAAAATCTGACCGGGCTGGCCGGTTCAGTAACTGGCAATGCCTTCGATCTGATTTAATGAAAAATCCAAAGAATTAATTGAACCGATCAAACCTGATCAAGACCAGTTGAATCGATAAAAATCGAGAGGTTCATTCGATTTCTATTAAATTTTTATTTTCTAAAATAAATATTTTAGTTTTATTCAAATTTTTAATACTAAAATTAATAAAAAATTATCAAACCTTTGAATCGAAATTAAATCGATTGAACTAGTCGAACCACGAACTAAAAGGTTTTTCGATTCACTCTTCGGTCTGAATTTAGAAACATTTAGTGGCAACTTGAGGTTAAGGCTATTTGAACTGACGAGAAGCTGATCGTGCCAATGAGATGGACTTTGAGAGACCATGTAGCGTGCAGCTGGAGGTGAGAATGTCATAACAATTGATGGACCCAAAACAATAATCAACATAATCCCACAGAAATAATCACAAGTACTAGATAAATGAGGCAAAGGAATTTTTCTATTGATGAAACAAACTGCAGCTACAATACGCAAAACGAAAAAACCACGAACAGAGGCTTTTACACTAGTTACAATGCCTTATATGGCTGATTTCTATTACTAATACATCTTAGACTTGTATTCCACTCGGGTCCACCATACTAACTAAACAAGCAAACTAATACTAATAACCAACTACATTAGCTTGGTTTAATTATTTTCAACATACCCTCCCTTAAACCAAGCTCCTTTAAATAGCCCTTGCATGCCTAACCATTGACATCCAAAACAACAGTCCTTGTAAGTTAAGAATTGGAAAGCAAACCTCCATTACCGCACGAAGTCAAAGCAAAAATGTAATTCATTTGACAAAAATAAATTTACCTTGATTATTTTCATGATGAACTGAAACTCTCAGCGCATCATACAAAGTTTTGGCAAATAAAATCATACTATGGACATGTTTTTTTTGCCTTAGGAAAACATGAGGAAAGAAAGAGAGATTGAGGCCAAAACCGCATGCAAGTCTCTAGATCTTTAGAAGACAAGACTCCCATAATTCATAACAAAGTTTCACCGACACAAAAATAAATAAAAAGAAATAAATTTTATCTAAACATGAAAGAGTCAAAAGCTCACCCATAAACCTCCAAGAATTCTTTTTTTTTTAATTAAATATTTTATTTATTTTAAGAAAATTTTGGCAGAGTTTCCCCTTATAAATGGACGAAACTCCCTGCCAACAAACCCAAGTTCAAGAAAAATATCACATGACACTTGCTACATTCTAACTCTACGAAAGTTTGACAAAAATGTAATTCATTTGACAAAAATAATTTTACCTTGATTATTTTCATGATGAACTGAAACTCTCAGCGCATCATACAAAGTTTTGGCAAATAAAATCATACTGTGGACATGTTTTTTTTGCCTTAGGAAAACATGAGGAAAGAAAGAGAGATTGAGGCCAAAACCGCATGCAAGTCTCTAGATCTTTAGAAGACAAGACTCCCATAATTCATAACAAAGTTTCACCGACACAAAAATAAATAAAAAGAAATAAATTTTTATCTAAACATGAAAGAGTCAAAAGCTCACCCATAAACCTCCAAGAATTCTTTTTTTTAATTAAATATTTTATTTATTTTAAGAAAATTTTGGCAGAGTTTCCCCTTATAAATGGACGAAACTCTCTGCCAACAAACCCAAGTTCAAGAAAAATATCACATGACACTTGCAACATTCTAACTCTACGAAAGTTTGGAATCCCAATTGATGAAAAGCAAAGCAACTGGTACGAGAGCATCATCTCCTGTGTCTGAAGTAGTAATTCTATGTGTTTCTTGTTTCTAAAGAATCCCGAATTAGCCAACCTCCTAGGTTAGCCCACTTTCCTCCGCCTGAGGGAAGGCATGCCTAACCTGTCTATGCGAATTTCCCCTCTCGTCTGTCTTGGAATTGCATTGAACTCATCATAAATGGTGACATTCCGGTTATGGCTGGACGCACCCACATTTGCCAAACTATCCGCCACCCTATTTGCTTCTCTGTAGCAATGAGAAAATCGTGCCACATCGGTAATCAAGCCCCAAATTTGGTCTACCTCCCGTTGTATCACCCACGGGCACTGGAGACGCCGTTGAAGAATCCCAACGAGAACTAGGGAATCCACTTGAATACTTACATCGGTAAACCCCTTTTGAAAGCACAAACGGAACCCCATTGCCAGGGCCAATGCCTCTATGCGCAAACTCGAAAGTTCCCCAAAGTAAGCTGAGAACGCAAATAATGGCAATCCCGATGAGTCACGTAGTATTCCCCCACCGCCACTCACTCCTGGATTTCCCTTGGAGCATCCATCTGTATTTAGTGTTAGCAATCCCTCCTGTTTCGCCTTCCACCATACCAAGAAAAAACTATAACGCGATGGTTGTTGAGTTGTCCACTCATACAGCTGAAGAAACGTGTGCACCCCAAGTCTCTGTTTAAACTGAATCTCAACCACCCCTATCACGTCTAACAAAATGGTATGACAAATCCTCACCACTGTTATCTGCCTTCCTTCGTAGTGTGCAATGTTTCGAGCCTTCCAAATATGCCAACATATAAAACTGGGAAGAACCAAGAAAAGGAACCGTCTTACCGCATGCCGAGTGGAGAACAACCACCAAGCCGTTAGCCATGCCAAAGTGACGAGCCAAGTTGTGTTACTCCACAAATCCTACCAAAATAACTCCATACATCCTTTGCAACTTGACCCTCCGCAAACACATGCTCCAGTGTCTCAATCGCTCCCTCTTGGCAACACAAGCACTTTGAAACCAATTGGACTCCAACCCTCCGCAAGACATCAGTTAAAGGCAATTTCCCCAACAATAAACGCATCATGAAAAATGAAACTTTCAACGGAATCCGAGGATGCCATACCTGAGAGTGTAAGACGGAGTAATTCCGAGCTTGACGGACCTCCTGAAATGCCGATGCCAACGTGAATTTTCCCGAAGCTGTCTGGTGCCATACCAACTCATCTTGGCGATCTCCGTTTGGGACCGGGTGTAGTAGAATTAGAGGGATGAGTTCTTGTGGTATATATTGCCTCAGCATAGCACCATTCCATTCCCCATTAGTGAGGAAGTCCTTGAAGGAGAGGGTGGGGTTCACCGTAGCTTTCAAACATAGAGCTCCACTTCCCAACCAGTTATCATACCAAAAATTACATGACCCCGCTTTCACTACCCATAGCATGGCTAACTCCACCTGTCGGCTTATGTTTAACATTCGTCTCCACGTCGATGAGTCTAACCTTCGCAATTCCACCTGGCACGGATGAAGGTCCCTGCAGTATTTAGCTCGCATAAACTGTGCCCAAAACGACTTTCCAGTCCAAAAAGTCCACCACAATTTACAGAAGAATGCCGAATACACATCCCGTAGCTTTCTGAAACCCAATCCCCCTTCCTCAACCAGAAGACATAACTGAGACCATCTGATCCAGTGAAACTTCGTCCCTTCCCCTACTGATCCCCATAGAAAATTCATACAAGCCTGCTCTATTCGATTAAAAACTGAGACGGGACATACCACAGTTGATAGTAAGTGAACTGGGATGGATGCTAGCACATGCTTTATCAAGACTATTCTCCCTCCCGGGGATATCAACCTTGACTTCCAAGACATAATTCGAGCTAGCACCGCTTGACACACCTCTCCAAAGTAAGCTGACTTGCTTCTTCCCAAATACAAAGGCAAACCAAGATAGCGAATGGGCAACTCCTGTCTAGTGAATTTCATAATCCACTCAATCACTCTTCTCCGAGCTGGGGATAAAGTCGGATGAACAAAGAATCCACTCTTTTGAGCATTGACTAGTTGTCCTGAGGAAAGCTGATACGTCTCGAGCACCTTCATGGTTTGTTTTAAAGCAGCAGTTGACCCATTGGTAAAAATTAGTACGTCATCAGCAAAAGCTAGATGCGTGACGACAGGACAACCCATTGGGACTCGAAACCCTACAAAACTTTGCTGCAATGCTATAGAATTCAGCTCTCATGACAGCATTTTTGAACCAATAATAAAGAGCACTGGGGATAGTGGATCCCCTTGTCATAACCCCCTGGTAGATTTGAAAAATCCGTGCGATGTTCCATTGATTATGATTGAAAATCACACATTAGAAATAATCCGCCAGACCAGGTCTATAAATCGCTCTCCAAAACCAAATGCATGCAACATGGTAATAATATGTTTCCAAGACATCCGATCATATGCCTTAGTCATATCCAGTTTTAGGGCAACATTTCCCCCTCTTGTCTTCTTGCCTATGGTGGATATCAACTCCTGAGCTAGCAAGTAATTATCCGTTATGTTTCTGCCTTTGACAAATCCCGTCTGTTGGGGTGAGATAATTCTCGGTATAACAGAGCCCAGCTGCCCCACCAAAATTCTGGATAATAATTTGTTGAAAAAATTGCAGAGGCTAATCGGTCTGAATTTAGAGAAATCTTGGGGATTCGAAACTTTAGGTAGCAAAACAATTGAGGTGGAAGTAATAAACTTAGGTAGCTCATTTCCACAGAAAAACTCACCACGCTCTGTGCAGGTCCTGAGCAATGATATCCCATGCGAACGTGAAGAACTTCCCTGTAAATCCGTTCGGACCCGCAGCACTCTCCCCGTCCATGGTGAACACCAAACGTTGAACCTCCTCCAAGTCAGGCACTTCTGCCAACAATGTGTTCTCCTCATTTGTGATCACTGACGGAATTAAATGCACTAAATCCCCTGGACAGGAGTCCATGGACCTCGAAAAGAGGCCGGAGAAGTACTCAACCGCCTCCCGTGCTATGTCATCATCCTTGTCCACCCACGCGCCATACGAATTTTTCACCCTGTGTATCGTCCCCTGTACTCTCCTCTGTTTGACCACTGCATGAAAATACCTTATATTCCGATCCCCACTATTGAGCCACTTGACCCTTGATTTTTGCCTCCAAAATTGTTCTTGAATTGCCAATGCCCTATTCAGCTCCGCTTGTGCCTTGTGAAGCTCCTCGCGACCCTCAACGGAATCATAATGTTCCACCCCTTCCTATGCCCGTGCAAGCCCAGCCTCAGCATCCGCAACAGTAGTACCTATATTTCCAAAGTACTGCTTATTCCATTGCTGAATTGCCCGACGGGTAGCCAACAACTTTGAGCACAAAATTCGTAACGGTGATCCTTGAATTTTTGTGCTCCAAGCCGTTCTAACTACGTCTAATAACTCTGGCTTGAATGTCCATACATTCAAAAAGCGAAACGGCCACGGCCTATTGTCTAGCCTTGTAGCAAACGAGATTCTCAGCGGGGCATGGTCAGATGGATGTCTAGCTAAATGAACTACTGAAATAGCCGAAGCCAACTCAGTACACTCCCCATTAATGAGCAATCGATCTAGTCTCTTCCAAATTCTAGCCGTTCCCCTCCAATTGTTGCACCATGTAAAACTAGACCCTGAAAAACCCGCATCAAAGACCTCGGCCTCTTCCATGAAGGACAAAAACTCAATACCCTCTGCTACCGAAAATGGTCTCCCACCTCATTTTTCATGAGCATCTACAATAACATTGAAATCTCCTCCAATACACCAAGGTAGGGAATAAGGTTTGTCGGCTAAAAGTTTTTCCCATAAATCCCGACGTCCCTCCACCGAACATAAAGCATGAACAAATGAGAAAATCATTGGCCCAGGCAACCATGGGTGTTGAATAGATAGGGAAATATGCTGATTAGAATTACCAACAATAGAGCAAACAAAAGGGCAATTATAAAAAATCCAGAGATCCTCCGAAACGTTAACAATTGCATAGTCAAATGATAACCTCATACGAATGGACTCAACTCGAGATACATGTAATTTTGGCTCAGAGAGTGCGACAAATTGAACCCCATGTGTGCGAATAATATTTTTCAATCTTCTCAGATTGGGCGCTTTTGACACCCCTCTAATATTCCACATTAGCGTATTAATCATTGTGTAATACTTGAAATGAGTTATTGATATTAGTTGAGGACCGGAGCTGCCTGTCTGATTGAATTCGAGGACGTAATCCATTTCCCTTTGCCTTCTTACCCAACTTGCCATTATCGTCAAGGGAATCAATGTTTAACTCCGTATTGGAAGTATTCAGAGTCGGCTCTAGTACTACCACCAATCTTGGAGATAAATTTCCAGCCACATGAGGCAGAACAAAATCCCTTTCTTCATTACTTGCATCGCTATCTTCGTCGATCGTTACCGCTGCCCCCTCATCCAAGCAACCTTCGGTCATCTCTACGTTAACCAACTCCAAGTGTAATTCGCTACCCAACTCCAACCTCCAAGAATTCATTTGACAATTGTCTAGAGGAAAGATACCCGCCCATGCCATTTTCTGCCCTGGTGAACTATTGTTGCTTTAAGTGATTCTTTTGGTGACCTATAAAACCTACCATGTGATGCATCTTTGTTGATTTTGTGGACACCATCATCTGCAGGTTGTTCCGAACCTTCGCCCACTGTAGAGCCTTCAGTTTGAGATTCCAAAAATTCACCATAAGTCCTCCATAACTTCAATGGAGATTTGTCCCTGATAGCACCAGAAATAAGCCTGTCCAACCCTAAATTTGCAGATAAAATAGTAGGCCCGTCTCCATTTGCACTTTCAACTTCTGATTTTCCATTTGCATATTGGCCCTCAAGACTACTGATTTCACTGTATTCAGACTCATTTTACGTCCATAAGCCATCACTAGTGATCTACACTAGAAACAGGAAGTGCCTTAATGATGTCAACTTAATTACATATTCAACAATGGTGCACTGCCCATTAGCCGTCACAGGAGTTAACGTTATGAATACAATTAGTGGGCAACTTCTGGCTGACTCAAAAATTTCATAATCCAACACTACTATGGTGAAAAATCATGCAAATGCACATGCACAAAGAGAAACACGCAAAAAATCCAGCTTTGAGTGTCTCAGGGTAGAACAGTATATCCTTAAACAAGCATATTAAAACCGTAACTCTTAGTCAAGAAAAATGACCCTTTTCCTACAGAGTTAGTGTTGCCAAGCCAACAACCATAATCTTCCATGAAATTTTATTCTTATATTGAACTTCTACTTTTATGTTGAATGGTGTAAATATAATGTGAATTAAGTCATCTTCCATGCTAGTAAATGGTTGCCAATCATTCTCTTTGTTTATAAATTAGACAAAAGTCAAAAATGTAATCAGAATTAATAATTCTGCATAATGCTGCCCCCATTTCTTTATTTTCTTATCTTCTTTAGCTTCTTTTAATAAGTAGCTTTTACTATTTTCTTATCAGAATTAATAATTCTAAACTCATTTACTTCCGTTGACATTGGAAATTCTGTTTAGTTGAGCTGCATGGCACCAATCACATGAAATACCAGTCCCAGAAATAACAAAGTGAACTAGAAATCAAAATCTGTTCCAGCCCCTTGTAGGACTATAGAGTCTCATGAATACTGTCTGACTGACTTTCGAACTTAAACAATAAAGAAATAATTCCTAAGTTGAAGGCTATGCAGTTACCTCTTTATTACCTTAATTTTCATTTTAAGCAAGAGGTACGCTGAAAATGCTAAATTGCTCCAAACACTGCATGGTGTCTAAACACAATTTAACCAAAATAGGATTTATATATCAATCAAGATCATCAGAAAAAATACACAATACAAAACTTTAGCTTGACCTAATCAAACCTCAAAAAACAGATAACATGCTCAATGAAAGGGCATCCTAGGTCAACCCAAAGGAAGTAAAATCAATAAACTTATCCACTCCAGAACCAAAAAAAAAAAAAAGGATCAGCATTCAAGAAACTTACGCATAACATTAGTGTCAGATCCCAAACAGTTTCTCTCCTTGCACCCAATATCGGCTGCATGAGATCACAATTCCTCTAGTGCCAAAAGGGCATAGATAGTTCCTTATGTTTCTCTCTTTTGTAGGCTTTAATCCTGTTTAGGTAAATAGAGATTTTGGATTTTGTTCAGGGTTTCTAAGCTCCCACCTGGATTGCGCTTTATAAGTTATTGGAGTTTTTTTTTTTTTTAAGAAAAACAACACCAACACTGTCTTGAGATGTAATGCATGTGAGGTAAAAAAATGGTAGGGAAATGTGTTAAGGGAATATTCTCCCAAAAAATTCCAAAAGATCTTTCCTCCCAAAATGCAACCTAGGCATACGCCTCATAAGGAATCTAGTCAGAGCAAAAAAAAAATGGTTTCGTATTTAAACCACAATGCTTGTACTTTTGTTTCTACTTTATTCAGTATGCAATAGTACTGTTGTAGCTTTAATCTTCACAAAGATGCTAAATAAATGTTGCTGATTTTCTTGGTACAACACTCATACTGAACCATTCAATCAAGACTGAGGTGGATTTAATATAACGTGCAAGAATTTAAGGGAAGATTTTGTTGAAAGAAAATCCACTTGAAGTGAATTTACTAGAAACACAGTCTTATATGCATAAGAGATCAATTAATTTCAATCCACTCTGTGAGGACCCAAAATTTTCATACCTTTTATTTTGGCTTACTTGCTTGTATATATATAGCAAATGATAACAGACAGTTGTACCTTATTGCTTCTTTTAATTGATTGTCTAACGTTTTGTGGCACGAGATATTTATGGCAAGAAAGAGATTTTAATACAAGAGATTTCAAACCCTAACTTTGACCAAGAAAAAAAAGGTTTTGTTCATTTTTTATCACTTTTAGATGTTTGCAAGTTGTGTTGTGACCCGATAGTTAGTTACATATTTTCTTTGATTTCTTTTACTTGCCTTGAATTCTTGGTTGTTTTATTAGTTGAATCATGATTTTAACCTATTTCTTATTTTACTTGGTGCATTTTTTATGTGATACATGTTAAGTCTCATAGTGCATAATACTAGTGTGACCGATTAGTGAAGTGTGTATCTTAAATTGGAGGATTAGAAGGAGTTTTGTGTAAAAAAAATTATGTGACAAGAGTTGTTACAAGCTAATTGGAGCATTTGGATGTTAGGAAGCTAAATGGATAGATATTACTTCTTTTCTTGCCAAATGTCTATCATCCATGCAAAGTTGATCAAGATCAAGTCTTTATATGATCAACCAAGTTTTATATCAGCCAAATCATCTTCTGTTTTTGCTTGTCTTGGCCAAAAACGTGAGGAGAGAAAGGGAGAGAAAAGCTCCAAGTTCAAGCCTTGATTCTTGTCCAATTAGTGAGGAAAAACAAAAGAAAACTCAAATCTACTTCGACAAATCTTGCATCAAGTTTGGAAGAGAGCTTGTGGAGAAGTTATTTGAGGAAGAAACCTCTTGTCTTGACTTGGAAGGGTCTTGGAAATATTTTTTGGTTTTTAAACCGAACTTTCTCGATTACTTGCACTCCATTTCATACTTGGATCATGGATTTATTATGTACATGAGTTTTTCAGCTTTCACATGGGACTCTCTAGCTTTGATATAACTTAGTAAGCTTTGAAATGTGATTTTTAACTTGGGTGTAGGAATTTCCAGCTTTCATTCTAAATTTTCAGCCAAGGGTTTAATTTTTCCAGCTTGAGTATATGATGGTTTTATGATATGTATATGCTTAAATTAGTGAGTTTGGTGACCTAAGATAAGAACTCTATGTTTCCTATAACTTATGAACTTGATTTGGGACTGTTTGGTGATGAAATTGTAGCCTTGAAAATGGCTGGAAATTAAGGAAAAAACAGGGGAGGTGCTGTCCCTTTTTTTGTCTTGTGGTTCAAGCGAGTGAAATTGATATTGGAGCTGCGATTTTAGGTCGATTTGGACTTAGTTTGCTTAGGGATGCTTGAGTCTACTTTAGTAGTGACACCTAAGCTGAAATTTTGCTAAAATCCATACATTTTTCATGGTGAAAGTAATGATCATTTTAAACATGATTTTTAGTCGCGCATGTCATGTTTTAAACTTAAAAGTTCTAATCGTTTTCTTTCCAAAACAAAAGCAAGTGTGCATGTATTTTACCTAGGGTTACTAAGCTTATGAAGTCTATGTATATAAGTTCTATTCACATGATCTCCTTGTGATATTCACGAGTGAGGGTTGGATATTCGGAAACCCTACTTGATTGTATTTTGTTATGCAACATTTGATCGCAAATTTAGAATCCGGCCAAGAAGCTAAGCCTAAACTTGATTTTGCTAAACACTAATCGTTGGTGAGTGTTCCTGTGACGCACCCACTTCTCCCAAGGGCGAACCCAAGGGTATCCACAGAATGCCTGCCCAACTCTCGCCAGGACTCGATACAATTTCAGTTCAACCTTAAAGATACACAACCAAAGAATAACAGTCGAAGTAAGAAAAGTCACTTCCTTAAATAAACTTTCAAGTCTTACATCATAAGTTATCAAAAATACATCAACTTTCCCCAAAATACAACCACTAGAAGTCGGCCAATCAATCACATCCAAAAAATACTAATCAAAAGTAATCAAACCGGCTTCTCCAAAATTCTTTCCATTCTAAGCTCCTATTAAGGAAAATAAAACTAATCGGATGAGCTGACGCTCAGTGAGGCCAAGAAAACATGCAAACACATAGTTCACGTAACAATGGCATTTGTACGAGAAATGAAACAAGGAAGTTCAAATAACTCATAAATAACATTAACACATTTAATAAGGATACAGGAGCTCTCAGGAGCTAGATTCCACTTGATTCGCCAAGACTCGATCAAATACCTTCACGGGATAACAGTCCATCAAAACCGGGTAGGTATTAGGTCCGTAGAACTCCACTTACTCTTTATTCCCATTCACCGTTACACCCCCTGCTCCGGGCCCGTACTTCTTTTATAAAAGGCACTACTCCACGAGTATGCCAAGCGAGATCTCTTAATAGACCAAGCTTTTGATTATCTCATGGTTCACCGAATTTCTCGACCAAGCCCATGCTGGCTCGAGTCGCAAGGTCGACCAATTGAGATTTGGGCGTCCCCCAATTACTATTATGAGTCGATGAGATTCACTCCAATCAACGAATACAATTATAAGTCGATGAGATTCACTCCAATCGGCAAATACAACCACAATTATAATTCAATCATGAGCAATTCAATTATATAATCAATTAAAAGAGAACGGGTGCGATAAGGTACACGCTCGACTCGACAATTGTAAATCACTTAATCAATAAGAAGCAATTCACATAATTGGCAACTATTCATGCACTTAACACTCACCAATTCAAAACTAATGAGTAAGTGCAAAATTAGATCTTTAGTGGTTCGCTTCGAGATTCTTTTCAAGATCTTCTTGAGCGCCTGAAGAAATAACGATTAACTATCACTCACAAATACTTACAAACCCCTTGCCAAACAAGGAAGAATGTACACTTACGTAATACTAAGACAATGTCTTAAAAGAACTTTAATATCTCAAAAATCGAGATTCAAAAGTGAGGATTTAAAGTCACAAGAGAAACTTGCATCCTCCATGAAAATGAGTTTAAAACGGATGATCGATATCGAAAGACAATGAAAAGTTCTCAAAACTCATTTCCCAAGAAGTCATGAATTTTCAACTTTGTGCGATAAACTTGGTAAAATCAGATCTTGAGTTCAGTATGTCCAAAAATGAAAACATTTATACCGTTAGAAACTAGATTCAAGGTGCTAAAAGTTCTTAGAAGACACTTTTCCAAGATTTCAAACGGAAAGCATTCATTTTTCAGCTCAAAGTTGCTGATTGAAGAAGGTAAGACAGAACCAGTCTTGGTTTTTCGGCGATATTTGAAAATTCGGAAATATTCATAGAAAGTGAATCAGATTTTGAAATTTGTAACACAATAAGAGTTCCATACAAAGTTTCAAACATAACAAGTGGAACGAAATTCGGAGTTTTGAGCAACAAGATATAACAGCTTAAAGTCGTTTGATTTTCACTACTTAAACAGTGAATTTCCAGATTTGAAGAGCAATCTTTGGGGCATTATTTGGATATCGAAATGGTATTGAAATTACATCAAATTTGATACACTTAAACCTCCATATATGAACTACTTTCCTATAAAATTTCAGGTAAAAACTCGCATGGGAAGGTAGTTAACGAAATGACCAAAATTTGGGAAAATTTCAAAGTCAATCTGCCAACCGTAGTTCTCTTCCTTTTTCAAACGTTTTGTCCAACACAATCAGCCCCAATTTGCTCCAATTTTGAAACCAAAGTTCCAGAAACATTTAATAAAAAATTTATGAGTAATTGACACTAAAGTTTTCGAAATATAGCATCCCAAAACAGATTTGACCATTCGGTCAGCAAGAAAGGAAAAACTTCCAGCTTCCCAGCTTTGTCACACTTTCGAAATCAAGCCATATCTAACTCTATACAAACTCAAATTGAGAATGGTTGGTGGCGTTGGAAACTAGGTTCCAAAGAATACAATTTACCAGAAGAATCATTTTGAAAATCTTTTCACAAATGGGACAAAATCAAGCCACAAACGCAGCTTCCAGTTTCATTCGTATGAACAATCCAAACAGAACAGCCAACTTTGTTGACTCACTACAGGTCACTCAAAATAAACCAGTAGGATATTTTTATACCGTTAGAAAGTTATGAATGTCTAGTTTTGAATGCCGCTAACAGCACTCAATTTCAACTTTTGTACAAAAAGTTACGTTCGAACAAAGAACACTGTCCGAGAACCCCTGCTATATGTTTTTCCAGATTTGAATCTTGCCAAAGCTCAAGTTTTGTGCAATCAAATGAAACGATTTTTGAAAGGCACTTTGTACACACAATATACAACATATATCCATCAATTTCACAGTCAACCAAGCATCAACATGGACAGAATGTTCGGCCAGCTTGTCCCTCACCACTTCCTTCGATTTCTCTCCACTTCCTTGCCGAAATCAACTCACTTAACATATAAACAACCATAATCAAACATTAAATCATCAAGTTCACTACCTAAAGGTCTCATCAAGTCAGCTAGCCTATGATTTAAAGCGAAATAAACGGTTTCCTCAAGTCCGCTAGCCTATACATGATTAGGGTTTCAAACCCATGAAGATTAACCACTAAACTTCTTGTAATTTGAAAGATAAAAGAGGTGGATATATTACCCTTTAACCTTTGAAGAAAACCAGATTTTTCACCGAAATTCCTCCAAGAAAACTCCACAAGATTGCTTCTTACTCCAAGCTAGAATGAATCTCCAAGAAACTAGAAGGTTGGATGAAGATTTGCAAGTGAATTGGAGCCAAAGAAATGGAGTTTTTCTTCTTCTTTTTTCCTCTTGGTTGGTCGGCTGAGCAAGGTGAGAGACAGGAGGGTTTGGTGTGATGAAACTTGTGAGAAAGAATGGAAGAAAGTAGCTTTATGTTGGGTACAAAAGTCAACTTTTAATAGTTGTCGCGCGAGGGTTTCGTACCATCGTTTTCTCTCGGGTTTGATACATTCGTACACTAATCCTCCAAGGTACTTCTTTTAACACTATAATTATTCACTCTTAGTAGTATAGTATTAATTTCTCAGATCTCCAATTAGTCGCACGGTGAGACTTTCGAGAAATTTTTTCAACGCGCTCGCGATAAAGCGAAAATTTAAACTCACTCACCTTTAATCCCTCAATTAAATTTTCTTAGTCTACTGTTGATCATTCTTCATTCTCCAAGATTATTGCACTCTCGGATCGAATATTGCCTCGAAAAATGTGTACTCGTTATTTCTCACTAAACGAGCCGCAAAAAAAAATTAAATTTGCTAACGGGATGTTTTAAAATTATAAGTGAGACCTTGTTCCGTGTAAATAGATTTAAAATGGTTGAAATAAATTATTCAGAGAAAATAGGTAAATAAATAATTAAATAAGCCAGTAAAATAAGCTAAAAATAAGAAAATTTTTCGGGTCCTCATAGTTCCTTGCATGTGTGTGCTTTAAATGACTATGTGGAATGTTGTGAATGTTGTTTGAATGTTAAATGCTTTCCAATGATTGCAAAATGGATTTTCGATGGGCGAGTGTGTACTTTATTACACTCAACCAAGCAAAAGTGAATTTTTAATGATTGATTGCTACTTGTGCATGAATGGAAGCCTTTTGGCTGAACTGGACCCTTGCCCTTCATTGCCAGTCGACTCAAGCCAAAAGCGGATTCGGTCGGGCGGCTGGTAACCCTAGGACAATATTTGGTATACTCGAGTATTACCAAGAAATCTGGTGGAGAACTGGCCAGTGAATTCAATGCAATGAAATCAATGAACGAATGACATAAACACTAAGAGAGTTTTCACTTGCAAATGTTTTGTAATGTCGAATGGATAAGGAAAATGGTTGGCAAATGAATGAATTGAATGAATGGCTCCAAGTGAGCACGTATCCTTTCAATGAATGAATGATTGATTCTTGAATAACTGCTTATTACTATGCCAAGTGTACAAAGTGCTAAATGTAAATGTTTCTGTGTTTGCCCTCTTGGTTGCTTGTTTGGGAACCTCACTGAGCTTTTAGCTCATCCCATTAGTTTGTTTTCCTTACAGGAGTGGAAGCTGGAGCAAATAGCCGTGAACTAGTGTATATAATCTCTTGTACTTGTACTTTTGTAGGTGAGACGTATTTGGAATCTTTGGAAATATGATCCTATGCTTTACTTTTGGATTGTAAATTAAGTTTGAATTACTAGTTGGAAATAGAACTTTTATATTAACTTCAAGGCTTGAAAGGCTATTTCAAGAACGTTAGTGAGTGAATCCTAGCGAGAGTTGGGCAGGCGGTCCGCCAAACCCTTGGGTACATCCTAGGAAAAGGTAGGGTCATCACATACTCACCCTGCAGCCGTTAAATAAAACAATAGAAGCAAGATGTCCAAAAAATAGATACACCAAATTCTTAGTTACAAGTTGTTATTGCACCCAAATCCTTTTAAGCATATATGTTTAAATTCAATCAAGAAGGAAATTTGAAGACTTTCATTTTTCTCCAGTTTAGTGGACCATCAACATGCCACTTCAACCTATATACATCAACCCAAAAATCAAATCATACTAGTCTAAATCAAGTACTTCAGGAATCCAGTGAACGAATCCTACACAGATAGCCCCATACGAACAAGCTAGTGATCAAAAAGACGAAGGCTCTGTTAGGATTTCTCAATTTTTGAAAAACAAGTTTTTCATAGATAATGCTACAGTAATATACAAACAAAAACAACTCCAAAAACACCATATCCATACAATATACAAAAAACAACTCCAAATATACAAAAAAATGTACCACTACCTAATACTCTCCACCACAACAGCCACCACCTTACGACCACCACCCGCACACCCACGACCCTCTCTTCTCTCTCTCTCTCTCTCTCTGTGCCCATCTTTCCTCACTCTCTCCTCCTCCTCCTCCTTCTTTCTTCCCCCTCTTTCTCCTTCTCCTTCCTCCTTTCTTCTTTTCCTTTTCTCGCCTCCCAATTTCCTTTCCCTTCATTGACCACAACCTTCCTAGTCACGATCAAATCTGATCACGACCAGAAGCCGTGACCAAGATGGTCATAGTTAGAGTGGTGGCTAAAGTCGCAACCACCACCCACAAGCGGGAAAGGGGTTTGGGGTTGGAAGAAAGGAGTGGAGGGGAGAGAATGGAGAAGAGAGAGAAAAGAGGAAAGAGGGAGGAGGATGAGGATGAGGAGGAGGGGGAGGAAATAGAGGGGAGAAGGAGAGAAAGAGAAAGGAGAGAGGGGGAGGAAAAGGGAGGGGGTGGTGGTGGGTCGTGTAAAATTTAAAAAAATATCCCAAAAAAATTGTAAATTATAAAAATACTCAAAAATATATTTTAAAAATATCTCTAAAAAAATCCAAAAAATATCCAAAATAAAAGTTTTTCATATACGCAACTACAGTAAAGTTTTTGAAAAACACCCCCAAAAACATCTAATCCAAACAGAGTCGAAAACAAAGGATTTAAAAACTGCATATAAAAACCCTGGACACAGAAAACTACACCTGGTGTCATTTGATTATGGTGCTATCACCGTATTACCATGAAAACAAGTGTAGATAGAGAGAGAGTAGAAAGATCATACCTTGATCTGAATAAGCTGAGCTTCTGACAAGTTTACTTTTGGAAGTTCACTTGAGCAACCAGGCTTCATTTAGTGGCAAAAAAAGGAGAAACAATGTCAACTTCCACATTTTTATTACAGGACAGGGAAGCAATTCAACTAAAAAGCACCAAACAAAAACAGCAATTCCAAAACCAACAAATCCCAAAAGATAAAGACCACACAAAACACAAACATTGGCAAACAGACATCCTGAGACATACATAAAGATCAGTTGATGTATTTTTTTTAACATATTTAATAGAGGTTCACTATCCAATTTTTATGTATTTTTTTGGGAGAAAAGATATATCATGTGATGCTTCCACCAGGATGATTCTAACTAGGCATTCTTCTTTCTTTGTTTCTCTCCATTTCTTTCTTTTCCCCCCTTTTCCGATCACTTTGTGGTATATTAAATTTAATTGAAGGATCCAATAAGGTTTTGTATATATTTAAACCAATGTTAATTTCTATTTATTTTTGAATTACTCAAGTGTTGTAGTGCTACTCTTATTTTCGATAGCCATCTTATTTTTATTTTGTCAAATATTTGGTATTGTAGTTGACATAGGAAATTCATACAGTATAATAATATGTTGAGAATTTGATTTTTATCATTCTCTTAGAAGGTGTTAAGGCTTGATGTTTTAGGTGTGAAAAGGCATAAAATTCGTCAAAGAAAGTTCTTTGCATGATAATTGCCTTGAAGAAAATCCTTACTTAAACATAAAGTTGTATATTGATGTGTCTTATCTACCCTTGCATAATAATTGTAGCAACTAGCTTGGCAAAAACCCAATTTTTTCATTTATTTGTCCATGTATTGTAATCTTGTAGATTTAGAATTTTGCATAATATACAACTCTCTAGTTATTGAGACAAGTTTTTCTTATGATTTGTTGATAGTATTCATACACCTGAATTGTTAATTATTGAAATTTGGACATATTCATTGATTGTGTCAAAATAGAGATTGTTGTGTGAATGCGATCAAAATTGACAGGTCTACTTTATACCAAAATTTTGATCCTAAATGAATGTTTCTAATTTTAATACATAGTTGTGTTAATGTGTAATATATATCAATCTAGTTGGCATATTAATGTGGAACTATGAACTCACAATGGGAATAATATAGGAACTCTACCATCATTGGATTCATAACTAAATGCTTTTGGTGACATGTAAGACATATCACAATCTTATTCATGTACATATCATCTCTTTTATTCAGCATTTTCTTTCTCATGTAATCCAATATTTTTCCCATTTTCCTTTAAAATCCTTCCTTTTGAAATAGTGTCTTATTCATGAACTGTGCCTAAATAAGCTTTTATAATTTGTTTTTAGAAGCAATATGTGTAGTACTATTTTTAAATGCAGCAATTTCATTTTTGTGATTTAAAAGAATGTGTCCTGCATGCTAACACAGACTTTGACTGCTTATTGTCTATTTTCAATTTCTTGCAACCTCTTAAAGAGATTTGCAGGGACTTTTTTGATGCATTGAAGTTCCAGGAAATTGAGTAAGTAGTTCCCAATTGAAATTATTGTCAAACCTACCATGGTAGCTTTATTATTGAAGAAAAAGAGAAGGATATTACCAATAATGTGAGCACATCTTATTTTATTTCATAATTTACAACTCTAAATTTTTTTGGTTCATTTTGTTTGTATGACTTATTCGTATTTCTCATAGATGTACAAAAAATTATATTGGAAAAGTAACAGATTTACTGCATAGTCTAGCCTAACTTAGCATCAAATTGACAGGTTTTATTACCAAGGTCATTAGATAGTTGAACAACTCAAGTTTACTATACAGTTCACCACTATAACAAACATGAAATTTTGTTATGCTTAATTTTAGTTCCTGTGTTACAGACTTATAGTTCATTTTCTAGAAATTTTATTTTGTCATCAAATTTTTATCAGAGATTCTATCTCTAGGTGGATCCAATATGTGCTTTGCACAATAAAAAAAGTGTAAAGTTAGATTTCAGACTTGTTTGCTTGAGTTGGTTCTATGGCTTTGTACTCCTATCCTCTTCTTATTGTCCTCAATGATAATGTGGTTAGAGTTTGATATGATTGCTATGCATTAGATTGGAAATATCATGACTATATTGTTGAAGAAGTTGGTAACATTTTGCCAATTTAACTAAATGATTGCAATTGTAAAAGAATTCCAATTGGTGATGGAAGTTAGAATTGAGACTTTCAGCTAAAGTGTGACTCGACAAAAAATTGTTAAAAATTTCAATCTTGATTAGGAAGACATTTTTGCAAACAAATAAAATAGTTGGGTTCTAATTTGTATATGTAGATCTAGAAATGTAGCAGTTCATTATTTCATCTAAACTTACTATTTATATTCTGGAGCTACGGGATAACGTTTTCCACCTTTAGACAGGATTTAAATAGATGAACTAGTTTTTTCTCTCAAAAAATAGAAAAATGTGCAAGTTTGTAGTAAACTCTTTTTTTTTTAAAACAGAATTTATTTGATATAATATGAAGAGGTCATACACAAGAGGCCAAAGCAAAAAAACCTTAACGCTAACTTATCTTTCTACACCCTAACCCTACGCAAACTTGGAAGACCAGACCGATCCAGAGCGACGTCTCCCCTCACCAAGCGGGGCAAGTCACTGAATGATTCATACGTCGTAGTTATTCTTGACTCCATTCCAATGTTTGCAAGGCGGTCAACCGGTTTGTTCCCTTCGCGGAAGTAATGTGTGACCGCTCTAAAGGACCGTCTATCTTTTAGCAGCTCCTGTAAATCCCGTCACAGTCTCCATGGGCACCGTAGTTTCCCGTGAACCATCTACACCAATACCAAGGAATCAGATTCTAAATGCAAGTCCGAATACCCACGGCCAATAGCCAGCCTAACACCATAAATGAGCGCTTTCAGTTCTGCCTGTGAACTCGTCATCTCCCCAAAGAAACATGAGAACCCCACAAGAAACCGTCACTCCGTGCAGCAGAGCATCCCCCCACCCCCACTCTCCCCCAGATTACCTCTGGAGCAACCATCTGAGTTCATCTTGACCACCTGTTGCACGGGGCATCGCCACCGAACCACCATGGCTTTGTACTCCCGTTGCAAACTAGCCACCATACCATAAAAACCCGGCCAATCTTGTCCAGCGGTCCTGGTGCCTACAAATTTGAGAAAAAAGAGGTCCCTGAGATCACTAAAGATTTCCGTGCAGACGTGACCCATCGACACCAGACGACCATCGAACACAAACTTGTTCCGCATTTTCCACAAGTTCCAACATATTAGGGATGGTAGAAGTCGAAGAAGATACTGGAGGTATGGGTTTCGATTGGGCTTCAACCACCAGCTAACCAACTTATGTCGTATAGTAAGGACAACCCTAAACCCTCCAATCTCCCATTCAAAGTAGTCCCAAATTCGCTGCGCCACTTCCTCAGAGCAAAAGATGTGATCAACAGACTCTTGGAAAGGATACCGATAACAAAATCAGCGAGAAGGGCCTAATATAACAAGTTTGTGTAACCTATCCATCACTGGCAGCCGGGAACCAACCAACCTTAACATGAAGAACGAGATCTTTAATAGCAACCCTTGAGGCCAGAGCAGCGAGTAGATCCAGGACTTGTTCCCCTCTTGACGAACAATCTGATACGCTGATGCTAATGAGAAGTCACCTGAAGTACTCGGAGTCCAAACCATAGTATCCGCTTGGTCCAGAGAGAGAGGCACCATATCCAAAATTTGCCCCACACACCGACCAGGCACCACAGTGTGCAACCGTTGAGTATTCCAGCAACCCTGGACAACAAAATCAGACACAACACATTCCTGAAAGGAATCCATTTGATGACAGAGTGGACTCGAACCCAGCCAATTATCATGCCAGAAGGTCACGTCACCCCTAGCCAAAACCCAGCCTACCCGTTACTCCGCAATCCCTTGGATTGCCACCATCCTCTTCCAAGTCCAAGAGTCCCCAAGGGACGCATCAGCAAAACAAGGGTGAAGATTGGAGCAATATTTGCAGTGCATGAACTCAGCCCATAAAGATTGCCGCAACCGGAAGTGCCACCATAATCTCAACGAGAAGGCCTCAAATACATGCTCCAATGATCTCAAGCCCGCACCCCCCCTTTCATGCGGCTGGCATAGTTGATCCCATTTTAACCAGTGAAACCGCAGCCCCGCCTCAGAAGAGTTCCATAGAAACGTGGCAAAAATTATGTTCAACGTACCAAAGATCGACTTGGGAGGGTTAGATGCAGCAAATATGTGAAGAGGCAAAGAAAATAGCACACTCTTGATCAGGGTCAATTTACCACCATATGATAATAGTCTCCCTTTTCATGACAACACGTTCCTCGTGACTGAGTCACAAACGCTCGAAAAATAGCAACTCCTCTGCCACCCTACATATAATGGGCATCCCAAATACCTAACTGGAAACTCCTTCGTCTGGAAACCCGTGATTTCCGTAATAGAACGCCTGCGGACCCTGGGGAAGTTAGCATGGGTCATAACACAACTTCTCTACTGATTGACCTTTTGCCCCGACACTGAGGCATAGCCCTCCAGTGCCTTTTTAACCAACCGCACTGACCGCTTCAACCCACTTGTAAAGATAATAAAGTCATCTGCATAAGCCAAATGAGTGACAGTTGGACAACTTGGCGGAACTCTAAAAGGTGTAAAGCCACTGTCCAAAGAGTTAAGGAGGCGCGAGAAGACTTCCGCACTGATCACAAATAGCGCCGGTGAAATCAGATCTCTCTGTCTCAATCCAAGCTAGATTTGAAAGAACCCTGAGGCACACCAATAATTATCATTGAGAACCACACATTCGAAATACTCCTCCATATCATATCGATCCACACCTCACCAAACCCAAACCTTCTCAACACCTGTAACAGGAAAGGCCAAGAGACCCTATCATAGGCTTTGGCCATATCAAGTTTTAACACCACATTTCCCCCTCTATTCTTTCGCCGAATATCAGACACCAACTCCTGGACCAACAAGAAGTTGTCAAAAATCTGCCTACCCTTAACAAAGCCACTCTGCTGCGAGGAAATAATACTCGACAGAACCTTTGACAAGCGTGTAGTTAGGGTTTTTGAAATGACTTTGTTGACGAAGTTGCAGAGACTTATAGGTCTAAATTGACTGAAATCCTGGGGAGAGTGCACCTTCGGGATCAGTACAATCAAAGTCGAAACAATACTCCGGGGCAACTCGTGCCCAGAAAAGAAGCTAGCCACAGCTTCAAACAAATCATGGCCTACCATCTCTCAAGAAAAGGTAAAGAACCTTCCTGTGAACTAATCAGGGCCCGCCGCACTCTCCCCGTCCATGGCAAACACAACCTTTTTGATCTCCTCTATCAATGGGAGCCGCTCCAACTCAGCATTCTGCTCGCTTGAAATGATCTTGGAAATCACGTCCAGATTGCTCCCTAACCCCATGCAAGGTTCAGCCGAGAATAAAGACCTAAAAAACTCCACTGCCTCCGCCGAGATCTGAGCTTCATCCGTCAACCATTCCCAATTACCACTCCTAATGCGATGTATGATTGATTTAGATCTTCTCTCCTCAACAACAGCATGGAAGAACTTTGTATTTTTATCCCCATCATGGAGGCATTTGCTTCTTGCTTTTTGCTTCCAAAATGCCTCCTCCGTGCTCAGGGAGTTTCGCAGGACAGTACGAGCTTCTTGCAGGGCCAACCAATGCTGTTGTGATGGGTCAGTATCAAAATCTGTCTCTGCCACCATTACTGCCCTCTCTGCCCGTGTCACTGCGTCGAAAATATTCCCAAAGTGCTCACGCAACCAGCGCTGGATTCCCCACTTAGTATGCCTTAATTTGGCCGCCAACTGCTGCAACGGTCTCACCGGCCAGCAGGTTGCCCAGTTTTCCCTAAATGACATCCAATAAACTTGCTTTCGACGTCCAAACGTTTAAAAATCGAAATGGCTTAGGCTTATTATCAAGCCTAGTCGAAGCTGAGAGAAGGAGAGGGGAGTGATCCAATGGCTCTCTTCCTAAATGCTGAATCGCAAGACTCATCCCCGATAGCGCCATAAGTGGGTTACAAAGCACCCTATCCAGACGCTACCAAATTCGAGCGTTCCCTCTTCTATTATTACACCATGTAAACCGCGGCTTTGAGAACCTTGCATCACCAACTCCCGCCATAGCCATAAATGTTCACAGTTCTACTCCCTCATCCACCCAAGCAGGCCGACCCTCCCACTTCTCTTCTTCGCTAATGATGACATTAAAATCTCCTGCCAGTAGCCATGGATCATTCGTCGGATTATCATCTAACAAGTTTGACCAGAGCAGGGCCCGCTCCTGCTCAGTGCACTTTGCATGGACGAAGGAAAAAAAAAATCGGACCCGAGAGCAACTGGGAAGTGAGTTTCAGCGTAAGATACTGGGCAGATTCCCCAACATGCTTACAAAGAAAATCCTTTTGACAGAACACCCAGATAGACCCCTCCCTATTAACCAACCAACTGTCCATTTTGAGTCGGGCACGTATCAAACAGATATCCCCTGACCATACCTTCGGCTCACAAATTGCCACTAATTGAATGGAAAAATCATCAATGATCCTTTTTAATCTACGAAAATTTGGAGTACGCGAAATACCTCGAATATTCCAGAATAAGAAATTAATCATGGGATAATGCAGTAAAGGAATTAGAGGAAAATTTCGACTTAGACCGCAAAGAACAATCAGTTGGGGCCTGGTAACGAGTACCCTTAAACCTGACTTTATCACCCAGGTTTACACCTTTCCCAAAGGCAGTGTTTTCCTGTACCTGTTGAATTATTGGGTCAAGGTTAAAGATATCAATCACTAGAGAGCTAGACTCACATTGCTGTTCTATCAACTGCCCACGTGGAGACAAACTACCGGCCCTTCGTTCTGCTGCAAAGACATCCTCCTTTGCAATACACCTCTCTGAGACCACCTCCTCCTCCCTTGACTCAACTGCCATGCCTGGTGAATCCTCAACCAACCGTGCTGCCACACGGTCTTCTGCAACTCCAGCCCTCTCCTCCTCCGAACAGCAGACCCCAGCAACCTCCTGTAGTTGCCTTTCCTCTGACCTCGCTTCTGGTTGCAATGCCCCTGACCTGCAACACTCGTGCCCAGCCTGCGCACTCCCTCATGGTGCTGCCGCACTTGCGTTGCAAACACGTCCAGTGCCGCTGTCGCTGCCCTCCCCCCAGCAACACCACCTTGCTGAAGATTTTGCTAGGTTTTAATGGCTCTCTAATCTTTTTATCATTATTAAAGTACTAGAAGCATTATGACTGATTTTGGTTTAGTTACAACTAAAGCTATACTGCTATGAATCCGGCAATGCACTCATAGTGCATTCACTCTCTCTTCTTTTTGGGTATTATCATAATAGTGGTTCAAAATTTTTTATCTAAATCACAACAAATAGGGTGTTGGTTTCAGAGATAAAATTTCTCTTCACAACAAATTTTGAGGGAAATGTTATTTATGCTCCATATTTTGTTAATTGTATTCCCACTATTTGTTTTATTATATAGGTAAATAAATAAAACTGTATGATAAAAATGATAGTAAGAAAGTGATTAACAACAATGAGAGTGCAAATAACATTTGTCAATTTCAATTATTCTTCTATATTTCTACTCATTACGTGCCAAACTAATTTGATACTATGTGTTTGACTAAACTTCAAAGGGGCCCAAGCTATACTTTGCATGGTCAAGATATGTGACGACCCCACCTCCCCCTAGGACATATCCAAGAGTTTGGTGGATCGCCTGCCCAACTCTCGTCAGGACTCACTCACGTACCACGAAATTTACAAGAAAATAACCTCAATAATAAGAGCGATAACAGTTACAATATGCAATGTATACACTCCTGGACCTCAAATGTCCATACAGTCGATAAATACAGCCAAGTAGTCAACCTTACAAAAATCAAAACCTAAGAAACTATCTAGACATCTAGGAGTACTCATGCGAGCGACTAACAAGGTCTATGCCTTCTCCAATTTTCACTCTCGTGTTCTCACTCCTGTAAGGAAAACAAATTTATGGAATGAGTTAGAAATCCAATGAGGTTCTAAGAAAACAGGCAAGTGAACTAGCGTACACGATACTATGCACAGGATATCAGGAAACAAGTCAAACTCAAGCAGACCAAGACATAAGGTATAGTAAGGTAGCCAGATCGGTCATGCAATAGTGTACGATAAAAACAACACATTTATGCCAAAATGATATAGGCTGCTCTCAGAAGTAGGTTCCACCGTAGTTTGTCCGGGATCCGTTGACTCTCTGTCAACCATGGCATTATAATGTCCGTAGATCACCACTAAATGTCAATCTCCACCCACCGATCATCCCCTACCGGGCCCGAACGCCAATCAAGTACCCATGGTTTGTCAGTCTCTCGACCAAGTCTTTTACCGACTCGATTCGACAAACTAGTCATGAGGTTGGGCTTATAGCCCCAAGTATTCAAGAATCAAGTATTGATGATATGGGTTAAAACCCCAAGTATTCAAGAATTCAAGAGTGGAGTCATTGGTTATTACCCAACGCTCACGCAGGCAATGACTGGAGCCGTTAGCTGTGTGACGACCCCACCGTACCCAGAGGTTTACCAAAAGGCTTAGCGGATCGCCTTGTCTAGCTCGTGCCAGGACTCGATTCCAAAAATGATAAAATAAATTTCACGCTAAAAGAAATTTCTATATACATTATTACATCTTCAACAGTTATATAAACTATTACATCAAGCCATACATACCACTAGTACCAGAAAGTAAACTCTAGAGAAACTATTAACTATAACCACCACAACAAATATATACATCTTACTAGTCAACTTATAACAACCTCAAATCAGCCCCAATGTCACACATAGGCAATGTTACCACAATAGCTCTTCAACTAGGCGCAAAATAATTCAATTACAACACATGTCTTAACAAGACAACCAGAAATCAAGTTTAAAGGCAAATAGCTAAATGACAGATTTGACGTTTCTTGGCATTTTGGTCACAACTAAAACTACGCCTATCGATTTGGGGTAAACTTTATACCGTTTCGAAGATAAGACAGAGAACTACAAGTCTCATGAAGACATCAACAACAATTCGTGATATAGGCAACCCTAGGGGAAGACCCTCCTAGAACCTCCCAACCTTGTAATTATCAGAGTTGGATCTTTTCTCCCAACAGAAATTGAACTCGATTGTTCTCATGAACTCAAGACCTCTGACACACAAAGGTAATCAACAACCTTAAGCAAATAAGGATGGATGAAGCGACGCAAATAAGGATGGATGAAGCGACACCACGATTAGGGAACAAGCTAATCGATAAAGTCTGATTTGAATCCTAAGCTATGAACTCAAGAATTTAAGAGTAAGTTCGATTAAGAACTTGAAGGAAAATTCCTCACGATTTCTGGTTGTAATAATCTGTCCTTACTCATACAAGAGGTGCCTTTTTATAGGCTAAAACTAGGCCAAAATCCGGCCCACATAAACCTGGAAGAAATTCGGTCAGCATAAAGAGCTTAAAGAGCCAGCTCTTTAAGGCTTTCCGATAAGGCCCAATAAGTAATAAAATACTCAACGCCTAACAACTACTAAACTAGACAGTTTTAAAACAACTACCAACTAAGCTAACAAGTATGAGATCATTCCTTCACTTCAAACGTACAAGTGAACAAAGTAATTTCATGGTCCATCAAATCTTCAAACTTAGCTTGTTCCTTGCTTGTATGGTGAATGATCAAGGCTCGTAAAGCTTCCTTCACCTTCTTGGTTCTTGATCTTGTCATCGGACCACCAATGTTGATCAAAGGGTCCTTGACCCAAGGTTGAAGTTGTTGCGCACCCGTATCCGCATCATTCCCTCCCTCCTCGAAAGGATTCGTCCTCGAATCTTCAAAGTCTGTATCAAAGTCAAAAGGGGATAGGTCAGACACATTAAAAGATGCGCTTATGCCATACTCACTTGGAAGTTCCAATTTGTATGCATTGTCGTTGATCCTCTCTAGGACTTGAAAAGGTCCGTCGCCTCTTGGATGTAACTTGGTCCGTCGAGATGTTGGAAACCTTTCCTTCCTCATGTGTACCCAAACCCAATCACCGGGTTCGAATACAACATGTTTTCTACCCTTATTCGCATGTTGTGCATATTGCGCATTTTTCTTCTCAATTTGAGCTCGAACTCTCTCATGCAAGGTCCGAACAGCCTCTGCCTTTTTGACACCATCTGCGCTTAAACACTCATCAACAGGAATAGGTGATAAATCTAGAGGGGTTAGCGGCTGAAACCCATAAACAAATTCAAAAGGAGAATGATTAGTAGTAGAATGAGTGGTTCGGTTATATGCAAACTCGGCAATAGGCAAACATTCTTCCCACTTTTTCAAGTTCTTTTGAATAATGGCTCGAAATAAAGCTCCAAGGGTTCGATTGGTTACCTCAGTCTGACCATCCGTTTGGGGATGACTAGAAGTAGAAAACAGCAACTTAGTTCCCAACTTTTCCCAAAGTGATTTCCAGAAATAGCTTAAGAATTTCACATCCCTATCACTTACAATAGTACGTGGTACTCCATGCAATCTAACCACATCCTTGAAGAATAAATCAGCAACATGGCGCGTATCATTTGTTTTCCTACAAGGGATAAAATGAGCCATTTTAGAAAATCTATCCACTACAACAAAGATACTATCCATACCTCTAGAAGATCTTGGTAAACTAAGCACAAAATCCATGGATAAGTTTGTCCAAGGAGCATGAGGTACGGGTAGAGGAGTATACAATCCATGAGGGTTACTCCTTGACTTTGCCTGCTTACACTTTAAACACTTATCACAAATGTTAGCAATGTCACGCCTCATTTTAGGCCAATAAAAATGTTCATGCAAAATGTCAAGAGTTTTATCAATACCGAAATGTCCCATCAACCCTCCACCATGGGCTTCTCTAACAAGTAATTCCCTAAGCGAACAATTGGGAATACATAGGCGATTTTCTTTGAACAAGAAACCTTCATGCCTATAGTACTTTTGAAATGCAGCATGTTCACAAGCTTGAAACACATTAGAAAAATCGTCATCATGTGCATACATGTTTTTAATGTGCTCAAAACCAAGTAGTTTAGTGCTCATGTTAGTGATCAAAGTATACCTCCTAGACAATGCATCCGCAACGACATTATCTTTCCCCTTCTTATACTTAATGATGTACGGAAAGGAATCAATAAATGCAATCCACTTCGCATGTCTTTTATGCAACTTTCCCTGACCCTTAAGGAATTTAATTGATTCATGATCAGTATAAGGGAATTTAATTGATTCATGATCAGTATAAGGGAATTTAATTGATTCATGATCAGTATGTATCACAAATTCCTTAGACATAAAATAATGCTGCCACACTTCAAGAGCACGCACAACAGCATACAATTCTTTATCATAAGTAGGGTAATTAAGAGCTTCCCCACTCAACTTTTCACTGAAATATGCCAAGGGTCTATTATTTTGATGTAAGACAGCCCCTATGCCGATCCCACTAGCATCACATTCAACTTCAAACGTCACATCAAAATTAGGCAAAGCAAGAATGGGTGCTGAAGTTAACAAATCCTTAAGCTTATTAAATGACTCATCTTGCTCTTTTTCCCATTGAAACCCCACATTCTTTTTAATTGTTTCATTCAAAGGTGATGCAATAGTACTAAAGTCTTTAACAAATCTCCTATAGAAACTTGCAAGACCATGAAAAGACCTTACTTGAGACACATTGGTTGGAGTCGGCCACTCTAAGATGGCTTTTACCTTGGCGGGATCAACACTTATGCCATTTGCACCAACAATATATCCAAGGAAATTAACTTCAGGAGTGCAGAAGACACATTTTTCCATGTTAGCAAACAACCTATTTTCACGCAAGGCACTTAAAACAAGTCGCAAATGCTCAACATGTTCATCTAAAGACTTGCTAAAGATCAATATATCATCAAAATAGACAACAACAAACTTCCCAAGAAAATGCCTTAAAACATGGTTCATTAACCTCATGAAAGTACTTGGAGCGTTTGTTAAGCCGAAAGGCATCACAAGCCACTCATAAAGACCATACTTTGTTTTGAAAGCAGTTTTCCATTCGTCTCCTTCCTTTATCCTTATTTGATGATAACCAGATCTTAAGTCAATTTTAATGAAAATGATTGCCTCATGCAATTCTTCTAACGTATCATCTAACCTAGGAATAGGATGACGATACTTAACAGTAATTTTATTAATTGCACGACAATCTGTACACATTCTCCAAGTCCCTTCTTTCTTCGGTACTAAAATGACTGGAACTGCACAAGGACTAAGAGATTCACGTACCTGGTCCTTTTCAAGGAGGGAATCGACTTGCCTTCGGATTTCCTTTGTTTCCTCCGGATTTGCTCTATAGGCTGGTCGATTTGGTAGAATTGCTCCAGGAACAAAGTCGATTTGATGTTCGATACCTCGAATTGGAGGTAATCCTTTTGGTAGTTCCTCCGGAAACACATCCTTGAATTCCTGCAAAAGAGAGTAGATTGCATTAGGAAGAGAATCGGTTATGCCTAGTGTGTAAAAAGAAGAATAATCAGCTTCCCTGTACAGAAGTACTATGAGAAGAATTTGTGCATTCAAAGCCCTATCTACCTCACGCACACTTGCATAGAAGCTCTTTTTGTTCACTTTCAAGCTCTCGGCCTCACTAAGTTTTTTTCCACTCGAATTTTCGTTTTCACTCAACTCGGCCTCTACTTTCTTTTTTCCCTCATCCTCAGGCACATTCGGCTTTTTCTTTGCCTCTCTCAGTTGCCTTTTCTCTCGCTCTTTTCTTAGATGCAATTGTTCCTCATACACTTGTGTAGGTGTCAAGGGTGAAAGAGTGATCTTGAGGTTGTCCATAATGAACTTATACTTATTAGTGAGTCCAATATGATCAGCCTGCCGATTATACTCCCACGGACGCCCTAACAAAACATGACTAGCTTACATAGGAATTATATCACATAAAACTTGGTCCTTGTATCGACCAATAGAAAAAGCGATTAAAGCTTGTTTGGTCACCTTGACTTCCCCCCCATCATTTAACCAAGATAGTCTATAGGGTTTAGGGTGGTAAGTCCATGGAAGGTGCTTTCGCTCGACAAAGTCAGCAGCTACGCAATTAGTACAAGAGCCACTATCAATGATCATGAGACATACCTCATCTCCAATTTTGCATCTCGTATGAAAAATGTTGGTCCGTTGGAGATCATCTTCTTGAGCTTGTGCATTTAGCACCCTCATGGTCACCATAGTTCGAGCCACGGGGTCCTCTTCTATTTCAACTAGGTCAGCATCCTTCCCCTCTTCTTCAAGCGGTGGCATGTCCGCATATTCCTCCTCTCTTTCGCTTTGCCACATTCCCTCTTCATTCATGTACATGATGCTTCGGTTAGGGCATTGAGCCATGAGGTGGCCAATTCCCTTGCATTTGAAACATGTCTTTGGCTGGTTGGTAGACGTATTTGCCCTTGGAAGAGTCGGCCGCGGGGTTGGTTTAGAAGGAGTTGCACTCGGATGGAACGGTTGCTCCATTCGCCTGTTTTCCCTTTCTTTATTGCCTTGCCTCGGCCAAGCATTGGATGTTGGCAATTGATCTCTTCTCCAAGGTGTGGAAGAGGATGTGGTGGTTCGGCCACTAGGTGTCTTTATAGGTAAGGCTTGCTTTTCCACCTTCTCTGCATAAGACACCATTTGTTGTAGCTCAAAGTGGTCTTGAAGCTCAACCTTCTTCCTAATTTCAGGATTTAATCCATTAAGGAATCTTGCCATGGTTGCTTCCGAATCCTCTTGTATATTGGCCCTTATCATTGCTACCTCCATTTGTTTGTGGTACTCATCAACCGAACTGGACCCTTGGGTGAGTCGTTGGAGCCGATTGTACAAGTCCGTGGTGTAATGGAAGGGTACAAATCATTTCCTCATCACTTGCTTCATTTCAGCCCAAGTGTCAATTGGTTGTTCCCTATTTCTCCTCCTTGTGGCACATACTTGCTCCCACCAAATGGATGCATAATCTTCAAATTCAATAGCCGCAAGTTTCACCTTTTTCTCTTCAGAGTAATTGTGGACTTCAAACACTTGCTCAACTCTCCTAACCCAATCTAAATAAGCTTCAGGATCATTTTTCCCATGAAAGGTAGGCATCTTAGTCTTGATGGAACCAAGATTGTCATCGGTTCTCCTAGGTCGGTCTCGGCCTTCCCTCGCTTCCCTGTGGCTTTTCCTTGATCGGAATGAGGTGTTAGAATGATACCCCTCATCATCCGCATCATGCTCAACACTCTGAGCACTTGAAGCCCTATTGGGAATATCTCCAGTACCTCGCATCTCAATGGCAGCCACCCTGTCGGATAGTTGTGCCACAAATTCATGTCTCCCGCTTGTTTTTGAAGAGTTTGGAGCACCAATTTGAGTGACACGTCGGTCTCAGACGGCTCAGGCATGTTCCCCTCTTGAGACATATTGTCAAACCTGCAAAACAAGTGTATCCTAGTCTACCTTGCAAAGCACTCGTGTATCACTCAAGAAAACACACTCACTCTCAATTTTCCTTCTCGAAGTTCTTAAAACAACTCAACTCTCAAAAATTCCAGAATTAATTACCCTATAAGCAAGTAATAAGACACAAAGCAGAATTTTGTAAATCCTAGAAAACAAAAACTCTACCTGAAGCTGGAACTTTTTTTTTTTCAGCTGTTGCTTTGCTGAGTTTCTGGTCAGTATTTTGGAGTATAAATGGTGCTTTTGGGGTGCTCAAATAATGTACGAACCAGTCCTCAAATTTCAGTCAAATCGGATTGCAAAACTAGCTCAACCGATTTTAGAAACTCAAGAACTCCCAAGGCGGTTTGGGCTAAGGTGTTTGGTTTGGTTTTGAAAACGGAATTGGGTGTGTTTGGGGCTGGTTAGGTCGTTTGGGGTCTTTGGAATTCAATCAAGATTGGAACTCAAGAGTTGGAAACCAATCAAGATTAGGAAACTCAAGTTTTGGGAAATCAACCAAGATTTGGAGATTAACCAAGATTTGGGAACCCACCAAGAATTGGAAACTCACGATTTTTTTGGAAACTTGATTTCCTTTGTATGAGAGCCAATTCCTTCTCTTCTTCCTTTTTTTTTTCTTTTTTTTTCCGGCTCTTCAAGGAACACAAATTCAGATCACACCAACAAGTTCAAGAAAACGGATGAAAGGTTATGCCAATTCCAAGAAATCCCTAGTTCTTGGTTTATTGTTCAAGAATTTTCAAAATAAGACTTGGTGGTCCAAGAACTTCAAGAATTTGTTCAAGAAGCTCAAGAACTTCCCCAAATTGCGTTGTGGTATTTAGGGTTTGCAAGAACAACAACCAATTCTCAAGAAATAGGCAAAACAGAATTTCAGCAATACTCAAAAGAAAATTCCAGCAATACTCTAGCAACTTGAATACTAAAACAAGATAAGATACGTGACTCTTTTTTTTTTCTTTTTTTGTCTTTAAACCCTAACAACCCAAACACAAATATAACAAACCCAAGAACTTGGACAGAAAACACAAAAAGACAACACCCAAACAGTTTTTTTTTTGACTCGGATGAACAGTAACGTGAACAGTACGCTACAGTATGATGAACAGTATTTCGGAATAGTAACGATGAACAGTAATCGCTACAGTTTTTTTTTTTTGACAAAAAGACAACTAACAAGATATGAACAACTTCAATTAAAAGAGAATTAACCTGATGCTCTGATTACCAACTGATATAGGCAACCCTAGGGGAAGACCCTCCTAGAACCTCCCAACCTTGTAATTATCAGAGTTGGATCTTTTCTCCCAACAGAAATTGAACTCGATTGTTCTCATGAACTCAAGACCTCTGACACACAAAGGTAATCAGCAACCTTAAGCAAATAAGGATGGATGAAGCGACACCACGATTAGGGAACAAGCTAATCGATAAAGTCTGATTTGAATCCTAAGCTATGAACTCAAGAATTCAAGAGTAAGTTCGATTAAGAACTTGAAGGAAAATTCCTCACGATTTCTGGTTGTAATAATCTGTCCTTACTCATACAAGAGGTGCCTTTTTATAGGCTAAAACTAGGGCAAAATCTGGCCCACATAAACCTGAAAAAAATTCGGTCCGCATAAAGAGCTTAAAGAGCCAGCTCTTTAAGGCTTTCCGATAAGGCCCAATAAGTAATAAAATACTCAACGCCTAACAACTACTAAACTAGACAGTTTTAAAACAACTACCAACTAAGCTAACAAGTATGAGATCATTCCTTCACTTCAAACGTACAAGTGAACAAAGTAATTTCATGGTCCATCAAATCTTCAAACTTAGCTTGTTCCTTGCTTGTATGGTGAATGATCAAGACTCGTAAAACTTCCTTCACCTTCTGGGTTCTTGATCTTGTCATCGGACCACCAATGTTGATCAAAGGGTCCTTGACCCAAGGTTGAAGTTGTTGCGCACCCGTATAAGCAACAATTCGTGCATTTCCAATATCAAAATGTGACATTTCAAAGGAAAACATAAAACTGTCCGTAAAACATGACATTTGGTAGTCAAGGGTATTTTGGTTATTTTACATGCTACAGTGATCCGATTGAGCTGAAATGTTACAGAAAACTATATAACATCATTTCCTAAAACTTTCATGTTTTGATGTAAGCCTAATTCGGCATCTAACATGGACGAATGATGCTGGTCAGAAGCAGGACAGATTGGATTCACAGTTTTGGAATTGATGATTCAATGCTTGAAATTCACATTTATGTCTTAAATCACCATACTAAGTCCCTATCAAAGCTTATCAACATCATATGCTATAGAAACAACACTAAACACAACTGACCAACTCAAACCCTGGCTCAACAATCCACTATATCAATCAAAACTAATCAATTAACTGTCATAAGGCAAGATTAAGAGCTTCTAACTAAACTTTAACAAGATTAAATGCAAGAAAAGGATAGGAAACCATAATACCTCACCAAGGCTGCTTGCAAGAGAAAAAAACAGCCTTTCCTTCCAAAATTTTGCCACACAAAGCTTCCTAAGTACTAAAGGGAGAGTTTAATTGATTTAGAAGTTTAGATTTCACTCAAATCAAGCCAAATTTCAAGATGGAAATGAAGTGTTTCTTGCCCTTTTTTTTTCTTTCTTGCTCTCGGTCACAATGATAGAAAAGGAGGAAGAAATGAAGCTCAAATAGAGATAAGGTAGGATTTTTGTTTGGTCAAAGTTGGGTTGATCTTCGCCAAGTGTTGCCATGAGATTCCATCTCAAATTTTTCTTCTTTTCCCTTTTATTTTGGTCAATATTTTTGGCCAACTAAAGCTGATAAAAGGCTGATATTTTATGCACTAATAACAAGGATGTTAAGTTAATAAAGTGGTGGTCAAGTGGTGTGTTCAATCGGTAGTGAACGGTACACGTCGGTTCCAACCGTTATTCCTTAACTCGCACGTACTAGGATTTTTACTTATAATTCACTAATTTATTATTATTATTTCTAATCACACACTTTTTCTTATCTAAAACTCACTCTTAATTACCAAATTTAGTACACACTCCATACCGATTACTCACACTACGAAAAGACGTAAAAATCTTAGTTTACCCTAACGATGAATGAAAAATGAAAACTCTTAATTCTATTCTTTATTCCAACCATTGGGGATGTAAATGAGTAGTATAGCTATTATAATTGTAATGGATTCCAAGTAAAAGGGAATTTTAAGAAAAATATGAGGGATTTTAGAACTCTATAGATTAAAATTAGGGTTTCAATTAAAATATGAGAAATTTAAGAAAAACCTGTTAGTCACAAGTAAAACTAGGATTTTGTGTACAAGTAGGGTTTCTAGTTTTTAAACCAAAACAATGTCTTAAAACAAAACTAAAATAAAGAAACCGTAATATCCTCTTTGAGACTAAAGAAAAAATATTATCCTAAAAGTCGGGGTATCACAATCTCCCCTTCTTAAAAGAATTTTGTCCTCGAAATTGTAACCTTTAAGTCAAATCTTCTTAATCTTTACACGAGCTAAGGGTTAGAATACTCTAATACCTTATTAACGAGTTCATCATTGATAATAAAATTCACCTCAAAAGTTTGTCACTCTATGTATTCCAATCCAAGAACCAACCGTGTAATCCTTATCTCAAAGTCTCAATGGTCTTCACGTATTCTTAATGAACGCTGAACGTCTCATAGATCGAATTCCATAAAATCTTAACAACATAATAATTCCGTTGTTCTCGGTCTTAATGGTAGTAATCTTTATAACAAATAGAAGGAAACCACAATACGATGGAAGATAGGGAGGGTACCTTCGATGATTGCCAATGGGTTTGTCACTTTTTGACGTCCCATTGCATAGATCCTTGCCGGCACTTTCGGTCGATTACCCATTGCATTGGTCGGCTTAGAAGTGTTCTTTTCTGCCCTTGACAAATTTCCTTCTTTTGGCAGGTGAGGGCACTGAGCAATCTGGTGCTCACCACTACCACATCGGTAGCATTTCTGAACTTGCCCTTTTTTTTTCAACAATTATCTTCCATGTGGTTAGCAGCCCCAAAAAATTCACATGTCATTTTGGGTCCTGATGTCGGACCTCCACGTGAGGTACCCCTCTGGGTCTCCCTCCCTGCCTGACCTTTCTCAAAATTTTCTTGATTCGGGGTCTATATTGATCATGGACCACCTACTTCTCGACCCATCTTAGATGGTGGCTTGCTCTTTGAGCTCTGTCCCTCAATATAACTACTTGTGTCAGGTTGTCTTCTTTTCCTATCATGAAAAGCCTTTACTTGACTCTTAGTATTCTCAATTCTTTGTGTTTTTTCAATAGCTTGACTATATGTCTCCAATTGAGCAGCTGCCAGTGCCTCTTGAATCTCCACGTTCAAACCCTGAACAAACCGACGAATTCTCTTTCGGTTTATTAGCACTAAATCTAGAGCAAAATGAGAGAATTTGGTAAACTGCGTCTTGTACTATGCCACACTCATAGTCTCTTGACGTAGTCGTATGAATTCATCCTCTTGCCTTTCTTGAACAAGTGGCGGTAAGTACTTCTCATTAAACTCATGAGTGAAATTAACCCATGTCCAGGGGGTCTGCTCTCTATCCCATTTGGCTCGGATCACATTCCACCAGGCACGAGCCGCCTCCTCAAACTGAAAAATGGTGAAAGCTATCTGCAGTTTTTCAGGGCATCCTAATGTAGCGAAAATATCTAACATTCGATCCAACCAATTCTCCGCTACATCAGAGTTAGGTCCACCCAAAAATTTTGGCGGTAGAAACTTTTGGAACCGTTCTAAGGCACGGTCCTTTTCCTCATGATTTCTGGGATGCAGTACCTGGTCTTGACCCTGTTGGTTAACCATTTGTTCTAACAAATCAGCTATTCACTGTATGGCCATAGCTACTTGGGTCTCGGCTTGTCTAATTGCAGTTTCATTGGTTACCCCTTCGATTTCTTGTCCTTGTCCTCTACCCCCACCTCGACCACGGGTCTCCATTTGATTGTTTTATAACTTCTATAATTGGAACAAAATATGGTACGAGTTCAAAGTATTGAAAATTATAAAATGCACGAAATAACCAAAATATCATACACGAAACAACCAAAATATCATACACGAAACTATATACATATATATAAAATTCACACCAAAAGTATACACCTGTCAGTCCACATAACAGCTAATATCCAACCAGTACAAAACATGTTAGTTCATGAGAACACCGGCTCTAAAAAGAGTCAACAAAACAAGGCAGAGTAACGGCCCTAACGGAAATCCCCTACAGAGCCCATAGAGTCTATCGCATCCATCGGCCCCGCTCCGCCAGCCCTAGGTGGCATCTCGGCAGCCACATCCAAGAGAACCTCACAGTCTCGCACAATACCACGGGCTCTCCCTCTTATCTGCCTCTTCAAAGCGAAGAGGCGGCGGTGGGTCTCCTCAAGCTGACGATCGAGAGTATACGTCCGCTCCTCCTCAACTTGTAACCCGGTCTCGAGGTCACGTAGGCGCATGGCCTGTCTATGACTCACGTCTCTGGCCTCCTCCAACTGAACCCTCAGAGTGTCAACCGCCTTACCTAAGCGACGACGCTCGTTATCTATAGCCATAACAATCTCGTCAGGGTATCCATAGGTATGTCGACACTCACACGATCGATGCATCTGACCGAAGGGAGAATAGAGCCTATAGGGTTCTTCGACCCTCCTCTGATAACTAAGAACTCGTCGGCACACCACCTGATTCACCGGTCCACCAATACTCTTAGATCTTCCACCGGTACCACTAGATCCACTGGTATCGCTAGGTCCACCAGCCTCCATACCTACACAACAAAACATCATTTAATCAATCTTTCGAAATTTCATCTTAATAGATACGATTCAATTTAAAGACAATCGAAAACTTATATGTTCTATAACACATTTCTCAACTGCTCAAGTTCTCAAACCTAGGCACTCTGATACCACCTATGACGACCCTACCGTACCCAGAGGCGTACCAAAGGGTTTAGCGGATCGCCTGACTAACTCGCGCCAGGACTCGACTCCAAAAATGATAAAATAAATTTCACGCAAAAAGAAAGTTCTATATACACTATTACATCTTTAAAAGTTATATAAACTATTACATCAAACCATACATACCACTAGTACCAGAAAATAAATCCTAGAGAAGCTACTAACTATAACCACCACAACAAATATATACATCTTACTGGACAACTTATAACAAGTACGAGGGCAAAATCAATTATTCTATAAATCAAAAGTCTATACACCTTCCCGACCTTTCCCCGCGTCGGCCTCTGCTAAGGAAAATAAATAGAATGGGGTAAGCTATATATTTAGTGAATAATCGGGGGTAAAAACATAAAATCACATCCAAACAAACATGTAAACCAAGATATTTCACATCAATAGACAGAAATGTAACATCACAATGCTAGGATATAGGTGGCTTCAAAACCAATTCAATTTCCCCGAGCTTGACCACCTGTTGTCACTCCCGTCAACCAAAATATTAATAGTCTGTAGACTCCACTTAACTTTTCCCGTTCACCTTATCAACCCTCACTGGCCAGTTAACAGCACACAACAGCTCGAGCAAAACAAAATCACTTAGCGTTAAGCAAAACTTTAACAAAGAACGAAATCCCAAGGTTAGCATGGAACTAACTTCAACCAAACCCCAACTGCCTCAAATAGTCAGTCTACCCTTGGAATCGGGTTGGAACCAAACCTTGAGATATCCATTCTCTCAATAGAGGATATCTCTCAACAAAGTACTCATGTCATTTAATCACCCCAATAGCACACAGCACAAAGGGTTCAACTCAAGTCATATAATCACCCCAACAGCACACAGCAAAAGGGTGATGCTCAACACAAAGCATGTATACTCACATATTGAGTCAAGAACAGATAATGGGTTTAGGTCAAGTGAAGTAAAGTACACCCTCGCCTAAGTTCCAATTTATCATATACAAAGCACTTTAACAACTTATAATATAAATAACCTCAATTACTCACTCAAAAGAGTTAGCACACAAATCAAGACACTTTATACGGGTCCACCAACTCCGTCCGATTCGTCACTGCCTGTGACAGAAGATTATACTCAACTATTAGTCAAACAACCATCTCAAATGGAAATAAGGACTAAAACGGCCAAGCAAAGCATGTGCGCATGCGCGCAAAAAAAAATGGTATGAAAATGGGTTGCACAGTTTTGACCATAACCAGAGCTGTGGTTATCGGATCAAGGTGTACTAGGCAGTGTCTCGAAGCTAAGACAAAGGGTTACAACTTTCATGAAGGTGACTCATCCTAGTTTTCAGTGGATCCAGGTCAAATTTGCAGATTACAGAACCAGAATTCCAATGGCTGGTTTGATCACATCTCGAGTAAAAATTTGGGCGGCATGCGCCTTGTGTTTACCTATTTTTCAGCCATGTATGGTTTCATTATTTTCCTCAAATCAGCCCCAATGTCACACATAGGCAATGTTACCACAATAGCCCTTCAACTAGGCTTAAAATAATCCAATTACAACACAAGTCTTAACAAGGCAACCGAAAATCAAGTTTAAAGACAAATAGCTAAATGACAGATTTGACGTCTCTTGGCGTTTTGGTCACAACTAAAGCTACGCCTATCAGTTTGGGGTAAACTTTATACCGTTTCGAAGCTAAGACAGATAACTACAAGTCTCATGAAAACATCAACAACCAATTCATGCATTGCCAATATCAAAATGTGACATCTCAGAGGAAAACATAAAACTGTCCGCAAAACGTGACATTTGGCAGTCAAGGGTATTTTGGTCATTTCACATGATACAGTGCTCCGATTGAGCTGAAATTTTACAGGCAACTATATAACATCATTTCCTAAAATTTTCATGTTTTGATATAAGCCTAATTCAGCATCTAACATGGTCGAATGATGCTGGTCAGAAGCAGGACAGATTAGATTCACAGTTCTGGAATTGATGATTCAATGCTTGAAATTCACATTTATGTCTTAAATCACCATACTAAGTCCCTATCAAAGTTTATCAACATCATATGCTATAGAAATAACACTAAACATAACTGACCAACTCAAACCCTAGCTCAACAATCCACTATATCAATCAAAACTAACCAATTAACCGTCATAAGGCAAGATTAAGAGCTTCTAACTAAACTTTAACAAGATTAAATGCAAGAAAAGGATAGGAAACCATAATACCTCACCAAGTCTGCTTGCAAGAGAAAACCACAAACTTTTCTTCCAAAATTTTGCCACACAAATCTTCCTAAGTACTAAAGGGAGAGTTCAATCGGTTTAGAAGTTTACATTTCACTCAAATCAAGCCAAATTTCAAGATGGAAATGAAGTGTTTCTTGCCCTTTTTTTTCTTTCTTGCTTTCGGTCACAATGATAGAAAAGGAGGAAGAAATGAAGCTCAAATAGAGATAAGAAGGTAGGATTTTTATTTGGTCAAAGTTGGGTTGATTTTCGCCAAGTGTTGCCATGAGATTCCATCTCAAATTTTTCTTCTTTTCCCTTTTATTTTGGTAATATTTTCGGCCAACTAAACCTGATAAAAGGCTGATATTTTATGCACTAATAACAAGGATGTTAAGTTAATAAAGTGGTGGTCAAGTGGTGTGTTCAATCGGTAGTGAACGGTACACGTCGGTTCCAACCGTTATTCCTTAACTCGCACGTACTAGGGTTTTCACTTATAATTCACTAACTTATTATTATTACTTCTAATCACACACTTTTCTTATCTAAAACTCACTCTTAATTACCAAATTTAGTACACACTCCGTACGAATTACTCACACTACGAAAAGACGTAAAAACCTTAGTTTACCCTAACGATGATTGAAAAGGGAAAACTCTTAATTCTACTTTTTATTCCAACCATTGGGGATGTAAATGAATAGTATGGCTATTATAAGGTAATGGATTCCAAATAAAAGGGAATTTTAAGAAAAATATGAGAGATTTTACGACTCCATAGATTAAAATTAGGGTTTCGATTAAAATATGAGAGATTTAAGAAAAATCTGTTAGTCACAAGTAAAACTAGGGTTTTGAGTACACGTAGGGTTTCTAGTCTTTAAACTAAAACAATGTCTTAAAACAAAACTAAAATAAAGAAACCGTAATATCCTCTTTGAAACTAAAGAAAAAACATTATCCTAAAAGTCGGGGTATCACAATCTCCCCTCCTTAAAAGAATTTCGTTCTCAAAATTGCAAATTTTAAGTCAAATCTTCTTAATCTTTTCACGAGCTAAGGGTTAGAATATTCTAATACCTTATTAACGAGTTCATCATTGATAATAAAATTCACCTCAAAAGTTTGTCACTCTATTTATTCCAATCCAAGAACCAACCGTATAATCCTTATCTCAAAATTTCAATGGCCTTTACGTATTCTTAATGAACGCTGAACGTCTCATAGATCGAATTTCAAAAAATCTTAACAACATAATAATTCCGTTGTACTCGGTCTTAATGGTAGTAATCTTTATAACAAATAGAAGGAAACCTCAATACGATGGAAGATAGGGAGGGTACCTTCGATGATTGCCAATGGGTCTGTCACCTTTTGATGTCCCATTGCATAGGTCCTTGCCGATACTTTCGGTCGATTACCCTTTGCATTGGTCGGCTTAGAAGTGTTCCCTTCTGTCCTTGGCAAATTTCCTTCTTTTGGCAGGTGAGGGCACTGAGCAATCAGGTGCTCAGCACTACCACATCGGTAGCATTTCTGAACTTGCCCTTTTTTTTCAACAATTATCTTCCATGTGGTTAGCAGCCCCACAAAATCCACATGTCATTCTGGGTCTTGATGTCGGACCTCCACGCGAGGTACTGTGGCGACCCCACTTCCCCCTAAGGCGAACCAAAGGGTTGGCGGGCCGTCTGCCCAACTCTCGCCAGGACTCACGCAAGCATTCTAATCCAAAACCCTCCGACGGTTAACCTAAGCTATTACAAAAAGGATTCTTCCGAAACAAATCAATTTCTATCACCACATTAACTTCAGAGATAACAGCATATAACTTAGCCAATCGACGGTTCTTAAATATTTCACACGTCGCTCGCAAAGGTTTAGGACATACTATACCAATACAAACATACAAACCGAGTATTAGAATTAGGGATTACACTTTTCCAGCTTCAAGTGGCAACCAAAATAAAAGATACAGTACTTAACGTAGAATTCATTACAAACCGAAAATTACATTCAAATTGTTCAAGTACAACCATAGGAAATATAAGCTGCTCAAATACTTTCAAACTTCCCATCCTGTAAGGAAAACAAATAAACATGGGGTGAGCTAAAGCTCAGTGGTGCCCCAAAACATGCAGTCACGTAAATCAAACAGCGAGTAACAACTTAAACAAATTGAACAATTAGGAAAGCGTATAACAGCACAAGATAGGATATAGGGGCTCTCAGGAGCCATTTCCTCGCTTGATCACCATTTATCGTAGTTGACCCTCCGTCAACTCTCACTACCTATAATCCATGTAGATTCACTTATTTTGATCCTAACCCGTCACCATTCATACCCCTGTCCCGGGCCCGAACGTCGACTAAGGACGCAGTATACTCGAGATATACCCGTATAAAATTAGTCGAGGGATTCACCCACCGACGTTATGGTAGTTGGATTCACGAGTCGAGGGATTCACCCAACGACGCAACTACATTTAGATTCACGGATTCATAAGTTATGGTAGTTGGATTCACGAGTCGAGGGATTCACCCAACGACGCTACTACATTTAGATTCACGGGTTTTTTTAGAAAATGTTTCACACACGTCACCACTCGAACGGCTAGTGCGATAAAGTACACACTGCTCACTTCGATGGATCAGAAACCATTTGTTTCATTTTTGACAATTATCACATAGCGAGTTGATAAAGCGCTTAACCACATAAGCATAAAACAAGCAGGGACACTCACCAAGAGTGGAGTTCAGATATCAGGTTGAGAATCGAATTCCGCGTCCTCGCAAAATCCTAAAAACCAAATTTTGAAACTATAAGTTTCTATTCAGTTTTTAAGCTTATACATGCTGAGGTATACTTAATATACTACTAGTTTACTACCCTTAGAAAAATTAGGAATCTACTTAGGTTGAAACTTGACAAACTTAGAAGAAATGTTTCTTATAGTTTTCCGTAAGATACTCTTCCTTATAAAGGTATCTAGTATCATTTTCTTGAAATAAGTCGACAAATCTCTTAACAACAATGTTAGAAAGTTACTTTGAACATTTCTCTAAAGTTACGGCTTTTGCAAAAATCATCCTTAAAAACTATTTTTCCTAAAATAGGGTTTCTTGCCGAGCAAGTCTCCCAAGCTTTTCACTAAAATTAGTAAAGCTCGTATTTTGGAACTTTTCCTATAGTTAACTATCCAAGTGCAAAGCTTAAGGAAAGAAAATGAATTAAAATAAGACTTAGAGTTTTCAAAAGCTATAGAACTTATTTACTATAGCTATCAAGGCTAGATTGAGCTAAAGAAAATTATCGAGTTGGAAAGTTTTAGGCAAAACACTAGATATGGAGTTTTATAATATAATACTAGCTGGAAAATATTTTGATTAATTTTGATCGCAGCTACTCGAGTTTGCAAGATCGATACAACTTCCACAGCTCCGATTCCGTTTCGAAATCACAATATGGATCAAAATATGGCAAAAATCACATAGCAAATTACTAGGGCTTCGTCAATCATTAGCCCTAGATTTCAACAAGTGCATTTCTGAATAAAATAAAATAATCAACCAAGGCTTCATCAATCATTAGCACTTGGTTTCAGCAAGCCCATCATAAGCAAATAAAAATAAAAGTAAAGCCTCCAAGACATTCCAGCAATTAATTCCATCATCCAGTAATACTTATAAAATCATTCCAATGGCCAAGGGCTTCATCAATCATTAGCCTTTGACATCATCAATCACTACCAACCACAATTTAATCAAGAATTTAAACCACAAGTTGGTTACAAGTTCAATCCAAATCAAAATTTAGTTTCACGAAGAGAACAGGACGTTTATACCAAACAGTCTACTTTGAGGATTCACAGACAGCAGTACACATTGAGGAAAAATACAAAATTTCTATAGAACCAAGGCCTATGTTTCTAGTTTCAAATGCCACTGACGGCACCTTAAACGGATTTTTCTACACCAAGATATAGGTATTTTACTGAAACTGGTCAGGGACATCCGAAAATCTGAAATGTCGTTTTTTTACTTGTGAAAACTCCTTTTTCTCTTTTAACACCAAAATGTTTTTATTCAAACCATCCATACATTTCTTATAGAACTCCAAGAAAACAACTTCCAGACATTTCCATCCATCAATACTCAGGGAAGAATTTAAAAACCATGCTAAGAATCCAACTCACCCTTCGGCTACCACAAAAGGAATTCCAGGATGTATGTACCAACTTTTCTAGTTTCATCTTCCAACTTATCAATTATTTCATTGTTTAACAACTTACACAACTTAAAATTTACAACTCTTATGTATCTTTAACCCATAATATTCCACGGAAAAAAAATATAAAATAAATTTCCAGAAACCGATAAAATTTTCAAAGGACAAACTGAAATATTTAGCTCAACCTTGCAGCTTCCAAAATTTTCCAGCAACTAAGATACTTTAGATCAAATTTTCTTTTGGTTTAAACAGGGTGTTAGGTACTCAAATCCAGCATGTAAACACTTAGCTAGTTATTAAAAATTTCCACTTCAAAACTGGATTCATTCGGCAACTAAAATCATCCAGAAAATCCAGAAATTATATCCACTAGTCTCGGATGACCCTTCATGGAATAATTTTTCTGTTTTCATTTTATTTTCTTGGTTAGCCGAGCTACAAGACCTCATGCAAACTTCAATTAACATGTTGTTAACTAGCTAATCGCATATATCAACTCATATCATCACCATAAGACAGATTGAGAATTAAATATCAAATTCAAGTTCTCGGAAATTTTCACCAAACTCCAGCTTACTGAAGTTCCATTTCATCGAAACAGAAATTCTTATGCTCCTCAACTCATCATCCGAATGCACAAAATTAACATGCAAGGCCATAGCCAGGTTAATCACCCAATGATTAGTCGGTTAACCTCCATTACATGCTCAGATTATCAAATCTAAACAGGTCACAACTGCATTTTAGATTTTCGGTTCACCAGAATTCCAATTCACAAAACCAGAATTTTTTTTCCAAGTTCCTAGTTTCATCGTCCAATCGTGCAACTCAACATGCATGCCCTTAAACATTTTATCTTCACTTGGATAGTTAAGATTAAAACCACAGCTTGTCAAAATTAAGCAAATTAAGCAAATCATTTCTTAATCAGTCTCGGCAGAAATTTTCCATCGAAACAGAATTTCCTAAGTTCCTTAATTCATCAATCAACTTCATAGAATTAACATGTAGGGTCCTAAACATCTTAATCATTAAGTTTCACTCGGCTAATTACACTTGAGTGCTCAGGTTGTCACATGAAAACAGAATTACAGCTGCATTTCCAAACCATTTTCTCGGCAGAATCATTTTCATCAAAACAGAATTTTTTTTTCTAGTGTCCTGAATTCATCAACCGACTGTTCAAGCAGCACATGCAGGCTCTGAGATGACTTTATCTACTAGCAATAAACTTAATTTAGCCCCACAATTACCTCAGTTACAAGCTTAGTCTATGCACCAGAAATCTGGAATTTCCTCCTTCCTCTCGGCTCTCACGTACGGGGTTGCGGCTGATGATGGTTGAAGCTGGATTGCAGCTAGTGGAGATGGAAGTGCAGAAGGTTGAATCTCGCTCACGGTTTCTCCCTGGCTTCACTCTAGCTTACGGACAGAGCAGGCGAAATTTTCACAGGTCGCGGGTTCTCCTCTCTCGGCTGGTCGATGATAACGAGGTGAGTCTCTCTCACTTTTATTCTCAGTCCGTAAACTGGATAGAGTTGTGAGGTATGGTGGAGTTGCGGTATTGAGGAAGTTGGAGTGTAGGAGGATGTTGAGTGTGTAGGTGGTGAAAGTTTGCATTGGCCGAGCAAGAAGGTGGCCTCTGGTTTCTGTCCGAAATCTGGTTTGAGTTGCATGATAGTTTGAGGAATTGTTGAAGGATAGTTTAGTCTTTTCACTTCTCCTCCTATTATCCACTTAAGTCCTTAGTTCTAACTTAGCTCCAAAAATTATCCCAAGTGTGATTCGAAAGCCTAATTATACACTGGTGTACTTAAACCCTTTTTATCGAATATTTATCGATTGCAAGTTAGTATTAAGGTTCCTATTAACACTTAACATTCTTGCTTGATTAATTAAACTATTAAAATCAAGTTTGACCTTAATATATAAATCTAACATTTAACATTAGCAACTAATTGGAATTAATCATTGGAATTTAAATAAGTTGCTTTAAGATAATAAGGTTATCAACTCAAGGGTCATTACTTTTGCATAAAGGAATTTGAGTATTCTAACCTTTTTATGCTAAGACGAAAAAAAAATTAATCTAACTCTAAAGTTATTAATTAGTCTAGCAAAACCAAGAAATTTCATAACTTAGGAAAATTATATTATTTTTCACATAAACCTGTTTTTGCGTACTTAATTGCAAACAAGTAAAAGTAATGCTAGGAATTATTAAGGAATAAAAGAAGTGCAAATGACATATGAAATGTTATTTATTTATGCATTTTCAGGGTTCTCACAGGTACCCCTCTGGGTCTCCCTCTGTGACGACCCCGCCGTATCCAGAGGCGTACTAAAGGGCTTAGCGGACCGTCTGCCTAACTCGCTGCAGGATTCGAAAACGCAAATCAATAAAAGCTATATAAACCGAAGGAGTACTCTATGGGTCTTGGCTTGTCTATTTGCAGTTTCATTGGTTACCCCTTCAGTTTCTTGTCCTCGTCCTCTACATCCAACTCGACCACGGGTCTCCATCTGATTGTTTTATAACTTCTATAATTGGAACAAAATATGGTACAAGTTCAAAGTATTGAAAATTATACAATGCACGAAATAACCAAAATATCAAAATCTCATACACGAAACTATATACATATATATACAATTCACGCCAAAAGTATACACCTATCAGTCCACATAACAGCTTGTGACGCCCCGAAAAAAAAATGAGTTTGAGAACCCGGAAAGTTTCTAATTTTCTAGGGTTTATTTTATTTAATCGTCCGCCTTTTCTACATTTTCTGTATTAGAAAATTTCCCCAGATAAAGTTTATGAGCAAAAATAGTTTTAAAATGATTTTTCTAGTATCAGTTAGTTTTTGAGAAATTAAGAGCGTATTTTGGACGTGGGCCCCACTAGTGCGAAAAGTTCGGAAAAATTCGGCCAATAAGGTTAAGTTTCGGATACTGGGTGAAATTTATTGGGTGTTAAGAGATATTTGGAGGATGAGATGTGATTGATGTGAGAGGAAACAAAAGGATAGAAATGCATTGAATGAAGTGACATGTGTCACTTTAAGAGAGGTTGCCACTTATTTGACTTATTTGACTTTTGACCTTTCTTACCAATTGTTGATTAAATATATCAAATTTACCACAAAAATCACCATTTCTTTCTCTTCTTTGGCCGACCAACCTTAAGGAAGAAAGGAAGAGAGCTCTAGACCATTTTAGCTAACATCTAGCTCAAATCATCCAAACCAATTGCTGAAATTTGTTTCTACTCCATAAAATCCTTCCATTTGGTGCTAGTAAGTGATTTTGTGGAAGTGTTCAAGGAAGCTAAGGTGTCCTACAACACTTCCTCTCTTGTGTTCTAGGTGAGTGGTGATTGAACTTCTTCCTACACTTAATGAAGCTTAAGTTGTGCTTAATGGTAGCTAAAGTGATGAATTTGTGGTTTATTTCTTGGTTTGAGATGAATTGGTGAAGGTTTTCAATTTATTGATGAATTTTCTGGTTTAATGTGATCATGATGTTGTGGTGATTTATGATGGTTGGTAATGAGTTGTAATGACTTTAGTAGGTGTAAATGATTGGTAATTGCAACCAATTTTGGGTTTGAAAGGAATTTGAGAAAGTTAGGGTTTCATATCCCCTTTTCTGTCTGGTTTGTATCATATGGTTAGAGGCCGAATTGGCCTTGGCTTAAAACATGAAAGTTGTAGGTATTGATGTGTTTGAAGTTCCTGTAAAATTTCAGGTCATTTGGAGTAGTGTAGAGTGAGAAATGTCGATTTTACTGTTGCTGTTCTGGGTTCTTCAGGATGGCCGAACTGCGTTTGTAATTGGCTGTTTTGACTGGAATTGCTTTAGATTTGATTTTTGAGGTCTTCTGATGAAATGTATCTTGATGTCTTAGCTATCATATGCCTTTTGAATCAATGAATTTGGACTTGTATAGACTGAGTTGGACTGATTACAGCATAGTGTAATTTGTAAACCTGCAATTACGGTTCTGGTTTGTTATTTTGCATATTTTACCTAGTTGTGCTAGGATTTGGACTGAGTGGCCTTCTACAATGTTGTAGCCCTGTCTTTTAGCTTCGAAACGGTGGGTCTTGCACCTTCATCCGACAATCTTAGCGCCTTTGATACCATTACCGTAAAATGACGTCAAAACTGTTTTTCTGGTTTGAGCGAAACTTTCATTTTCGGACTTTTCCCTAGCTTGACTTGTACTAGTACTACTTGGAGCTTGCTGAATGGCTATTGGATGAACTTTTTGTTGTGTGTGTACCTTTGGGACTGGCTGAGGACATAATGAAGCCATGATGGCTGGAAAAGTTAGCAAATTCAGGGGAAGTGCTGTCCGAACTTTGAAGGGATTTGTTTGCATTGAGTTTGTGATCTAAGACTTGGATTTGAGCAAGGCAATGTTATATGCTGGATGATTTCTGAGCCGTGGAGGTGAGTGACCCTAAACTATTTCCAAAGTACTTGTGAAATGTTTCTTGCATTATGTACTCGATTGCATATCATGCGTGCTTGCATGTGAGTTCATGACATGATTTGGCTTTAATGAGTTCTGGGAAAGTCTTGTGCTGGACACCAACGTCTCCACTCTGTTTATGGTTCATGTTCATGTTTATCTGGAGCTCAAGAAGGGGCTCCCTCTTAATGTTAATGTTAAATGATCTATTTGAGCGTTGGGTGTTCAAGTGCTATGATTTCCCTGGCTCACGAGAGCACTAAACGAACATTTGATCTCTGAATCATGACATCATCGAAATGATCGAAATGCAACATTGTGAAATATATTTGTTTAATGATTTTACTGGTTACTCGCTGAGCTTCTAGCTCACCCCAAAAATATTTTATTCCCCTCCACAGGGCTCAAGGCGAAGGAAGGGCTTGTAGTGCTTATTCGTGGATTATATCATGTATGGACTGAACTTGGATTTCCTTTTGTGTAATCATTCATATTGGGATTGTATTGAACGTTTAGAATTGATTGGATGTGTAATAGTCTAGTTTTGGACTTCCTCCTGTATACTAATTGTGATCAAGGATTAGAGTGGCGCTGCGGAAGCGTGGACGCTTCGCTTTTGATATGTAAAGTTTGGGAACCTTTGATGTATATTTGATATATATATCTTGAAATTCAATTGAGGATTGTAGTGAACGACTGAGTCCCGGCGAGAGCTGGGCAGGCGGCCCGCCGAACCCTCTGGTTCGCTTTAGGGGGAGGTGGGGTCGTCACGGTTGGTATCAGAGCCATATGCCGACGGTTGGGACTCTACGTCCTTTTACTGGAAAAGCCCCGAGCCTCTCGTTCGTGAAGAGTCACGAAGCGAAACTCTCCGTAGGGGATGCCCGCGTGCGGGTGGCAAGCTGATAGGTACCTTGTGATGTGACCCAGAGAACTGTCACACAGCTAATATCCAACCAGTACAAAACATGTTAGTTCATGAGAACACCGACTCTAAAAAGAGTCAACAAAACAAGTCAGAGTAACGGCCCTAACGGAAATCCCCTACAGAGCCCATAGAATCTATCGCATGCATCGGCCCCGCTCCGCCAGCCCTAGGTGGCGCCTCGGCAGCCACATCCAAGAAAACCTAATAGTCTCGCATAATACCACGGGCTCTTTCTCTAATCTGCCCCTTCAAAGCGAAGAGGTGACGGTGGGTCTCCTCAAGCTGACGACCGAGAGTATACGTCTGCTTCTCCTCAACTCGTAACCTGGGCTCGAGGTCACGTAGGTGCATGGCCTGTCTATGGCTTACGTCTCTGGCCTCCTCCAACTGAACCCTCAGAGTGTCAACCGCCTTATCTAAGCGACGTCGCTCGTTATCTATAGCCATAACAACCTCGTCAGGGTATCCATAGGTATGTCGAGACTCAAACGATCGATGCATCTGACCGAAGGGAGAATACAGTCTATAGGGTTCTCCGACCCTCCTCTGATTTCTAAGGACTCGTCGGTGCACCACCTGATTCACCGGTCTACCAATACTCTTAGATCTTCCTCCGGTACCACTAGGTCCACTGGTATCGCTAGACCCACCAGCCTCCATACCTACACAACAAAACATCATTTAATCAATCCTCCGAAATTTCATCTTAATAGATACGATTCAACTTAAAGACAATCATTTAATCAATCCACCTGTGACGACCCCACCATACCCAGAGGCGTACCAAAGGGTTTAGCGGATCGCCTGCTTAGCTCGCGCCAGGATTCGATTCCAAAAATGATAAAATAAATTTCACGTTAAAAGAAAGTTCTATATACACTATTACATCTTCAAAAGTTATATAAACTATTACATCAAACCATACATACCACTAGTACCAGAAAATAAACTTTAGAAAAGCTACTAACTATAACCACCACAACAAATATATACATCTTACTAGTCAACTTATAACAAGTACGAGGGCAAAATCAATTATTCTATAAATCAAAAGTCTATACACCTTCCCGAGCTTTCCCCGCGTCGGCCTCTGCTAAGGAAAACAAATAGAATGAGGTAAATTATATGTTTAGTGAATAATCGGGGGTAAAAACGTAAAATCACATCCAAACAAACATGTAAACCAAGATATTTCACATCAATAGACAGAAATGTAACATCACAATGGTCCTATACCAAAAAGCACCAGTCCTATAAAGGCATTCCACTTAATTGAGCTTTCCTGAGCTCGCTACCCAAACCTCTTGCCGAAGGAACAGAGCTCTATATTCATCACTGTGAGGACCCAAAAATGTATTCCAAAAAAAATTATTATTTTTATATTTTATATTTTAATCTACTTGCCTTGAATTTTTAGTTAATTTAATGGTTGAGTTATGATTTTATTTCCTATTGCCCCATTCAATTTGTTGCATGTTGAGTTCATAGTGCATTATGCAAGTGTGATCAATTAGTGAGATGTGTGCAATAAATTTGGTGAATTAGAGAGAGTTTTGTGCAGAAGGGTTTTTGTTAATAGAGGTGTTAAGATATCATTGGAAGAGGGTTAGATATTAGTGAATGGAAGACAACTAAATAAGGATTTCATCTTGTGATGCCAAGTGTCAACCATCTAGCTGGCTTTGACCAAGACCAAGTTCTCTTCTTATCTTCAACAAGCTTCCATTCATTACCATTTCTTTTCTTTTCCTTCTTGATTGGATGAAATTTGAGAGAGAAAAAACAACAAACTTCAAGCCTTGATTCATTGCCTATTTAGTGAAATCCAAAGAAAAACCCTAATCTACTCTATAAAACCTTGAATCAAGCTTGGAAAGAAGCTATTGAAGGAGTTCTTGGAAAAAGGACTTCTTGTTTCATTTCCAACCTTAGTCTTGTGTGGAATGAGATAAAAATTGCTAGAAAACCAAGTTTTCTCTTCTTATACTTGAGTATATTTGATGTATGGATTATAGGAGTTAAAAGGGAGGAATTTTATGGAGGATTTTAGTTATTTGCAAGTTATTTTCTTGATAGTTTGTTGCTGGAAAATTTTCATCTTTATGTGTTTGGGTCAATCATTAGTTTACAAGCTTTAAATGTGGATTTTGGTGGATTTCTTTGCTAAGAATCATGCTATATGCCTCTTTATATGATAAAGAAGAAGGATTAGATATGTTCCATGAAAACCTTAGTAGCTTTGATGGGGAAATTTATGGTGAGTTTGATATATGTTTCTATGTGGAAATATTAGTCATTTTTATGGTGATTTTGGCAAGGTTTTTTCTTAAGATACTTTGTTAAATCTTAATTTCCAAATGTATCTTGAACTTGAGCCAAGAGAGTGAGATTTTGTTAAAAGTTTCATTTTCTCAAGTTGTTAGCAATCTGGAAATTTCCATAGGAAGCTCTGCGCAGCTTTGAGAAATTGGCTATAACTTCGTATAGGAAAGTCGGAATTGAGTTCCGTTTGTTACATTTGAAACTTGACATAGAGACCTTTCTAACGGTATGAAATTTGAGCCATGGTTCATTTTATATATAAAGCATAAAATTGGCAAAATTGACTAAAATTTCTGCCCTGCACAAGTAAAAACTGGTATGTTGCAATAGATTGCGGCTCAATTTGGATTAATTTATGAACTGAATCTCTTCGAGATGTCTTCTAAAGATTGTTAGTGCTTCAAGTCTAGTTTTTAAGGGGAAAGTAGTATGAGTTTTTGACATTTATAACTCAAGTTATGATTTTTCAAAGGAATGATGCTTGCTGGAATTTTTGTTAGAACTCGTGGCAGAAAAGCTGAGATGTTTCCAACTTTACATCTAAAACTTTGGCTATAAATTGACATATCTTGAATCTATATATCTTAAAACACTTCAATCTTAGCAAGCATGTGAGTTTTTATGGTAAAAATCTTGACTTATGTGGCTGGAATTCTTGTTTGGAGGAATCGCAGGGCTGCTGGAAAATTTGCAGCTTAGCCAATGATGAATCTTCTTGCTATTTTGATGGAAATTGACTGAAGGATCATGTTATATACCTTGTGTATGCTATACTTATGGTTGTATGAAAGTTTGCTTTGGTAAGAATTTGATCAATGGGGCTGAGCTGAGGATAAAATGACTGATAAACTATATACTAGCTTGATAACCGGTCCGATGGAGAATTAGCTATGTAGCCTACTATGTTTAGCCTTAAAGTCCTTTTGTTTAGGGGTCTTTTGATTCAATCTTGTTCATATCACTTGCTAGAACCTTGAACTACAAAGGCGCCTTGAATTAGAGCGAATCTAATAGCTTAAAAAGGTGAACCACCTTGGTTTCTTCACTATTTTGTTGCTAGAAATTTCCAGCAATGAAATGAAATGTGGAACTCTTTGGTTGCTCATATTTCTTGGATCCAAATGCTTTCCTTTCGCTCCAAAACCATACTTGAATCATTGCTCTAGTATGTATTTGGATTTTCCTTGAATTGCACTTTCAAATTTATCTTTGAACCCTTGTGTTTTGAGAGGCCAACTTGTATAGTTATATGGCCAATAGTTGAGCTTAAAATGTGAATTTCATTCACCTAAGTTTTGGATAGTTTGACCATAAATATCTTTTATCTTAGTTGCTCTTAGGGTTTGACGGTGAATACGAGAGCCACCCGGAGATGAGCGTTTAACGTGCTTTGTTTTGAACTGGTGAATGTTCCAACTGCATGTTCCATGCTACTTGTTACTCAAATTGCTAGGTACTTAATTTGTCATTTTTTAGATGAGTGTGTACTTTATCGTACTTAACCTAACTTGACTAAACTTTTGATATCTTGTTCATGCATGTACAAGCAATTTGATTTACAAGTGACCTATATCTTGACTTGAAATGCTTGATATTGCATGCGGACTTGCATGTGCATGTGCATGTGCATGATTATAGACCAGCTGTATATCTTCTTGCTGCGATTGAACTAGACCCTTGGACCCTTATCCGAGACGTCGGGTAAGTGAAAACTTGGATTACTCATGCGTATGCGTGAATGTAGGTCGGTAACGGCTAAATTGAACCCTCGTTGGACCTCTTGCTTGAGACCAGCCTTAGAGCAGTCGGGTAAGTTGGGCAATCTTGGGTAAATGACGAAATTCCTAACCTGTTTATCTGTGACTTGAATTCATGACTTAAATTCATGACATGCTTGAATACGAAACGTTAGGTGACAGCTAACGTCTCCAATCTTTACTTGCGTAAGCGTTAGATCACAGCTAACGACTCCACTCGTGAATACTTGAATACTTAGGGCTTTAAGCCCAAATCATTGAATACTTGAATACTTGGGGCCCAGATCATGAATACTTGAAGAATTGGGGCTGTAAGCTCATCCCATGGTTGGTTGGTCGAATAGAGCCAGCAAAGGGTTTGGTCCAGGAGATTGATGAACCATGGGTACTTGATTGGCGTTCGGGCCAGGTAGGGGAATGATTGGTGGACGGAGATCGAAGTTTAGTGGTGATCTACAGACATTATAATTCCATGGTTGATAGAAAGTCAACAGACCCTGGACAAGCTGCCGTGGTACCTACTCCTGAGAGCAGACTATATCCTTTGATATGAATGTGATATTTACTATACATTATTGCATGATCTATCTGATTACCTATTTCGATATATATTATATCATGCCTACTAGTTTACTTGCATGTTTTCTTGGAATCTCACTAGACTTCTAACTCATTCTATAAATTTTTTTTCCTTACAGGGGTCAAAACGTGAGAATGGGTGCTGGTGAAGGCATAGTCTTTATCTAAGATTTGTTAGTTGCTCCTGTAGGCACTCCTAATCTCTCTAGTGTGTTTGTTTGGTTTTATTTTGTAAGTTTAACTCATCAGCTGTATTTAGAGATTATATGGGCATTTGATGTCCATGATTATATATGTCTAGGGTTGTAATTGATATTGTCCTTATTATTGAGGTTGTTTCTTTGTAAATTTCGTGACGACGTGAGTGAATCCTGGCGAGAGTTGGGCAGATGGTCCACCAAACCCTTGGGTACGCCCTAGGGGGAGATGGGGTCGTCACAATCACAAATATGGATATATTTTAGGATTAACTGTTGGATAAATTCGCCAAGTTGCCTTTCTTGTCTAGACGATATCCGTCATAAGCGACACGTCATGCGCCAATATCTCAAAGGAGATATTAACTATGGCATTTTAACTATGTCAACAATCCCAATATGTTTGTTAACTATGCCATTAGGAATTATTAACAATCCCAAGAGTTCTTCTGAAAAGTTAACAATTTCTTGGGATTGTTAACTATGTCAGGGATTTTGTCCCTCATGTGGCCAAGCTCATTAGCCCTTTGGCCAAAATGCTAAAGAAAAACGCACCTCCATAGGGATCATCTCAAATGGAAGCACCAACGTAAAGGCAAAACCAAAAAAAGACTCAAAGACTTCATGGACATGTGATGTCATAGATGATATAATATAGTAGTTGATGTCATGAATGATGTAATATATACGATGATGAGTCATTAGTCAAGATAGTTTTGGTTTTGACAAGTGTCCTGTTGAATCATCAGGAAGTTTGACATGTGTCTTGTTGAGTCAGCATTCCAGGTGATGAGTCATCGTCTTAATTGATATCCTACTGATAGGCCTGTTAATCGGGTCTTATGAGCCGAGCTTTCACAATCTCGAATTCACCTCATTTAATTTGTAACACTTTTGGATTGTGGGCCATAAGTTTCGCGTTAATAAATGTGAATCTCATAATCAACTCACATAATATTCAGGTTTTGAACCTTATTCAAGTTTAGCCCAAACTCACTTATTACTCCTCAATTTTCTTAATATAATTGTTATAACTATTAAGTTGTAAAACTAATTTAACATTCATAGGATACAACACTAAAACTAAATATGAACAAGTAATAGTTCTTAAAAAGCATATAAACAAAAAAAAAATTCAACAATATTTATATCTAATTCGTTCAAAGCACATAGAAAATAGTAATAAAATTTGCAATCATAAGCCAATATATTTTCAAATATTGGACCTTTTTCATAGCCTTGTGATTTGAATCCAAACATGCTTGATGACTTGTGTTTCTAGACCAAAAAGAAATCAATCAATATTATGTCAACACAAAAATTTACTCAATGAATAAGAAAAGTTAGAGTTTTAGTTATGCATTTCCAATATTGGCTCTCAAAAAAATTGGTAAAGGAGTTGATTTTAACTCTTGGACTGAGAAGGATTTAGAAGAGTAAAACTACTTATTAGTCTAAATACTGACAAGAAATCAAATTATTAATGAAAAATTTTAAACATCGCTACTAACCAGCAAAATCAGGGTTACATTCTTGTACAAAATCAATCTCCTTGGCGCATCTTTAATCCAATCTCGAGCACAAATTAATGTTTCAACAGTGGAGGGCAGTATTGAGCTATGAAAATTGTTCAAAACACATTCCCCTATACAGAAAGCACTCTCAGATGCAATTGAAGAAACAGGAATAGCTAAGATGTCTCTTGCCATCATGGACAATACTGAAAACTTGATTCGATGAGTTTTCCAATAATCCAATACATCCAATGATTCTTCTTCATTGGGCTTTGCTTGGATAGATTTTTTTGTGACAACCCCACCACCCCCTAAGGAGAACCAAAGGGTTCGGCGGGTCGCCTGCCCAGCTCTCGCCGGGACTCAGTCGCTCACTAAAGTCCTCAAACGAATTACAAGAATAAACCTCAAATATACATCACATGGTCCACAAATATACATCCAAGTCTCCAATAATTACATGTCACAATTGCAGCGGAAACAATTCCCAACTATACAAAAAATGATTCCAAATCCAAATTGTACAACATAAAGGCCATCCATTCACGTGAATAAGCACAACAAGTCCTGCCTTCGCCTTGAGCCCTGTGGAGGGGAATAAAATAGTTTTTGGGATGAGCTAGAAGCTCAGCGAGTAACCAGCAAAATCATTAAGCAAATATATTTCACAATGTTGCATTTCGATGATTTCGATGATGTCATGATTCAGAGATCAAATGTCCGTTTAGTGCTCTCGTGAGCCGGTGAAATCATAGCACTTGAACACCCAACGCTCAAATATTTCATTTAACATTAACTCACGAACTCACAAAAGTGGGAGCAACATCGGTGCTCCAGATAACCATGAACATGAACCATAAACAAGGTGGAGACGTTGGTGTCCAGCACAAGACTTTCCCAGAACTCATTGAAGCCAAATCATGTCATGAATTCATATGCAAGCACGCATGATATGCAATCGAATAATTAATGCAAGAAACATTTCACAAGTACTTTGGAAATAGTTTAGGGTCACTCACCTCAATGGCTCAGAAATCATCCATCATATAACATTGCCTTACTCAAATCCAAGTCTTAGATCACAAACTCAATGCAATCAAGTCCTTTAAAAGTTCGGACAGCACTTCCCCTGAATTTGCTAACTTTTCCAGCCATCATGGCTTCATTATTTCCTCATTCAAACCCAAAGGTACACACACAATAATAAGTTCATCCAATAGCCATTCAACAAGCTCCAAGTAGTACAAATACAAGTCAAGCTAGGGAAAAGTCCGGAAATGAAAGTTAAGCTCAAAACCAGAAAAATAGTTTTGGACGTCATTTTGCGGTAATGGTACCAAAGGCACTACGATGGTCGGATGAAGGTACAAGACCCACCGTTTCGAAGCTAAGAGATAGGGCCACAATATTACAGAAGGTAACTCAACCCAGTTTCGAGTGTAACCAGGCCAAAAATGCAAGATACGACATCAAAAACGTAAAACCGATTCACCAAAATGCATTCTAGCGGAAACATCATAACTCTGGCTCTACAAGTCCAAATCCAGAAATTCCAAAACCAGATGAAAGCTAAGAAACAGAGATAAATTTCATCAGAAGTCCTCAACAACCAATTCGGAAGCAATTCCAGCCAAAACAACCAATTACAGTCGCAAATCCCAATCTCGGGTAAACCAGAACAGCAATAGTAATTTTGACTTTTCTCACTCTACGCTACTCCGATTGACCTGAAATTTTGTAGGAACCTTTAAAATGTCATTCCCTACAACTTTCATGTTTTAAGCCAAGGCCAATTCGGCCTCTAAATGGGAGCTATAAATTCGGGCAGAATGTATTCATCATAACCCTAACTTTCCAAAATTTCTTCCAAAACAGAAATTGGTTGCAATTAACCACTTTTTCCACCTTCTAGAATCATTAAACATCATTTACAATCATCATACATAACCACATAATCATACTCATATTAAAACAGAAAAATCCCCAAAAATAATAAAAGTTCATCCATCCAACCACAACTCAAAATATAATCCATCAAACCATCTCTTTAGCCATCACAAGTCACTAATTTAGCATAATCAAGAACAAAGAAGGGATGGCTAGACATGATACCTTCAAATATCAAGAAAGGTGATGACTTAGGGATTTTTCTTCCAAAACAACTCCACCAAGAGCTTCAATCTTCCTTAGCTAGCAAGTTTTATGGAGTGATTTGCAATTTAATCGGTTGGAACTCAAGATTTGGACAAGAAATTGAAGTGCAAGATGATGGATTTTCTCTCTCTTTTTCTCTCAAAATTTCGTCCAAGACAAGCTAAAATGGAGAGAAATTGGGTCCAAATTGGTTTTAGTAAAGTTAGAAAAGTCTTGGTCAAAAGTCAAGGTCCAATGGTTTTGTGACAAATGGTCCTTTAGGGTTTTATTCTTATCTTTTTGTCTCTCCAATACAAATATCTTAACACATTGTAAAATAATATCACGTAATACAAAATTCCAACAAGTTGTCAAAAATATAATGCATTTACCGCACTTGCGGGTCCCACGTTCAAAATACGCTTTTAATTTCTCAAAAACTAACCGATACTAGAAAAATCATTTTAAAACTATCTTTGCTCATAAACTTTATCTGGGAAATTTTTCTAATAAAGAAAATGTAGAAAAGGCGGGCGATTAAATAAAATAAACCCTTGAAAATTAGAAAATTTTTGGGTTCTCACACTCATACTTTCGGGACGTCACATTTTTCCTCCAAATAAGAGTCCAACCTTGTCTTGCTACAAGTGCTATCTTCCTCCTCGTCAGGATATAAAAATCATCCATATAATTCATCTTTGTTGTAAAAGAAGTGCTACTGCCTGCCCCTGTAGTTTTCTCCTTTCGTGAAGCTATATCCAACTAACAACTCACTTCATAATCTATTACTTACTTGATGAAAAGAACATGAAGTGTTTTTTCAAAAATTTACTTAAGGAATAAGAAAAGTTAGAGTTTCAGTCATGTATTACCAATATTGACTCTCAAGAAAACTGGTATGGGAGTTGATTTTAACTCTTGGACTGAAAGGATGTAGTAGAGTAAACACTACTTATTAGTCTAAATACTAATAAGAAATCAAATTATTAATGAAAATTTTTAAACATCGCTACTAACCAGTAAAATTAGGGTTACATTCTTATGCAAAATCAATCTCCTTTGGTGCATCTTTAATCCAATCTTGAGCACAAATTAATGCTTCAATAGTGGAGGGTAGTAATGAGTTATGAAACTTGTTCAAAATATGTGCCCCTGTACTGAAAGCACTCTCAGATGCAATAGAAGAAACAAGAATGGCTAAGATGTCTCTTGCCATCATGGACACTACTGGAAACTTGGCTGCATGTGTTCTCCAATAATCCAATACATCAAATGATTCTTCTTCATCAGACTTTGCTTGGATAGATTTTTTTCCTCCAAATAAGAGTCCAACTCTGTCTTGCTACAAGTGCTATCTTCCTTCTCGTCAAGGCTATAAAAGTCATACATGTAATTCTACTTTATTGTAGAAGAAGTGCTACTGCCTGCCCTTGTAGTTTTGTCCTTTCGTGAAGCTATATCCTACTGATAACTCACTTCATGAACTATTACATACTCAATGGAAAGAACATGAAGTGTTTTTTCAAAAATTTACGCAACGAATAAGAAAAGTTAGAGTTTCAGTTATGCATTACTAATATTGACTCTCAAGAAAACTGGTATGGGAGTTGATTTTAACTCTTGGACTGAGAAGGATTTGGTAGAGTAAATACTACTTGTTAGTTTAAATACTGACAAGAAATCAAATTATTAATGAAAATTTTAAACATCGCTACTAACCAGTAAAATCAGGGTTACATGCTTGTACAAAATCAGTCTCCTTTGGTGCATCTTTAATCTAATCTTGAGCACAAATTAATGCTTCAATAGTGGAGGGCAGTAATGAGCTATGAAACTTGTTCAAAACACGTCCCCTTGTACTGAAAGCACTCTCAGATGCAATTGAAGAAATAGGAAAAGCTAAGATGTCTCTTGCCATCATGGACGATACTGGAAACTTGGCTGTATGAGTTCTCCAATAATCCAATACATCAAACCATTCTTCTTCATCGAGCTTGCTTGGATAAATTTTTTCCTCCAAGTAAGAGTCCAACTCTGTCATGCTACAAGTGCTATCTTCCTTCTCGTCAAAGCTATAAAAATCATCAATGTAATTCTTCTTTGCTATAGAAGAAGTTTGTTGCCTGCCCCTATGGTTTTCTCCTTTTGTGAAACTATATCTTATTGACAACTCACTTCATGTAAGCTATTACATACTCGATGAAAAGAACACGAAGTGTCCTTTCAAAAATTTTCTCAAGGAATAAGAAAAGTTAGAGTTTCAATTATGCATTTCCAATATTGGCTCTCAAGAAAACTGATAGAGGAGTTGATTTAAACTCTTGGACTGAGAAGGATTTGGTAGAGTAAACACTACTTATTAGTTTAAATACTAACAAGAAATCAACTTATCAATGAAAATTTTTAAACATTGCTACTAACCAGTAAAATCAGGATTAAATTCTTGTTGAAAATCAATGTCCATTGGTGCATTTTTAATCCAATTTTGGGTACAAATTAATGTTTCAATAGTGGAGAGCAGTAATGAGCTATGAACTTGTTCAAAACACGTCCTTCTGCACTGAAAGCACTCTCAGATACAACTGAAGAATAGGAATAACTAAGATGTCTCTTGCCATCATGGACAATACTAGAAACTTGGCTGCACGAGTTCTCCAATAATCCAATACATCAAATCATTCTTCTTCATCGGGCTTGCTTGGATAGATTTTTTCCTCCAAATAAGAGTCCAACTCTGTCTTGCTACAAGTGCTATCTTCCTCCTCATCAAGACTCTAAAAATCATCAATGTAATTCTTCTTTGCTGTAGAAGAAGTGCTACTACCTAACCTTGTAGTTTTCTCCTTTTGTGAAGCTATATCCTGCTGACAACTCACTTCATAAGTTGTTACATACTCAATGAAAAGAACATGAAGTGGTTTTTGAACACGATCTGACATATATGGTGCTAAATAGCTCTCATAGATCTTGCTAAAGGTGGTTTTCAATTTTCTCATTTCAAATCTAGGATCTAAACAAAATCAATAGATACCAAGATATTTGATCCTTTTTCTAGCCAATATTTCTCAAACTTCACCAATGTATTTGCTACCATGCTTCCAAGAAGTGGACTGTCCTCTATAGAATTCCCTTAATAACATGAGCACACGGTAAATTTCATAAAGAAACACATTAGCTGTGCAATATTTGCTGCTAGAGAAAATTTTTATGACAGTGTAAAAAGTTTCTGGAAAATCATGAACAATTCGAGCTTTTTCCCAATCTTCAACCAATGGAGGATCTTTGAAATTCAAATCATGAGTTTTCATGCGATCATACTCTCTCCTATAATGCAATGCAGATTCAAGCATTAAATATGTTGAGTTCCACCTTGTAAATATATTTAGAGATAACATTTTGCCTCTAGGAATACATTCATGCTCAGTATAGTGTAGAAACTCAAGTTTTCTGTTAGTAGATCCTCTTAACATATTTCACTGCATTCCTAACCCTATGAATACAATCATTAATCTCATCCAATCCTTCTTGAACAATCAAATTAAGAACATGGCCCCAACAATGAACTTTAATATTCTCCCATTTGGCAATAATGCACCTCTAAATGAATAATGCTCTTGTAGGCATCTAGCAACAACATCATGAGTTGAAGCATTATCCATAGTCATGGTACATATTTTATCAATATTCCACTCTAGCAAGCAATTGATAATTATATCAGATAGATTATCCCCTGATGCCTTCATTGGAACCAAGACAAAATTGATAATATTTTTATGCAAATTCCAATGATTATCTATGAAATGAGTAGTCAATGCCATGAAAGGAAGATCCGTATTAGATGTCCAAGTATCTGTTATCAAACATACTCTTGGCTTGGATTGTGAAAAATTCCCGTTCAATTTACTTTTCAAGTTCATATATTTTCATACAGTCACTTTTCTTTATGTTTCTAGACACAAATTAAAGATTCAGATTAAGACCTAGAGCATACTTCGGAAATGATTTATCTTCAACAAAATTGAATGGTAGCTCTTGGTTAATTATAAGATTTGTTAGATTTCATCGACTGCTCTCTTGATCAAATTTTCAAACAGAGTTACTAGCTTGATTTGAATTACCTTTGGGGAAGCTAAGAAGCGTTTGCCCTTTTGACAATTGTCCACCCATTACTCTTTTGTAGGCTACACATATGCCCCCAAATATATATTGATGCAAATGAGTTGTTCCTCCTTTACTATGGCAGGAGAAAACTTTCTTGCAATAATTGCAAATACATTCCTCCTCCTTTGGTGGAATCTTGGTGAAATGGGCCCAAACTTGGACCTCACCTTCACTTCTTTTTTCCTCTTTTCACCTTTATTTGTTTCTTCTCCTTTAGGTTCTTTTTCGATTGTAACTTTTGTTGCTTCAACATCTGTGATTGTAATAACAATGTCTTCATTGTTTGCATTTGACATCTAATGCCAAAAAAAGGACATTGTTAAGGAGATAAAGTATTTACTGACACAAATAAGAAGAATAAGAAAGTGAACTTTGTATAAAAAATGTTACTATGCAAATACAACAAATTCATACCCTAGAATTTTCCAGTTTTGATTTCTGAGAAAGTGGTTCGAATATGCATAACAGTCAAAAGATTGACAGGATAATTTTTTCCTTGATTGAAAAATGAAAAAAAATTCAATGAGCAAGTTTAAGATAAAATAAAATAACTAATTGAATATCCAACCCAATTTAGTTTAAGATAAAATAAAATAAGTAATTGAATATCCAACCCAATTCATTATGAAAATGGGGCAGAGTTTAATACTGGTCAAATCCTCTTAACTAGTAGGTTTGTTGTTGCAACTAGTAGTTATATAAGTTGGTTATATCCTTTGGACTTCTTTTCTAAACTACTAATTAGTAATTATGCATTATATGTCTAGGATTGCTGGTCATATGACTACTTAGACAGATGACTAGCAATATAAAAGTTGGTTATATCCTTGGGACTTCTTTTCCAAATGACTAATTAGTAATTATGCATTATATGTGTAGGATTGCTGGTCATATAACTAATTAGACAGATGACTAGCAATCCATTTTTGGGGTTGCTTTGATATAACTAGTAGTTACTTTTATTAGATATGACTAATTAGACATACGACTAGATTGTTCTTACTATTATTGTTCTTGTAGAATGTCAATTTTCTAAACAAATTATGCTGCACAAGTTTGATATAGTATTATATTTGGCATTAAAACAAAATCAAGCAATTTTCAATGATTGATGTAGAGAACAATGACATGTGACTAGTTATGACTAGTTATATCTAAGAAAAACCAACATTATTGCATCCCAAAAATTTTTAAAAAGGACAAAATTCATTTTCTCTATTTAGCACATAGAATACCAATCAAACATTTTTCACAAATGCGAAAGGAAACAATCACTCAAGGTAAATGGACAGAGGGAGGGCTTCTAATTCTAAGCATGTTTTTTCTTAATTTTTTTGTTTTGATTTAAATTTTTGTCATAATTAAATTTAGTTGATCACATGTAGATGTTGGTATATGAGTTTAATTATTTCAAGAAAAAAGCACAAAAAAGTACCCAAAAAAACCCTAAACAAAAAACACATTGGATGAGAGAGATAAAGGATTTGGAGACCAGGATTGAAAGTTACCTTGCCTCTAGTTTTGGGGACCTGGATTGAAAGTTGCAAGCGGAGAATCTGGAGTTTCAGTCATCTATGGAGGTGGAGATTGGATCAAAGTGACAAAGAAAGAATTGCAAGTCTTAGTGAAGCGACCGTAAGGGAAATTAGAGGAAAGTGAAAGTTAGGGTTTCGGCCTTTGAAGTTTGGATGTTTGAGAAACTCTCGCTTCTTCTGCTCTTGGGATGTAGTATTCTTGTGACTTTGAAGAAGTGAAGATGAGAATCACTTCAGTAGAGCCTTTGTTTCTTGTGAAGAACAGAAGACTGAAGACTCTTCAATGAAGAGAACCCAAAACCCGAAGCCTTAAGTGGTAAATAGAGAAAATGCATTTTTTGTATATTTAATTTTAGTTACTAAATATTATATATTTGGACATATAAATGATTAATTGTATATAATACCAAAACATAAATATTATATATGATTATATTACCAAAGTATAAATATTATAAATATTACCAATATTATATATACATATAGGGTTGAACCTATATCGGGCTTGAGCCTAATGAGGACCAAGTTCGACTCATTTTTAATTTGGGCCTAGTTTTGAGACCCAAACTTAGCCCAGCTAATTGATATCTTAACTTATTGAGTTTTTTATTGGGCCAAACGGGTCAGGCTTGAGTTAACCTGACCCTATTGACAGTCCTACTTGTTGACATGTGTCCTGCTAAGTCAGCAGTACGAGTGATGAGTCATTGTCCTAGTTAGGGTCTTACTCCAACACATGTCCTACTGAGTCATCAACATGTATGATGAGTCATAAACCTAGCTAGACATGTGGTGCATAGCTAAGGTATTTGAGTCATCAAAAGATAGGGTAAGTCACCATATCCAGAAGTCAGGATTTATGTAATTGCATTCTCCAATCTCCTTATAAAAGGGGATGGAACTAATGCTTGTCCTTAAGGTTATGTTTGCTTTGTAGTATTCTCTTATTAATAAAATTCTGTTTGTTCTTGTAAATCATGAGTATCTAAACTACTTCTCTTTCCTTTCAAGCTTTTTCTTGTTCCCATCTCTGGTGGCTATGATCTTGTGTGCTAAGAATTAAACATAATCGCGAAAAACATCTCAGTAAAAGGTAGGGTCTTAGAGTTTAGCCATGGGAGGTCGTTGATATTGGCCTAGCATACCTTTGAGATGCATTCTATTTCTCGCTAGTTTTGTGTCTGGTATCAGAGCCAAGTTTTGATCTTATGACCTATGGGTTATAGGCCCACCTTGCTTCCGCTGCAAATTCCTCCAGTGAGAACCTTGAACACTGCCAAAATGGTAAGAGCAAGTGACAATCCTAAAACTGATATTCTGTAGAATAGAAAATCTACAGAATTGATTTTTGAAAGCTCATCCTGAAACAATCCTGTGCAAATTCTCACATTGAGTTCCTCCAAAAGTATTTTGATCCATTATGCAAGAATCCTGATTTCTTCTTTTGACTTCCTTTCAAGAAGAATGAGGATATCAATCCTACAAAGGCCAGCTATTCTTGAATGAATCCTGAACACTTATAGATGGTAGAAGTAGAACGCCATGAGCTCCTACTTTTAGACTTGATTGAGATATCAGACTCCTAATGTTCTTGCGAAGTCTACGTCAACAAGCGATCTAAATTGGTTCATGGAAAAATGAGACTGGTAATTAATTATTAGCCTCTTAATCATTTCCTTCAACATAACAAATTTCCTTTGCCTAATAGAAACACCTTGTGTTGTCATCTTACATGTGCCAAATGATTTTCTAAGTTGGATTTGAAATTTGGATTTTGGTAATTGGACATCTCTATTGAGATCGGCCCAAAAATTGCTTTCTGTATACCCGACAATCATTTCCAATGGAATGTCATGCCTTTTAAACTCAAAACAACCCCCTCTTTGTTCCAAAAAGCCATGATCAAAATCTTTCAGGCCATTCTCCATTCAACCCTTATCTATATTGTGACGACCCCACTTTTCCTTAGGAGCCCTAGGCTTTCGGCAGGCCACCTGTCTAACTCTCGCCAGGGCTTAATTGGAGTCAAATTTAAACTTAAAGGTAAACAACCAGTAATAAAAGTCAATATAAAGAAAAGTCGCTTCCTTAAATAACCATTCAAGTCTTGCATCACAAAGTTTCCAAAAGGTACATCAATTTTTTCCCAAAAGTACAACCATCCAAAATTAACTAAACCATTTACATCCAAATTCTAATCAAAAGGTAATCAAGTCAACCTCTCCAAAATCTTTCCATTCCGAACTCCTGTTAAGGAAAACAAACTACGGGGGTGAGCTAACGCTCAGTGAGGCCAAGAAAAGCATGCAAACAAATAAATTCAAGTAGCAACAAAGCTTACACAAAAAGAATAGCCATAAAATTCAAGTTATTCACAAGGGAAATTAAAACACTATCAATAAGGATACGGAATCTCTCAGGAGCTAACTCCACACAGCTTGGTCAAAGCCTTGATCCAAATATCCCACGTTGATTCTCCGTCAACCAAGCAAGTACCAAATCCATAGACTCCACTTTCACCAAATTTCGTCCACCGCTACACCCCTTACCGGGCCTGCACGTCAACTAAAAAAGGGCAATACTACTCGAGTATGACAAGCAAGATCTCAAAAGATCAAACTTTATAGTTTTCTCATGGTTTACCAAGCTTCTCGACCAAGCCCATGCCGGCTCGAGTCGCAAGATTAGCCAATGAGTTTTGGGCATCCTCACAAGTACAAGTATAATTTGTCGACGAGATTCACTCCAATCGACATGCAAGTTCAAGTTCAATACAAGTCAAGTTCAAGTAAGTCAAGTAACCAATCAAGTAAAGGAGAGCGAGTGCGATAAAGTACACACTCGCCTTATCAAGTCATATTCACATATACAAGCAAGATCAATCAAGTAGATACAACAATCCATGCACTTGACACTCACCAAGTCAAAAGTAAGTGAGCAATTAAGGCCTTTAGTTGTCCTCACCGGGATCCCTTTCGAAACTCTCTTGAGCACCTGAAGAAATAGTGACCAACCATCACTCACATATACTCCGGATCACTTAACATTCAAGGAAGAAAATGCACTTGCTTAAATTTTAAGATAACGCCTTAAAAGGGTTTTTCCCATCGAAAATCGAGATTAAAAAATGAGGGTTTAAAGTCTCAAGGGCAACATGTACTATCCATGAAATCAAGTTTAAAACGGACTATCAATCTCAAAAGGAAGGGGAAAGTTCATAAAAGTTCGTTTCTTAAGAAATCAGAAAATTTCAGCTTTACGTGACAAAACTTGGAAAATCAAATCTTGAGTTTGGTAAGTCCAACCATTGGAATCTTTATACCGTTGGAAACTAGATTCATAGTACTAAAACTTTCCAGAATACACTTTTCCTAGATTCCAACCAGAAGCCATTCAAATCTCAGCACAAAGTTGTTGTTTCATGAAGACATGGCAGAACCAGTTCTTGTTTTTCAGCAAAGTTTGGAAAATCGGAAAAATTCATAGTTATTGAATTAGCCTCTGAAATTTATAACACAGCAAGAGTTTCAAGAAAAGTTTCAAATACAATAAGTGGAACTAAATTCGGATTTTTGAACAAGAAGATACAACAGTTTGAAGATGGCTGGATTTCACAGCCTGTTCAACAATTTTCCAGTTTCCAGCTTTGACATAGTTTTGAAATCAGACCATATCTAACTCTACACAAGTCCAAATTGAGAATGGTTTATGGAGTTAGAAATTAGATTCAAAATGATTTAAATCATCAGAAGACATCATTTTCAAACTCCTTTCACAAGTGAGACGAAATTGAGCCACAAAATACAGTTTCCCAGTTTCTCATGGGTAAATAGATAAAACAGGTCAGTCCACTTTGCCGATCTGTTACGGCTCACTCAAAACGAACTAGCAGGGAAATTTTATACCGTTGGAAAGCTCTTAATGTCTAGTTTCAAATGCCATAAATAGAACTCGATTTTGACTTTTGTACAAAGATTTATGCTCAGACAAAGAACTATTTGGCTGCCCTGGCAACAAATTTTCAGATTTCTACCTTTCACAAAACCCAAGTTTTATACAACCAATTGAAGTGATTTTTGAAAGCCAATTTCCACACACATACAACATATAACAAGCAATTTAGCAGCCATATTATCAACAAAAATTCAAACTCCAAGCAAGACAACAAAACAAAAATTTCGGCCAGCTCTCTCCAGAGTTTTTCTCCAACTTCCTCTCCTCTTATCAAACCCATATCAAGTCCCTCATCACATAAACAACAACAATCAAGTAAAAGGATCTCAAGTCAGCTACCTAAAGGCCACCGCAAGACCACTAACCTAGGATATGAAGCAAGAAATGAAAGTTCCTCAAGTCCTCTAGCCTAATATCTTGATTAGGGTTTCAAACCCATGAAATACAACCTCTACACTTGGTAAAATTTGAAAGATTAAAGAGGGTTGAAGTGTTTACCTCTTAAAGCTCCTAAACCTTAGATGATAGCAAGACTTTCCACCACTACTTCACCAAGAAACACCACAAGCTTGCACCTTTCTTCTAGCTAGAGCAAAATCCCAAGAGATTTGTGGTTGGATGATGATCTTTGAGCAAGATTGGAGCAAAAGAATGAAACTTTCTCTTCCCCGTTTTCTTCCATTGGTTCAGCACAGAGAGAGAGATGGTGAGGGAGTGTTTGTGTTTTGATTTGTGGAGGGAAAATGAAGAAAGGCTAGCCATAAGTTTTGTGCAAAAGTCAACTTTCAATAGTGGCTCAATAGTGCCTTGCACTACCACTTTCTTTCTTATTTGCTATACTTAAATACTAATCCTCCAAGGTAGTTCCTCTAGCACTACAATTACTCACACTTATTAGTCTAAAATTAATTCTCCTAGATCATTGCACTTATGGACCAAGCATTGCTTCGAAAAACGTGTATTCACTATTCCTTACTAAACTAGCCGCAGAAAAATTAAATTTACTAACAAAACTTTTTAAAACATAAAATGAGATATTGTTTATTGCAAATGAAATTAAAATGAATGAAATTTTTAATCGGAGAAAACGGATAATTAAATAATTGAATAGGCCTGTAAAATAAAATAAAAGTAAGAAAAATTTCGGGTCCTCACATCCTTCCCCCCTTAAAAGAATTTCGTTCTCAAAATTCATATCTTGATTCAGAAACAACTCTAGATACTTCTTTCGGATTTCCTCTTCATTTATCTCAACAATAAAGGCTCTTCAGATTCTGGTACATCTTATTACCTCTAGGGTGCACCGTATACTTAGAACGGTGAGTTTCTTCTGACCCAAAATTCACACTTGTTGAACTTAGCAAAAGTTAATGCTCTCTCAAGGTTTGCAAAATTATCCTCAAGTATCATTCTTGATTCTCTCGAGACTTAGACTACACCAATATCATCTATGAACACTGCCACAATCTAATCCAAATGGAGCTTAAAACTCAGTGTATCAATTTTATGAAAACTACCAGCGCATTAGTCAACCCAAAAAGCATGACTATAAACTCAAAACAGCCACATCTTGAAGACAAAGCAATCTTAGGTATAACTCCTTCTAAGATCCTTAACTAATAATAGTTTTGCCTCAGATCTAACTTAGAAAACACCCTGACTCCTTATAATTGGTCAAATGATTTATCTATGTGAGGCAAAAGGGTATTTATTCTTAATGGTCACCTCATTCAAGTCTCGAAAGTCCACGCATAGGTTTAAACTTCCATCTTTTCTTAACAAAGAGTACAGGCGCCCTCCACAAGATTCACTCTCTCTAATGAATCCTCTTTCAAATAAAGCGTACATTGCTCTCCTAATGGATCTTTCACCACTGGTACGTTTTCCCACTTCATCTTATCCTCGGGTGTACTTATAAGAAAAGTTAAATATTCTCATGCTTCTGTATGCATAGATTTTCTAGCTCGGATTCCTAATACAAGAGCAGACGATGCCAGCTTACTTCTCACATCTACCAAGCCAATCCATCCCTAATATCACATCATACCCCTTATTTGCTAGGTCCACTAGATCTGTCAAAATTCACACTTTCTATAATTTGAACTAACAATTAAACACTGATTCCCCGTAGGAGTCCTTACCTCCAAGTCATAAAGCAAGTGATCACACTCTATTTATACCATTCATGAAACTAGGGTTTACACAAGAATAGTTGGCTCCAGGGTTAATTAAAACTCTAGTTAAATGATTCAATCTTGTAGTTCAAAACTCGAGTAGAAGGATATATTTTCAATAGAAGACTAAGCTTACCAAAATTTTCGAACCCAATTTGTCCAAAATCATTTACTGGCATTCGCTTTTCAAAATTAACAATTTTAGTAATAATCTGGTTTCTTTTGTCCCAAACGACCAACCAAATTTTTGTCTAAATCAAGTCAATCATAACATGCGAGATATAATCGAGAGCTTTAATGTATATTGGATATGTATGTGGCAGAATGCGATTCAAAATTTCAAAATTAGAGTTAAAGATATAAACTTTTCTTCATGGCCTGAAACTAAATTTTCTTAGTAAGAAACTTCAAATAATGTTTTTACCACAATCATCAATACATATTTCAAATTCCTCAAATACGTTTAAGAGGATTAATCATGCAACTCAATGAGTGGATATTAAAACACATATATAATAAAATAACATATACATGGAGGATGTTTCAAAAATTCCCTCGAAGTTTCGAGTTAAGAGCTGTGTTTGAGTAAAGCGTATATTTTAGAAAACATTTTTAACAAAGATAAGTAAACATGCAGGTTCATATATGCATAAACTTTGATCCAACACCTTTACCACCCTTCACATCTAATCCAAAAGCTAACTCTAATGGTACATAAAACTCAGCCATTTTTACTCTCTAATTCACAACAAATATTCATTCTTAGTCCTAAGAAAAGATCCGAACCTAAACTCTACTTGATTTTCGATTCTCATGCAGGTTCAAAATGTATATACATATATATAGATATTTGTGGAAAAGGGATGACAGGTAAGTGGATATATATAAAGTAATGGTCAAGCAAAAATTGAAAGTGCTTTTATTCAATTAAAACAAATAGGTAATGAGTTCAAGTCATCTCACGAATAACCAACGCAATACTTTGGGAGTTCAAAATTTCATAAAAGGTTGAAACATGTCCACAGGACCAATCACAAGATACGTGTAGAACAATTATCAAAATTCACAGGGGAGAACCTCACTAGGTACCCAATTAGGTCAATCCATTATAACACTGGTAGGTCTAATCTTCTCGTTCATTTTCAACTCATATCCTGCACTAGAATCCCATTGAATTACATAAGACCATCCTTCAATCTCTCCTTCCGTGATCCCTCATCTTTTTCAGGAGTGCGGGGTTGCCTAAACCCATGCCTACGACCCTTTCCTCGTCCTCGCCGAGTCATACTTAATATAAGTCTATAGACGTAAGAAAAGGAATAATTAGGCATAAAAGAACTTAATGCATATATAAGTTGTAAAAATATTTAGAATTAAACCATGATTCTTTACATATACCAAAGTCATAGTACAAGTCGGGAGATCACAAAACAAGTCAAATATATCAAATACAGGACATAGGCAATTAAGTGCCACAAAATATAGGAGTACATGCAGGCAAAATACAAAAAGTCTCACGGCGTGCACCACCCCCACTATCCTAGGCAGGATCAAAAGAAGGAAAACCATAAGCCTAGTTAGGGACAGAACTAGAAGAATCCACGATACCAACCCACATCATTCAAATAATTATAAATTCCAAATTTCATCCAAAAGTCTAAGTTACTTTCTAAATTCTTAGCCTAAAACTTCCAATGAATACAAGTTTTCCTCACTAAATTCAAGGTGAAAATTCCTATACAGGCTTGGATAATAAGTCAAACCAAAAGAAATGCAAAAGATGTCTCATTTTCAATCTCAAAGTGGAGTCCAAAATTGTTCAAATGATTCAACTTTTCTGCCAGAATTTTGGCAAGCAAAATAATAGAGGAAGCAAGGTTTTCAACCCTTAAACTCATCAGATAGCCATTTAAAATTCGTAATCCTGACTCACCTCCAACATAACTTGAAGATTAAAATCTTATAGGATTTTGTGAGCAAAAATGGTGCTATAACATCAAGAAACTTTTGAAATCAAGGCTGCTTTAAGTCCTCAACTCAAGAACAACTTAAAGAGATGGAATCACCGTTAGAGTAGAGTCCACAAGACATTAAATCATAGACGTATAAGGATTTAACTCCAAAAAAAGAAAACACTAGCATTCAACATCACTCTAATTAAACACAAATAATTCAATATTACTCGTTAAAACATCAAGCACCAAAGTCACATCGTACTTAATACACAATCAAATCCCATAGTCCGGCATCCTAAACTTTTAAGCCTAAGATACACTATAAAGATCTGAAACCTAAGCTCTGATACCACCTGTGACGCCCTCACTTCTCCTTAGGGCGAACTCTAGGGTTTCGTCGGGCTGCCTGCCTAACTCTCACCAGGCTCAATACGATTCAAATTTAAACGTAAAGGTAAACAACCAGTAATAAAGTCAATATAAAGAAAAGTCGCTTCCTTAAATAATCATTCAAGCCTTACATCACAAAGTTTTCAAAAGGTACATCAATTTTTCCTCAAAAATACAACCATCCAAACTTGACTAAACCATTTACATCTAAATTCTAATCAAAAGATAATCAAATCAACTTCTCCAAAATCTTTCCATTCTGAGCTCCTGTTAAGGAAAACAAACTACGGGGGTGAGCTAATGCTCAGTGAGACCAAGAAAAGCATACAAACAAATAAGTTCTAGTAGCAATAAAATTTACACAAAAGGAATAGCCATAAAATTCAAGTTATTCAGAAGGAAAAGTAAAACACAATCAATAAGGATACGGAAGCTCTCAGGAGCTAACTCCACACAGCTTGGCCAAGGCCTTGATCCAAATATCCCACATTGACTCTTCATCAACCGAGCAAGTACCAAATCCGTAGACTCCACTTTCACCAAATTTCATCCACCTCTACATTTCCTGTCGGGCCCGCATGTCAACTAGAAAAGGGCAATACTACTCGAGTATGCCAAGCAAGATCTCAAAAGATCAAGCTTTATAATTTTTTCATGGTTTACCAAGCTTCTCGACTAAGCCCATGCCGGCTCAAATCGCAAGGTTAGCCAATGAGTTTTGGGCGTCCCCACAAGTACAAGTATAATTTGTCAACGAGATTCACTCCAATCGACATGCAAGTTCAAGTTCAATACAAGTCAAGTTTAAGTAAGTCAAGTAACAAATCAAGTAAAGGAGAGCGAGTGCGATAAAGTATACACTCGACTCGTCAAGTCATGTTCACGTATACAAGCAAGATCAATCAAGTAGATACAACAATCCATGCACTTGACACTCACCAAATCAAAAGTAAGTGAGCAATTAAGGCCTTTAGTTGTCCTCACTGGGATCCCTTTCGAAACCCTCTTGAGCACTTGAAGAAATAGTGACCAACCGTCACTCACATATACTCCGGATCACTTAACATTCAAGGAAGAAAATGAAATTGCTTAAACTTTAAGATAATGCCTTAAAAAGGTTTTTTCCATCGAAAATCGAGATTCAAAAATGAGGATTTAAATTCTCAAGGGCAACATATATCATCCATGAAATCAAGTTTAAAACGGACTATCAATCTCAAAAGGAAGGGGAAAGTTCATAAAAGTTCTTTTCTTAAGAAATCAGAAAATTTCAGTTTTACGCGACAAAACTTGGAAAATCAGATATTGAGTTTGGTAAGTCCAACAATTGAAAACTTTATACCGTTGGAAACTAGATTCATAGTACTAAAACTTTTGGCAAAACTTTACACTGTTGGAAACTTTTGCACCAGGAAACTTAAATACTAATCCTTCAAGGAAACTTTTGCACCGTTGGAAATTACACCAGTTTTTTGGAGGACCTTATCCAATGGGAGTCGAGAATTGGTTAGAGAAGATGATTTGCATCTTTGTAACCTTGAACTATACGGAAGAGAAACAGATGATGTTTGTCGTCTTGCAATTTAAGGGACCGGCTCGTTCTTGGTAGAACATTATCAGGGCTAAGCGGGATAGAGAGCAAATCCCGTGGATTTGGATAAATTTTGTAAGAAAATTTAATGAGAAATTTTAAGAGAGAGGATAATTTCATAAAATTGTTTCACGGAACCCTAAATGTTGCCAAGTATGAAACTCAATTCACTAAGTTATTCAAATTTATCCCTGAACTGGTAGTTACAGAGCGAAAAAGAATAAGGCAATTTGTGCAAGGATTGAATGTGAAAATTCAGGAAGTCTTAGTGGCAGCACAAATAAATATCTTTGTGAAAACTCTTGAGAAATCCCAGAAGATTGAGAGCACGAGAACTTAGATGAAAACTTTCTAGGCAAGGAAAATAGGTATGCCAAGTGGCAACCTTGGACAAGTTGATAGAAGTGCACTGCCTCCTAAGTTTGAAAGAGAGGAATGTGGCATAAGATTTTCGAGGACACCAAGATGTGTTTCGTCAGAAGGAGCCCAAAGTGGGAGAGGACAATAAAAAGGTGCCTTACTAAAATGCCAAATATCAGCTTCTCATTTAGTTTTGTGGATATTGTGGAAAGTCAAATCATTCCGAGGACAATTGTTGGCGAAATTCATAAAAGCACTTGCATTGCGGAAATGCTGAGTATTAGATTGCCAGCTGCCCAAACATACCTTGAGAATGGACTGATGCCCGGCGGTCAGACAAGTCAACTCCAAAGCAAACAAATGTAGGAGGAAATAGATCGAAAGTGTTAGTCAGGATATATCTTTAGATCAACAACAAGTTCTCGACTCATCTGAAGTTGTAGAAGGTATGATTCCTGTTTTTCATCGTCTGACTAAGATTTTGATATACCTTTATGTAATCCATTCCTTTCTAGACCCTAATTTTATGTGTAAAATTGATATGAAAGTTGAGAAACTATCATACAATTTGGAAGTTAAAACACCCACAGGTGACCAATGTCTAATCACTAACACGATATATAGAAACTGTGAAATTTGGATTAGAGAGCGAAAATTGTTGGCAGACTTTATAAGTTTAGGTATCAAGGGATATGATGTTATTATAGGAATGAGTTGGTTAGTCCGATATTATATTCGGTTAAATTGTATGGCAAAAGTGGTTAAATTTTACATACCAAGAGAGGCAACCTTAAAATTGAATAAGAGGTGTAATTTAGTCTCGCCTGCTCTTATTTTGAGAATTTGGATCTGAAAATTGTTAAGTAAGAGAGTACAAAGGTATCTAACTTTCTTAATAAATACCTCGAGAGATAAAATAAAAATAGAAGATGTGCCGATGGTAAAAGAGTATTCAGAAATTTTTCCTAATGAACTAGTGTCGTTGCCTCCTAAGAGGGAGATAGAATTTAGGATTGACTTGGTATCTGAACAACATCCATCTCTAAAACTCCTTATCAGATGGCACTTGTCGAATTTAAGGAATTGAAACTACAATTGCAGGATTTGTTACAGCGAGAATTTATATGGGAGAGTGAATCCTCATGGGGAGCTCCGGTACCATTTGTTAAGAAGAAATACAAGAGTTTAAAATTGTGTATCGATTATCGGGATTTAAATGAGGTTACAGTTAAAAATGAATGTCCTTTACTATATATTGATGAATTATTTGACCAATTGCAAGGAATAGTTGTGTTCTCTAAATTAGATCTCAAACAGAGATATTGTCAACTAAAAATTGAAAAAGAGGATGTGCTAAAAATCGCTTTTAATTTTAGATATAGACATTATGAATTTGCAATGATGCCTTTTAGACTAATGAATGCCCAAATAGCATTTATAGATTTGATGCATCGGATTTTCAAACCCTATTTGGATCAGTTTGTAGTGGTATTTATTAATTATATACCGGTTTATTTGAAAACTCAGAAGAAATAAGGACAACATTTGAGAATAGCATTACAAACCTTAAAAGAGCATCAGTTGTACGCCGAATTTAGTAAATGTGAGTTCTACTTGGAGAAATTATCTTTTCTAGGCTATATAATTTCAAAGGATGGAATCACTATAGATCCGGCTAAAATAGAAGCCATTGCCAAATGGAAACAGTTGGAGAATCCTATTGAGGTACGTAGTTTATTGGGTTTAGTGGGGTATTACCATTGATTCGTACAGGATTTCTCAAAAATTGCAGGACCTCTAACCGATCTGACGAAGAAGCATGGTAAATCATGGTTAGCAATATCAGCTGATTTCGATACGAATCCATCGAGTCGTAATCGAAACGGTGGAAATCGGTACGATACCGATCTCCAAATCATAAATATTACTATATCCGTAGTGACTAGTTATGATTCGACCGATTCAAATCCGTGATGCATAGTATCGATCGATATATCCGAGTCAATTCGAAGTCGATTCGGATTTGTTTTTAAGTTATGTTTTTTTATTTTTTTATTTTAGTAATTTTTTTCAATTTTTAAATATTTTTATGTGTTATAATGTGCATATCACCTGATATTCAATCGATATGCCGCAATGGATGTAAAATAATCGATCTCGTGACGGGACCGCGACCCGCAATGACGAACCATGTGATAAATTTGTTTGGGATACTAGGTGTGAAACCAGTTTTTAAGAGTTCAAAAAATGATTGACCATGATGCCAGTTTTAGTTTTGCCAAATGGGGAGAATAGTTTTATAGTGTATGGAGATGCATTGAAAGAAAGTTTAGAGTATGTGTTAATGCAAAATGAAAAAATAATTGCATCTCTCGAAAGTCAAAACTCTATAAGTAAAATTATCCGACCCATAATTTAGAATTAGTTGCTATTGTATTTGTTCTCAAGAAATGACGACATTCGTTGTATGGGGTGATTTTTTAGGTATCTACTGATCATAAGAGTATTAAGTATTTGTTCTCCTACAAGGAATTGAATTTGAGACAACGTCGTTGGATGGAGTTTTTGAAAGATTATAAGTGTACTATTAATTACCATCTTGGAAAGGTCAATGTAGTGACGAACGCTCTAAATCGAAAGGCTCAACTAGTAGGATTAATGATTAAGGAGTGGAACTTGATAGAGAAGCTTAGTGAGTGGAACCCTCGTCTCGAGCGATAAAAGTGATCTTTGGGAATATCACGGTGAGATTTACACAGTTGGATCGTATTAAAGAGATTCAGAAGAAAGAACCTACGGTGTAAAAGTGACTGAAGAAGGTGCAAAAAGGAGAGTTACCAGATTTTAATTTAGGATATGATAGGATATTAAGGTTTTGAGATTGGATAATTGTGCCAAAGGATGAAGGGTTGAAAAAATAAATTCTAGAGGAGGCTCATCCATTTCACGTATACGGTACATCCTGATAGTAGTAAGATATACCAAGATTTAAAAGAACTATATTGATGGGATACTATGAAAGTGAAGATTACACAATTTGTCCAAACTTGCTTCACTTGCCAGCAAGTTAAAATCGAATGTCAGAAATGCTCAAAATTGTTGCAACCTCTGAAAATATCTGATTGGAAGTAGGAGCATATTACTATAGATTTTGTATCAGGATTGCCACGAATTCAAAAAGATCATGATGCAATTTGGATAATAGCTGATAGATTTACCAAGTTAGCACATTTATTGCCAGTTAATATGACGTATTCTTTGGAAAAACTAACTAAACTATACGTGGATGAGATTGTGAGATTGCATGGAATATCGGTGAGTATAGTATCAGATAGAAATTCTCGATTTGTATCTCGATTTTCGTAAAAGATGTAAGAGGCTTTAGATACCAAACTGAACTTTAGTGCGACATATCATCCCCAAATAGATAGGCAGTCAGAGAGAACCATTCAAACCCTTGAGAATATGTTGAGATCGTGTATCATGAATTTTGGAGAAAGTTGGGGCCAACACATGACATTAGTCGAATTCACTTATAATAATAGTTATCATGCTTCCATTCAAATGGCACATACGAAACTCTTAGAAGAAAGTGCCACTCATTAATTTACTGGAATGAAATACGAGAAAAAAGGGTTCTAGACCCAACAACTATACCATGGGTTGAAGAGACATATGAGAAGGTGAAATTAATACATCAAAAGATTCAAACGGCCCAAAGTCGACAAAAGAACTATGCAGATAATCGGAAAACGAATTCGAAATATAAAGTTGGAGATAGAGTATTTCTTAAAATCACTCCACTAAGGGGAAGTATCACCGCAAGAAATGGGAAGAAATTTAAATTAAGATATGTAAGATCCTTCAGAATCCTCCACCGAGTAAGAAAAGTGGCATATCGATTGGAGTTCCAAACGAATTTATCCAAAATTCATGACGTTTTTCACGTTTCATTGCTAAAGAAATACCACTCAGATCTGACTCATGTACTCCAATCAGAAGATATTGAAATTGATGAATCTTTAACCTACGAAGAACGACCTGTACAACTCTTGGACTAAAAAATGAAAGAATTGAGAAACAAGCAAATTCTCCTGATTAAGGTTCTGTGGAACTATACCATGGGTTGAAGAGACATATGAGAAGGTCAAATCAATACATCAAAAGATTCAAACGGCTCAAAGTCTGACAAAAGAACTATGCAAATAATCGGAAAAAGAATTTGAAATTTAAAGTTGGAGATAGAGTATTTCTTAAAATCACTCCACTAAGGGGAAGTATCACCGCAAGAAATGGGAAGAAATTTAAATCAAGATATGTAAGATCCTTTAGAATCCTCCATCGAGTAAGAAAAGTGGCATATCGATTGGACTTCCCAACGAATTTATCCAAAATTCATGACGTTTTTCACGTTTCATTGCTAAAAAAAAACCACCCAGATCCGACTCATGTACTCCAACCAGAAGATATTGAAATTGATGAATCTTTAACCTACGAAGAACAACGTAGAACTCTTGGACTGAAAAATGAAAGAATTGAGAAACAAACAAATTCCCCTGATTAAGGTTCTGTGGAAAAATCATGAGGTGGAAGAAGCAACCTAGGAATTGAAGGAAAAAATGCAGAAGAATATTCCAAACTGTTTACAAGTAAAGGTAAAAATTTTGAAATCGAAATTTTTTTAAGGGGGAGAAAGTGTGAAAACCCGAAATTTATTTTCATATATTGTATTTTAACTTACTTGTCTTGAATTCTTGGTTGATTTAATGGTTGAGTAATAATTTTGTATCCTATTACCTTATTCAACTTTTTGCATGTTGAGTTTTATAGTGTTATGCAAATGTGACCAACTAGTAAGGTGTGTGTAATAATTTTGACGAAAAAGAGAGAGTTTTGAACAAAAAAGATTTTGTGGAAAAGAGGTGTTAAGAGACAATTGGAGAAAGAGAGATATTTGGGGTGAATTAGATAGACATTATTTGCTTTCTTGGAATTTGTCAACCATCCACCTAAGTTTGACCATGGTCAAAGCTATTATTTTTCACAACCAAACTTCCATTTCATCAAAATTTTCTCTCTTTTTTTGCTAGGGCTAGCCGAAATTTAGGGAGAGAGAAAGACTGAGAGAAAACAAATTCTAACCTTGATTTCTTTTCCAAATTAGTGAGAAAACAAAAGAGGAAAAACATACTTCACTCCATCAACTTTTGAAGTAAGTTTGAAAGAGAGTTCTTGGAGGAAGGAATCCTTGAGTATTTCTTGTTTTCTTTCCATCTTAGGTTTTGTGGGAAAGGAGGTAAATTTGCTAGAAAACCTAACGTACTTATCTTATCCTTTAGTTTACTTGATGTATGATACTCTAGAAGTTAAAAGAAAAGACTTTTATGGAGGATTTTATTTCTTCTCAAGTCATGTGTTAAATTTTTAGTTTTGGTGTATATAGTAAATAGCCTAGTTTAGAGTTTATATTTTTAAAATTGTGAGGAATTTCTTTACCAAGAATATGTGCCATATGCCTCATGACATGTTAGTTATGATCTATTGTGTATTTGCCATGAAAATAAGATTGAAAATTTGAAAGTTTAGATGGAGGAATTTGGGGACAACTTGCTGCAAATTTTGGCTTGGTTGGCTAAATGAGAGAGGGAGAGCTTGAGTTTCAATTTTTAGCATGATTTTGATATACCCTTACTCAAGACATTTGATAAAACCTTAACCTTCACATGTCTATTGGTTTTGAGCCAAAACAAAGAGGTTTAAGAGGAGCAAAATGATCTTTCCCTAAATCATTTTATTGCTGAAAATTTTCAGTTTTGAACCCCAAGAGTCTTGTCCTGTTTTCTTCAAAATTCTTGACTTTAATCGAAATATTTTTGCTCCATATTATGTTTGAAACATTGATCTAGCATGCACGTGATTTTTCCCTTGACTTGAATAAGAAACTTTGTGATTTTGGAAGCTATGTTAGGGGTTAAGACTTGCTGTGAGGACCCGAAAACTTTCTTAATTTAATTTATTTTACAGGCTTAATTAATTATTTAATTTGACTATTTAAAATCCATTTATATGGAAAAGCGCATCTCTTATCTTTTTAAAGCGTTTTATTAGAAAAAAAATTACTTTTCGAAAACTCGTTTAGTCCGGAATAATGAATACATATTTTTCGAGACTATATTTTAATTGAGAGTGTATTAATTTTGGAAAAATAAGAATGATCAATAGTAGATTAAGAAAAGTCGTGAGGACTCGCAAAATTTATTTATTTTAAACTCCTGTTAAGAGCTTATTTAAATATTTAATTGCCAGTTTACTCCGAATATGATTTTCTAACCTTTTTAGACCCAATTACATGGAACTATGACTTTCTTATATTTTTAAAATGACTTGTTGTGGAAATTAATTTTTGGAAGTTCGTTTAGTGAAAATAGTGAATACGCGTTTGGAGACAGTGACCGATTTGATGATACAATAAGTTCAAAAAAAAATTGGATACTTATACATTAGTCTTAAAAATAGATATTTTCATGTTTAAATATTCAAGTATTAGTTAGTGGTACAATCGTTATAGGAATTTCTTGGAGATTTCACTCTATCGTGCACAAATTGGAAATACGCGTTTTCACACGCGCGATTTAATTGAGGGACTTAAGAAATTTATTTCTGGATTATTAAGAGTGAATAATAATAATATGAATACAAGTGCATCAGAGGTGTAGTGCACTAGTGAAACAAACTCTAAAGGAATCGAGCACAAAACGTACGCGCGCGCGCGCGAGGGAGAGTTGACTTTTGGAGCAATTCTTGTCCTCAAATTTCAAAGCTTCTCATGGAAGCTTATCATCAGCCATCATCCCTTCTTTTCCTTCTTCATTCCAGCCGTGCAACTCCAAGGAAAAACAAGACCAAGTTCTTCATTTTTCCTTCATCGATTCTTGCTTCAAATCTCCACCAAATCACCTCAAATTTTAACTACACTTTGCTAAACACTTGGTGATCATCTTAAGCTAGAAAAGGGGCTTCATTTCCACGATTTTCTTGAGCTTCAAAGTGACCAAAAATTCTGATTTAGTCATCAAGAGAGGTAATGAACGATCAACCTCTTAATTCTTGATTTATGGAAGTTAGATTACACTCATGAGCTCTTGGATTCTCATGGGTAGTTTTAAATTGTTGTAAAATTGGTGAGTGGGCTCTATAAACTCCCACTTTGATGGAAAGACTGATTTGATTATTGATGATGAAATTAATGGTGGTTTAGTGCTTATATTAGTGGATTAATGTTGAATTGTTGGTAGAAAATCAAAGGAGGTGCTTGGAGCAAAAGTGACCAATTTACCCCTGCCTTGTCCGACCACTTTTGTGCAAAATTTTGAGGTTCTAATGGCTTGATTATGTTTTTTACATGTTATATTGGTTGTGTAAAAAGTTTCATTGAAAAATAACTTGATTTGGTTACCCAAATGTTGGATTTACGACAGCTTAGCAATCTGGAAATTTATCCCATATTCACCCAAGCAGTGTATTTGTTTTGCCTATATCTTTTTACTCCGATGTCAGAATTGAGTACCATTTGTGGCACTGGAAACTAGACATTCCCAGTTTTCTAACGGTATAAAATTCATGCTCTGGTTCCATTTGAGTGAGCCAAACCATTTGTTTGAAATCCACCATCCTGTTTCATTGCTTCTTGGAAGGCAGCACACGAGTTGCAAATTGATGCTCACGAATGAGCTGTTTATGGACAGATTTTGAAAATGGTTTTTTTCTGAGAAAATATAGCCTTATGAGTCTATTTTCTAACTCCACCAACCACGCTCAATTCTGAGTTGAATTGAGTGATTTATGATCGAAATTCAAAACTAACTTTGTGAATGAAAACAGTGTTTTGGACAGATTTGAAACTAACTACGGTTTGGGACTTATTATCCAAAGTTTCTTATTGTAAATCATCTATCGAATGTACTTTGAACATATTTTGGACATTTCCTACTGGAATGAATCATGTTTGAGATGTTCCTTGACCAAATGTTTGGAAACGGCAAAACGGAAGTTCAAAGGCAGCTTAGCCTTAGAATTTGTTGTGATTTCAACGGTTTTGTTAACCCACTTTCTGTGCTTATTTCTCTATGAAATTTGGTAGAGGAATAACCCTTATATGGTAGTGTTACACTGCTAATTTTGGTGTTATTCCAAGGCCGTTTCATTTCTCAACTAAACTTCCAAAGTTCGTGACTTGATTTCGGAAAACCCTTGTTTAACAAAGAAATTTGGGTAACTTTGAGCTACCATATCTTGGTGCTCAAAACTTCAATTCTCATTCTGCTTGTTCCATTTTAAACTTTGATTGCAACTCTAATAGAGTTCTAAATTTCAAATGCTAGTTCAAATTGAGTGAAGTTTTCCGAATTCCCAAAGTTGGCTAAAAACCAACCCCGAAAGCTGTCTTCATGTTCAAAACAGCAACTTTGAGCCAATTTTTGAATACCTTCCGTTTGGAATCATGAAAAAGTGCCTTCTAGAAACTTTTAGTACTTTGGAAGTAGTTTCTAACGGTACCAAGTTTTCCAATTTTGGACTCATAGAGAGTGAGATCTGATTTTTTAAAGTTTGCTTGCCGAATCTGAAATTTCCGAACTTAAAGGAAATTGAGGGTTTCAAACTCTCCATTTTACTCCGATATTGCTAGACCGTTTTACACTTGATTTCAAAGGCAAGAATCAAATTTCTCTTGTGTTTTTAAAACCCACTTCCGAGCCTCGACTATAAATAATTAAGGCTCAATTCATGAATTCTCCTTAGAATGAACACTAGTACAACCTTCACGATAAGTAAGGGATTTTAAGCGATGGTGTGTAATAGACAACTATTGTTTGCTCAGGTACTCAAGGAGACCTTCAAGAGGATCTCGAGGGGAACACCTGAAGGATTGTATACGCACTTACTCTTTTGTTGCAATAGGTGAGTGTTCCATATAGGAGTACGTAATTTGAATAAGTCTATCATGCTTAATCCATGATCATTAAGTTTTAAGTGCTACATGTTAAGTATTTACCACACTCATGCATATTTAAGTAATGTATACTTGAATTACTCGACATGAAATACTTGAATTGCATATTTATGTGATGTGTTTAAATGATTAATTATGCTATGGCTGCATAAGTCGGTTGGAGTGAATCTCCTCGACTCTTAAGTGGTAAAAGTGGGAAATGGCCAATGGCGGCCTATTAAAATGACTAATGTCTACCAATTAACCGTGATTACTACCGTTAACCGTCAACCGTTACCGTTTACCGTAATTTCTTACCGTTTCCTATCTACTTGATTACCTGGTACTTGATTATTCGATTACCGTAAATTACATGTTCACATGAAATTATCAAATATTGCTTATGTGTTTATGTGTTAATTGTTGCTAGCAATTACTCATATGAAATTGTCCACCACTTTAAGGCGAGTGTGTACTTTATCTCACTCGACCTATCAAAAGAATAAATTTTTACTGTTAGCCAAGTTATTTGATTACTTGTGCATGTTATAAGTTCTAAGCTAAACTTGGGCCCTGCCCTTGGTTACTGACCTACTCGAGCCAGGACTGGGCTCGGTCGGGTAGGTTGGAACCTTGGACCACCGTTTCGGTATACTCGAATATGACCACTGGAGGGATAAAGCGATGGCCAGACAGTACCGTGGGGACCGGAAGTTATAAGGTGCAGTTGACCGAAATGGTTTCAATGGAACACCGTATCCTTCAATGTGTATTTATTTTACATAATGATAACCATTTCATGCAAATGTGCCGTACCTGTGATATGCTGAAATTACTCGTACAATGATTATTGTCTCATGTTAATATGCCAATGTGCAACCTTGAACCGTATATGCAGTATGCTCAATTACTTGATTTATTAGAACTGCTAGAGTGTCTTGGAACCTCACTGGGCTGTATAGCTCTTCCCACGTTTTGGATTTCTTTAACAGGGTTCGAGACCAAGAGTGCTCGTGAATAGTACTAGATTGCTTTCTCTTGAAGACTTTAAGTTGTATTACAGCAGATGACTGTAGTAAATATTCTTTTGGGTTGTATTAAACTTGAGAGCTGATTAATTGTAAGTGTGAGATATTTTGGAGTACTTTAATTATGTATTGAAGTTATTTGAAGTATTCTGAACTTTTAAATTGTGGATTGTAGTGAGTCCTGGCGAGAGTTGGGCAGGCGTCCCGCGGATACCCTTTGGTTCGCCTTAGGGAGAAGTGGGGGCGTCACACTTGCAATTTGTGTGTTTTCTAAGTGGAGGTTTTGTAATTCAAATTTTCTCATTTATACTATATGATTGCAGGACTCGAGAGTGGCCAAGAGGGAGAACCAGTGATTGAAGTGAAAAGATCCTAATAAGTTGGTGAATGTTCCAATTGCATGTTAGGACTTGTTGCTTGATTGACATGTTATCTTGATGAGATTGTGAAATACTTAAAATGCTATCTTGATTAGATGGTTGATTGATTGAATGCTAGTGAAATGCTAAGTTCTCTTAAATTGATTTTGGCTAGGCGAGTGCGTATTTTATCGCACTTGATCTAACTTTACTAAATTACTATAACATTGTTTACAAGAGAAATAACGTTCATGTGCGCGAATTGAAAGTCGTTTGGGTATGATATACCATCGACTATACTGAGTGCTTGGCATCCCAACCCCAATTGGCTAGTTGGTCGAATCGAGTCGACAAGGAGTTGATCGAGTAGATTGACGAACCGTGGGTAGTGTTTACTATTTATTACACTAGTTTTAGTATACTCAAGTATTACCCCTCCTATTGTTTTATATTTGGTGGTTGTTTGAGTCTGGTAGGGAGATGATTGATGGATGGAAACTAGAGTTAAGTGGTGATCTATAGGGTATTGTTACTGTATTTTCAAGGTTGACAGAGTGTCAACGAATTCTAGACAAGCTGCCACTGAACTGGTTCACATGAGCCAACTGTATTCTTATGCGCAAAAGTGCTAATTGTTTATTTGAAATGTTTATTTAAAACGTTCACGACTTATCTTGTTGTCCTTTACTTTCTTCGCTTTGAGATTTTGATTTATGTGTATGTCATCTTGCAACTTTGATTGTATGTTTTCTTGAAACTTCATTGGGCGAAAACTCACCCCACTAGTATGCTTTCCTTACAGGGAAGGAGAACTTGGAAGTATGAGTCGGAGAAGGCAGGAGTTTCTATTTGAGTCGTTGAATCTTTTGTTGTATATATATATATTGAATCTTTAGAATCTTTTGTTAAATGTGCTAGTGCCACTTCTTAGCTTTATATCGGTCTTTTGTAAGTTTAAATCTTTCGTTGTATTTAGAGTTTGTATGGATAATTGATGTCAATGTATGTATTTTGAAGTTTGGAAATTGCTATTGTTTTAAGGTTGTTGTTTTACTATTGGGGCTTGTGAGTGAGTTTTGACGAGAGTCAGGCAAACGGCCGCTAAACCTTGGGGTACGCCCTAGGGAGAGGTGGAGTCATCGCATGATGGAGACAGACTACTATGTGGATATGTGAGTGGAAGGTTCAAAGAATCGGAGCAACATTATCGTTCTACTTTCAAGGAAATATTGGCAATTAAATATGGAATTAAGCTACTCTCATTTCACGTGTTTGGCCACTCTTTCTTATTAGAAATGAGCATGAGCTGTTTTCCCAAGATGCTCCAGTTCAACCAGAAGACTATTTAGCACCTACAACTATTTCGATGGGCCACGTGGTTCTCACAATATTCTTTTGATGTTAAGCACATCAAAGGAAAATCCAATGTGGTAGTAGACTTCTTCTCGAGACCTGATCAAATCAACCCACAGATCATGATGTTCTCTCCAACATCATCTTCTAACCCATCAAAGTATCTTCCAAAGTTCCTATCCTTAAGAATTCCGTGGAAGCAGTCAGACTTTATAGAGTAACGGATTTTCCATGAACCTAAAGTCTTCAGAAATTATGGCAGATCAATCTTGAATTATTAGGGAGTCCATCCAAACTATCCTTTCTCCTAGATCTTCATTTGCCAGCTCAAGGACTTTCCTCAGCCCTTACTATGATTTTTCTGGTACTTATGCCACCAATTCTTTATCCTTGTGGAGTTGCACTACCTACAGTTCAGGACGGATCTCTCTCCCAATTTGGTCAAGTTCTTGACCTGATTAAAGTCACTTTCTTAATGGAACCAACTTTTTACCCAGCACTAGAACTATATGATCGTGTAGTTATATCGACTAGTTCACCTTCAAGATTCAAAGGTATAAACACTACCATCATTTTTGGTGTACCACCATCTTTTTTACACCATCCAAGCTATGGAAGAGGAATACTCAAAAGCTCAATGATATCTCTTCCAAAAGAATAAAACTATTCCTCTAGAAATTTGGCTAGGCAGTTATGGTTCGTGGAACTACAGGTCCAATCATGTGCACTAAGATTAAGTACAAAAGGCCAAGGATGATTATGCAGACCAGATATCCCATGTAGGACTCTCAAGATCCCTATGATCTTGGTCCTTTCACCCTGGATGATATTGACATGTCACCATCTAATTGGTCACCACCTAGAACAGGGGTCCATATCAAACCAGACGGATGGAAGCAATAGCATAAAGCCAAAACCAAAAGAAGACTCGAAGACTTCAAGGACATGTGATGTCATAGATGATGTAATATAGTAATTGATGCCATGTATGCTATAATACGATGGTAAGTCGTTAGTTAGGATAGTTTTAGTGTTGACAAGTGTCCTGCTGAATTATCAAGAAGTTCGACATGTGTCCCGCTGAGTTCATCAATAAATCTGACATGTGTCCTTCTGGGTCAGCAATATGGGTGATGAGTCATTATCTAGTTAGTGTCTTAATGTGACACATGTCCTGCTGAGTTGTCAACATGTATGATGAATCGTTCAACATGTATGATGAATCGTGAACCTAGCTGGACATGTGGCACGTAGTTAAGGTATTGAGTCATCAAGAGATATGTGAGTCACCATATTCTTGAAGCCAGTGCTTGGGTGATTCTGTCATCCACTCTTCGTATAAAAGAGGATGGCACTAATACTTGTGCTCAAATTGAGGACAGCTTTAGATTTAGGGTTAGTATTAGATTTAAGGTTAGGTTTGCTTTGTAATATTCTCATAAAATTTTGTATGTTCTTGTAAATCATGAGTCTCTAAGCTATTTCTCTTTCCCTTCGAGCTTTTCCTCTTTCCCATCTCTTATGGCTATGATTCTATTGGCTTAAGAATTAAATATAATCACAGAAAGTCAGAGACATCTCAGTAAAAGGCAGGGCCTTAGAGTTGGCCGTGGGAGGCCATTGATGTTGGCCTAGCATACCTCTGAGATGTCTTCCACTTCTCCTTGGTTTTGTGTCATATCCTCGTCTGGTATCAAAGCCAAGTTCAACAGCAAGAACTTTAGAAGATAAAGAAGCCATGAGTATACAAAGATTTCGTTTCTTACCTCTCTTGGTTCCCACTCAACCAATGACAACAAAGGTGTAGCTTCTCCGTGCTCCTTCACCAACGACAACGAGGACCATCTGGAGGGATCCATTGAGTAGGTAGCTTGAGAGCCTTGAGAAATTTTTAATAATTTCATTTGAAAGTCCAATTTTTGGAAATATTTGATGAATTTTTAGGAATTTCAATTGATAGTCCTAATTTCTAGAAATTTATTAATGATTTTTTTGGGAATTTGTTTTGCAAGTGCTAGTTTTGAGAAATTTTTTATGAATATTCGTAAATTTCATTTAAAAGTCCTAAATTTTGGAATTTATTGATGATTTCTTGGGAGTTTCGTTAGAAATTCCTAATTGTTGGCAATTTATTTACAATTTTTTAAAAATTCATTAGAAAGTCCTAATTTGAGAAATTTTTTGCCAATGTTTGGTTTGTCATATGATAGTCCTAAATTTTTGGCAAGGTGTCTACACTAATTTTCCACCTATGAGAATATGTCGGCCGTAAGATATTGTATAAAAGAATGTAATGATCAAATTTGGATAATTATCTAATATATTGATGATAATCTTCTTCTTTCTTACTCTGGTGCATGTTTCCTTAATTGAATATTCCTTTGGCATATACTCCTTCTTAGCGTGCATATCCCTTGGCACAGATGAAGACATTTATTAAAGTATACATTATTTTATTTTAATTTTTAAAAGACAGAGAACCGTTAATTAGCTAATTAAACCAATTGAATTGATTAACCATCGAACCAATCGGTCAATCGATTTGCTAAGTGGTCCGAGTTTAAAAACATTGTTTTAAGAGCAAATTATCCGGATGGCCACTAAACTTTTGCAATCGTCGAGTTTTGGTCATTGAACTATTAAATGTCTGGTTTTGGTCATTAAAATTTCAAAAGTTATGACTCGAGACCATTCCGTTAGATTTAATCGTTAAGTATGCCAGATCTAACTGCCATGTGATTCCCAAGATAAAATGAAGGGGCAAATTAGAAAGTTGAAAAGAGTGTTTTTACCATTTCTTCCTCTCCTATGCATCTGGTTCCTCGTCTTCCTTTTATTTTTGCTTAAATCCAAACATCAAACATTTGAGAAATGAAGAAAAATGAAACGACAAAGTGAATGGAGGGATTAAGAATTAGCAGGAAGGGTTGACGAACAAGATCTTCATTTCGTAGAATGATGGATTGGGTGATTACACTAGCAGCACCACCACTACCACCACCAGCAATAGCACCAAGAGGTTTATCAGCAGCCGTAACAGCAGGCTCAGCAGCAGCAACAGCAGGTTCAGCAACAAGAAAGTGAATTTGTACAGCAACAACAAAATGAAGAAGTTTTACAAGACTAACAACAAACAAGATGAGGGGCTCATCAACCCAAAAAATCTGGGAAGAGAAAGTTAACATATTCAAAAAAGGGTTGGATCAATGTAAATTTTGCATATTTAGGTAAAGAATCCCCTTTCACAGTGGGAAATTGGAGAAGAAGAGGTGGCATGGATCTTGCTACCATAGCTCTAGGTAGTGTTGAGCTTGCTCCTAATTCCTCTAACCCAATGGTGGGCTTCTTCCATTTCCTTCTCCCTCGTTGCAGCAATAGCAGATTTTGTGGTATCATGATTACTCCTTCTTTAGTTTATACAAATAAGAAGAAGAAGATGCATATCGAACTCCCTAAATTGCCCCTTTGTTTTGTCTTGGGAATTGCGCGGCAGTCAAATCTAGCATATTTAATGACTAAATCTAATGAAATGGTCTCAAGTCTTAACTTTTGACATTTCAGTGGCCAAAACCAGACATTTAATAGTTCAATGGTCAAACTCGATGATTGCAAAAGTTTAATAGCCATCCGGATAATTTGCTCTTATTTTAATTTGATATTTTAATAAAATTGAAGGACTTGTATCCCTATCCTGTGTATGGGATATGCCAATAGAAATAATTTACATACAAAAATTACTATTTTAGTCCCTTATTATTGGGATCACATCATTGTTATCTCTTATATGTGTAATTGAATCTGTTATCTTCATAAAAATTGACTATTTTGATTGCTCACCTTTAAAGTTTTACATAATATCATCCTTAGTATCATAATGAACCATTTTTGTTTCTTAAACTTAAAAAATTTGGTCAATTCCCTTTATTCAAACATTCAGAGTTGTTTATGGAGTTGAGAGACCATTTAACAGCTTTTGTGCCATCGGTCTAGAAAAAAATATTAAAAGTTTCAAAAATCCTACATGATTTTTAAAACTGGTAAAGCCCACTGAACTTTACAATGGAAAAACTATATTTATTTGCCTTAAAAAATCTTAAACAAAATGTTTATAATAAGGTATGCCATTTTTCCTTTTTTTAGTTACTCTATGATGAAAACATATACCAAAGGTGAAAGGAAAATGTTTAAATTTATATTTAGGATTCATGTTTAACAAAGAATTTAAAATTATTTTCTTCGTTATCAAGAGCTTGGCCCAGTTTTAGGACTTTTATGATTTGATTTGTATATAATTCTTTGAATGTTTAATGAAATTAATGTTAGAAACCCTTAAGAGGCTCCATTTGTCATTACAAGGATCAACTTAGCCAAGTAACAAAATTTAAGAGATCAAATAGGTTCTTCATGATACTAAAGCACCACATTGATAAAAATTCTTAAAATAGGGAAGTAAATTGGACATTTATTTTTTGTTTTAAGGGTGCACATACAACTTCTGAGACTTCCCCATTAGGTTCCGTCAGCTTACCATTAAAGGTCCTACATTGGGCAATTTTTGAATAGATAAAGGACTAAATTAATACATCATGATAAACGAGGGATCACATTGGTAAGGGTGTAAATGAATCAAGCACACAATTTTTAACATTCAATATTACTCATTTAGTCTAATGAGTTTTAAATTGTATCGAAACTTGGCTTGCTTAATTATTTTGAATTTTTTTACTTATAAATTCCAAAAATTTTGGTGATCAAACTGAATTTGAGTAGTTGGCAAACAAGGTTGACCAAACCAAGGTCGATTTAAGCATCAAGTAACTTGATTCAACGTTTAGTCCTATACATATATTTGTCTAGATTTCAAAAATAAGGGATCAAAATGGTAGTTTTTCCTAACTTGGAAACGTACAAAATAGTTTCATTTTGTCAAGATAATTCCCATACATGGACTTTGTTGGGTCAGAATAGTTCTGACCCAAATCCACCCTACTACCTGCTAAAAGGTCGGTCCCTTGTGGATTTTGAAAGCCCAAATCCGTTTTAAGTCTATCTATTTTGATGAATAAATTGTTTAAATTAAATTGAGCACTTTTAGTAAATGATTCAAAAGTTGTTTGCAAATTGTAACATTTGCTGCATAAGGTTGGTTAATAGCTGGGCTTGGATAGATCACAAATTTTGCCCTATTATTTCTTTAATTTCACATTAAACTTTGGAGGTTGGCCCTACTATTTCTTTTCCACACTGCTGTGTTGAAAAGAAGATGTGTAGGCCACATTTAACTTCGGGCCCAAAAAATTTCAACTGCCCCAATATGAAAGATACATGCAGACAGCAAATTGACGGTTAACTTCTGACGTCCCAGTTCGATGTTGTCCTAAAAAGAAACAAAAAGTAGAAACAAGCCAGAAAACACGTCCTATTTGCTGTCAAGGTTCTGGACAATTTAAATCTCATCAACGGATGCAATCATTTGGGCCTTGTTAGGCAAATCTTTGTCCAAGCCCAAGCTCAGCCAAGCCTAAACTCAAAAGCTCAAACTCGGCCAATTATTTTGTATGGCTTCAAGCCGAGTTTGATAAAATACGATTATTAATATTCATTAAAATGAGAAATAAAAATGTACAATTGAAATAATCGAAAAAGTATACTCATTAACATGGAAACTGGCATTAGCTACTGCATAAATTCTTCTCCTATTTTGTAGTTTTTAGGCACCGAAGGAAATTAAACCAAACTATTTTAGTATTTAGTTTCCTAATTCTTTTTGGTGTCTTATTTGTTTAATTTCCATATTATGTTAGGAAATCTCAAGTCAATTTCCAAGTAAGTTTTGGTTTACAATTATAATTGTTTTAGGAAACTGTGTAGTCTATAAATATTAGCAGTCTAGTAGGTTATTATTTGAAGAGTTGAGTTGAGTCTTGAGAATAGGTTTGAGAGAAAATTTCATAGTTGAGATTTGTGAGTTCTCATGAGTGAAACGACTTAATATTTGTTATTATTGAGTTTTGGATTAATAAATTATTGAGTTATTATTGTGTATTTTTTCTCCTTCTTTGTCCATATTTTTTTATGTGTTAAAATTGCTTCCGCTGTACGCGCATTTTTTTTGTATGCCAACAAGTGGTATCAGAGCTCTAGGCTTTGATCCTGGGGCTTGTTTGCAAATTGGAGCACAAGAATAGAAGATTTGTTTTTGATAATTTGGAGGTTGAATTGATCCTAATTGAGTGAAGATTAAATAATTAAAGTATGGATCCATATTATTTACCACGTTGTGGTGTCGATTTTGAGATTTGGAGTTTGATGATGGAAAGATTTTTTGAGTTATTGGAATTTAGAATATCGTTGAGAAGGGGTTCATAGAATGTGTACGAGACACAGATGACGCAATTAAAGAGTTAGAAAGGAATAGACAGTTGGATTATAAGGCATTCCACTATTTCAACACTCAAGTCCAGTTGCATGTTGTGAATAAATTCATACACGCAAAAACAGCAACGAGGCTTGGAAATTTTTTGATAAAAACCTATGGTGATGCTGGAGAAAAAATTTGTGATGATGAAGAAGAAAAAGAATAATTTGATGAGTCAAAGAAAGAAGAAATTGTAGAAGTTGTGAGTGCGCATGAAGATGAAAAATTTTGTGACTCAAGAAGAAATCTCATGTGTGATTGAGAAAAAAGGTGAAGTCATTGATGAAGTTAAAGATGTGCCTGAAGATCATGGCAACGTAGAAATTGTTTATTTTGTCAAGATTGATGAATATTTCGAAGAAAAAAATAAGTGATGGACTCAGTTGAAATCAATTGTGAGGTGGACAAATTAATTGAAGGTTGTGGTACCACTAAAGTTGATACAGTTGTTAATGTTGAAAAATTAAAGAAAAAATATGGTGACGTTGAAAACCTTGTTGGTAAAAAATTATGATTTTCTGATTTTTGGAGATTTTATTAACGATATGGATAAATTAAATTATGGAGAATCTAATGAAGAATGGGTGGATATGTTTGAATTTTTTGACAAGAGTGATCAAATGAAGAAACTGTTTGAGAAGTACAAGTTTTGTCCACTACCGTACGTGAAGATGAAATTAAAAATTCATTGCAAGTTGGTATTTTATGTCGTTTATATAGCGATCGAATTGTTCATGAAAATTCAAACTCGTGATGGCATTGAAGATGACAATGTCAAGAGTTTGATTTAAGAAAGGCAATGAAGGAAATTAAACCAAACTATTTTAGTATTTAGTTTCCTAATTCTTTTTGATGTCTTATTTGTTTAGTTTCCATATTATATTAGAAAATCTCAGTCAGTTTCCAAGTAAATTTTGGTTCACAATTATAGTTGTTTTAGGAAACTTTGCAGTCTATAAATACTATCAGTCTAGTAGATTGTTATTTGAAGAGTTAAGTTGAAGAATTGAGTTGAGTGTTGAGAATAGGTTTGAGAGAAAATCTCATAATTGAGATTTGTGAGTTGTCGTGAGTGAAACGGCTTGATATTTGTTATTATTGACTTTTGGATTAATAAATTTTTGAGTTATTATTGTTGTATTTATTCTCCTCCTCTTTTCACGTATTTTTTACATGTGTTAAAATTGCTTCCGCTCTGCGCGCATTTTTTTTGTTTGCCAACAGGCACTTAAATATTATCGGCATATTCATAGTCACTATTAGTAGGTGGAATGTGTTGGCGTACAAAATCAAATGAAGTTTCAATTCAATTATTTAGTAATTTTATTGGACTTAAGTTTTAGTAGTTTTATTATTTAGAGATTGGTATTTTATTAGGCAATTACTTATATGGCTGTTTCTTATTTTACAAGTTTTGTGGGTTATAAATAGAGAACTTTCTATGATAGTTGTCTAATTGCTAGGGTTATTTGTTCAGAGAGTCACGAGAGGATCTAATAGTCTTATTTGAGATATTACTAAAATTGTTATTATGAGTTTTTTTTTTATACTTTTTTCCTTGTAAGTGTGAAATTTTGAATTTAGGATCTCTTACTCATAATTCCTTTTACCTTACCACCCAACTCAACCATTCTCCCTGTTGATCTTGATCCCTATCTTTTGATGTTTACAAAACAAATGGATGATACTAATATTTCTTCAAGATATACTTTCAGTTTTGAAGTTGTTTGATTCCATGAACAAGTGCAATTGAAAGGGGACTAAGTATGCTGAAGCTGTCGGACGCTCAAATAGTCAGGATCGGACGTCCGAAAGGATGAAGAACATCAAGAAGGAAACTCTGTCGGACGCTCGTAAGGAAGCATCGGACGTCCTGAAGGATCAGACGCATGCTTCGGACGCACATCAATCTCATCGGACGTCCTAAAAATTCCACGAAGATTTGATAACTCTCTGGACGACGTTCGGACACAGAAGCTCGGACGATAAAATACCATCGGACGTCCGAACGACAACTTGGCTGATTTTCGGACGATGGGATCGGACGATGATTAATCTGTCGGACGTCCGACGTCCCCAACAGCTAGTTGACTCTTCAGCTACTTTCTATCCGTTGGAAGCTTTAATGAGGCACTCTCTTGGTCCTATATAAATAGTGGTTGGTCAGACACTTCAAACAACTTTGGCACACTGAAGATACAAAAGATCTAGAGAGATTTTAGTGAGAAAATACTCCAAAAAGAATATTTGTAGTCTTAGTGGTGTGAGGTTCATTGTAAACTTTTCATTTGTGAGTGAATTTTTCATGAGTGTAGCTCTGTGAGGGTTGTCCTGAGGGATAGTAAAACGTCCTGACTTGACCGAGTGCTGCTTGGGGCAAGGAGGAGGTGAACCTTCCTTTGTACACAAGAGTGATTGTAATTCATCAACTTGAAGTAGCTTGTTTCAATTAATCTACAAGCTCAAGAGGAGTTGGATAGTTAATTGGTTTGCAATCCTTTCCTTTTATTTACTTACTATTACATTTGTGATCTTTCCATTGTTTATGTTTGTCTCATTGGTTGTTTTCGGGCCTTACAATTGGCATCAGAGCATGGTCTCCTAGAGATTAAGCTTAACCGCTTAGAGTAAAGATCATGGCAACCATAAATGTTTCTTTTTTAGAAGGGCAATCTATTGATAGACCACCTATGTTTAATGGTTCTCATTTTAGCATGTGGAAACAAAGAATGATGATTTTCTTACAATCCGTTTATATTGAATTATGGTATGTGGTAGAAGATGGTCCTTATGAAGTTAGAATAGTTGACTCTACCACTAATTTGAGTAGATTAAAGACTAGACAAGAATTGAATGAAAAAGACAAGAGATACCTTTCTTTGAATGCCAAGGCCAAGTATATATTGTACAATGCATTAGATGTAAATGAATCTAGTAGGATTAAAGGTTGTAAATCAGCTAAAGATATTTGGGATAAATTGTGTGAATTTCATGAATGTAACCAAGATATTAAAGAACAAAAGAAATCTTTACTTGTTTCTCAATATGAATTTTTCAAAATGCATCCTCTTGAAAATGTTGATAAGATGTGTACTAGATTTTGTGACATTATTCAAGATCTTAAATTGCTTGGAAAAGAATATTCTTTGGGTGAGAAAAATAAAAAGATTTTGAATGCCTTGCCAAAAGAATGGGAAAACAAAATAAATGCTATAGAAGAGGCAAAGGATTTAAATTCTATGTCCATTGAATCTCTTGTGAATTCCCTAATCTCTTATGAATTAAAGCTGAAATTCAAAGTGCAAGAGGAAGAAAATGCAAGAATGTATAAGAGAGGCATAGCTTTTAAAGCATCTCAAGTGGGGGATAACCCATCCTTCATGGGTAATGAAAACATGGAAGTGGACAATGATATAACTCCTCACATCAAATGTTTCAAGAAGATCTTCAACAAGAGAAGTTCAAGAGGAGATTGCAAAATTGCATGGGATGAATGCAATTCAAAAAGAGAAAAAGAAGAGTTGGCCCAAATGGCACTAATGGCCATTGGAGATGATGAGGTAACATCTTATAACTCTCAAGTTGAAAGTGATGAAAAAACTAATGATGATATTGAATCTTTCATTATAAAATTGCATGATAGTTTGAAACAGTCCTATACTAGAAACAAGGGGTTAAAACAGAAAATTGATTTTTTGCTTCGAGATAATGCAAATCTTTTTCAACAAAATAAAAAGTTGAAAGCTGAAAATGATTACTTCAAAAAGAGTGAGACTGCTTTACATTTTGAACTTGATAGAAAAACAAAACTTTGTGATTTGTTCAAAAAGGAACAAGGTGATTTGAAAAGAAGAATGGATGGTCTAAATGAGTTGCTTAAACACAAGAAACAAGTCTGTTTTCAAAAGAATATGTTGAATTCTATTTCCAACGAATTTGCTATCCATAGGAGAAGACAAGTAAGATTTATTAAACCTGTTCATGTAGATAACTCTTTGGTTATGTGTAATTTTTGTTGTCAAAAAGGTCACATAAAAAGTGATTGTTATGTGAGAAAGAATATGAGAAGAGGTATGAAATGCATGTGGATAGTTAGACATGATGCTAACTTTAACAAATAGGAGATTTTGTTAATCATTGCAGTGATTCTTGTTCACAATATTTTTTTGATATTTCCGATACTTTGATCTGTGTTTTCGCTGATGTTTTTGAATACTACTGAATTTGTATGGTGTCAAAAAGGGAGAGAAAAGAACTATTCTGATCTAACGATGATTTGCTAATCTCTCTGTGATATGTTGGTATGTTGGTATTGCTGAATTCTGATATCATTTCTCTGTTTTGTTTTGAATATTGGATTCTCTGTTATTATTGTTGGATTATGGTTGTTGGGTATTACTCTCATCTTATGATGACAAAAAGGGGGAGAAATGGATGCTATGTGTTAGGGGGAGTTATTCTGAAATTATAAGTTTGGTTGCAATGAGTGAGGGGGAGTCTATGCTCATATGCTCAATCTTTTTCCTTCCTTCCATCCATTGTTTTGTCATCATCAAAAAGGGGGAGAATGTTGATCTTGATCCCTATCTTTTGATGTTTACAAAACAAATGGATAATACTAATATTTTTTCAAGATATATTTTCAGTTTTGAAGTTGTTTGATTCCATGAACAAGTGCAATTGAAAGGGGACTAAGTATGCTGAAGCTGTCGGACGCTCAAATACTCAGGATCGGACGTCCGAAAGGATGAAGAACATCAAGAAGGAAACTCTGTCGGACGCTCGTAAGGAAGCATCGGACGTCCTGAAGGATCAGACGCATGCTTCGGACGCACATCAATCTCATCGGACGTCCTAAAAATTCCACGAAGATTTGATAACTCTCTGGACGACGTTCGGACACAGAAGCTCGGACGATAAAATACCATCAGACGTCCGAACGACAACTTGGCTGATTTTCGGACGATGGGATCGGACGATGATTAATCTGTCGGACGTCCGACGTCCCCAATGGCTAGTTGACTCTTCAGCTACTTTCTATCCGTTGGAAGCTTTAATGAGGCACTCTCTTGGTCCTATATAAATAGTGGTTGGTCAGACACTTCAAACAACTTTGGCACACTGAAGATACAAAAGATCTAGAGAGATTTTAGTGAGAAAATACTCCAAAAAGAATATTTGTAGTCTTAGTGGTGTGAGGTTCATTGTAAGCTTTTCATTTGTGAGTGAATTTTTCATGAGTGTAGCTCTGTGAGGGTTGTCCTGAGGGATAGTAAAACGTCCTGGCTTGACCGAGTGCTGCTTGGGGCAAGAAGGAGGTGAACCTTCCTTTGTACACAAGAGTGATTGTAATTCATCAACTTGAAGTAGCTTGTTTCAATTAATCTACAAGCTCAAGAGGAGTTGGGTAGTTAATTGGTTTGCAATCCTTTCCTTTTATTTACTTACTATTACATTTGTGATCTTTCCATTGTTTATGTTTGTCTCATTGGTTGTTTTCGGGCCTTACACTCCCTATTATGAGTTTTTTTTTTTTGGTAAGTCTTAGGATTCGAAGCCAGGGCTTCTCATTTGCATTCTCTTCTCTCCCTCCCCCCTTCCAAACCACCCAACCTCCCCTCCTCATTATGAGTTATTTATTCTCTTATCTCTAATGTATAATTTTCATATGATTATTTTATTTCTTCAATATTATATCCCTATGCATTAATATTGTTAAAACTTGTAAAGTTGAGGTTCTTTAATTGGTATCAAGAGTTAGATTACAATGTTAGTATTAGGGTTTCGCTATCAGTACTAGGGTATAAAGAGTCAGATCACAAGGTAGGTCATGGAGTGTTTAGTTGATGAAAACTGGACCATAAATGTAGTATGGGATTTTTCTAAATTCAGACCTATTAGCCTCTGCAATTTTTTCAGCAAATTATTATCCAGAATTTTAGTGGGGCAGCTGGGCTCTGTTATACCAAGAATTATCTTGCCCCAACAGACGGGGTTTGTCAAAGGCAGAAACATAACGGATAATTACTTGCTAGCTCAAGAGTTGATATCCACCATAGGCAAGAAGGCAAGAGGGGGGAATGTTGCCCTAAAACTGGATATGACTAAGGCATATGATCGGATGTCTTGGAGACATATTATTACCATGTTGCGTGCATTTGGTTTTGGAGAGCGTTTTATAGACCTGGTCTGGCGGCTTATTTCTAACATGTGGTTTTCAATTGTTGCTAATGGAACATCGCACGGATTTTTCAAATCTACCAGGGGGTTATGGCAAGGCGATCCACTATCCCCAGTGGTCGTTATTATTGGTTCGGAAATGCTGTCACGAGGGCTCAATTCTTTAGCATTGCAGCAGAATTTTGTAGGGTTTCGAGTCCCAATGAGCTATCCTGTCGTCACGCATCTAGCTTTTGCTAATGACGTGCTGATTTTTACCAATGGGTCGACTACTGCTTTAAAACAAATCATGCAGGTGCTAGAGGCGTATCAACTTTCCTCAGGACAATTGGTCAATGTTCAAAAGAGCGGATTCTTGGTTCATCCTACTTTATCCCCAGCTCGGAAAAGAGTGATTGAGAGGATTACACAATTCACTAGACAGGAGTTGCCCATTCGCTATCTTGGCTTACCTTTGTATTTGGGAAGGAGCAAGTCAGCTTACTTTGTAGAGGTATGTCAAGCGGTGGTGGTTCGAATTATGTCTTGGAAGTTAAGGTTGATATCCCCGGGAGGGAGGATAATTTTGGTAAAGCATGTGCTCGCATCCATCCTAGTTCACTTACTATCAGCTGTGGTATGTCCCGTCTCGATTTTTAATCGAATAGAGCAGGCTTGTGCGAATTTTCTATGGGGATCAACAGTGGAAGGGACAAAGTTTCACTGGATCAAATGGTCTTAGTTATGTCTTCCGGTTGAGGAGGGGGGAGTGGGTTTCAGAAAGTTACGGGATGTGTACTCGGCATTCTCTTGTAAATTGTGGTGGACTTTTCAGACTGGAAAGTCGCTTTGGACACAGTTTATGCAAGCTAAATACTACAGGGACCTTCATCCGTGCCAGGTGGAATTGCGAAGGTTTGACTCATCGACGTGGAGACGAATGTTAAACATAAGCCGACAGGTGGAGTTAGCCATGCTATGGGTGGTGAATGCGGGGTCATGTAATTTTTGGTATGACAACTGGTTGGGAAGTGGAGCTCTATGTTTGAAATCTATAGTGAACCCTACCCACTCCTTCAAGGACTTCCTCACTAATGGGGAATGGAATGGTGCTATGCTAAGGCAATATATACCGCAAGAAATCATCGCTCTAATTCTAGAACACCCAGTCCCAAGTGGAGATCGCCATGACGAGTTGGTATGGAGCCAGACGGCGTCGGGAAAATTCACGTTGGCATCGGTATTTCAGGAGGTCCGTCAAGCTCAAAATTACTCCGTCTTACACTCTCAGGTATGGCATCCTCGGATTCCGTTGAAAGTTTCATTCTTCATGATGCGTTTACTGTTGGGGAAATTGCCTTTAACTGATGTCTTGCGGAGGATTGGAGTCCAATTGGTTTCAAAGTGCTTGTGTTGCCAAGGGGGAGCGATTGAGACACTGGAACATGTGTTCGCGGAGGGACAAGTTGCAAAGGATGTCTGGAGATATTTTGGTAGGATTTGTGGGGTTACACAACTTGGCTCGTTACTACGGGCATGGCTAACGGCTTGGTGGCTGTTCTCCCCTCGGCAAGCGGTAAGATAGTTTCTCTTCTCGATTCTTCCCAGTTTTATATGTTGGCATACTTGGAAGGCTCGGAACATTGCATACTACGAAGGAAGGCAGATGTCAGTGGCGAGGATTTGTCATGCCATTTTGTTAGATGTGATAGGGGTGGTTGAGATTCAGTTTAACCAGAAGCTTGAGGTGCACACGTTTCTTCAGCTATATGAGTGGACAACTCAACAAACATCGCGATATAGTTTTCACCTGGTGTGGTGGAAGGCGAAAGAGGCGGGATTGCTAACACTAAATACGGATGGATGCTCCAAGGGAAATCCAGGAGTAAGTGGTGGTGGGGGAATACTTCACGACTCATCGGGATTGCCATTATTTGCATTCTCAACTTACTTTGGGGAAATTTCGAGTTTGCGTGCAGAGGCATTGGCCCCGGTAATGTGGTCCATTTGTGCGTTCAAAAGGGGTTTATCGATGTAAGTATTCAAGTTGATTCCCTAGTTCTCGTTGGGATTCTTCAACGCCGGCTCCAGTACCCGTGGGTGATACGACGGGAGGTAGACCCTATTTGGGGCATGATTACTGATACGGCACAAATTTCTCATTGCTACAGAGAAGCAAATAGGGTGGCGGACAGTTTGGCAAAGGTGGGTGCGTCCAGGCATAACAGGAATGTCACCATTTATGATGACTTCAATGCAATTCCAAGACAGACGCGAGGGGAAATTCGCATAAACAGGTAAGGCATGCCTTCTCTCAGGCGGAGGAAAGTAGGCTAGCCTAGGACGTTGGCTAATTCGGGATTCTTTGCAAAGAAGTGAAAAATAGATTTACTGCTTCAGATACAGAAGATGGTGCTCTCGTACCAGTTGCTTAGCTCTTCATCAATTGGGATTTCCAAACTTTCATAGAGTTACAATGTAGCATGTGCCATGTGATATTTTCCTTGAATTTGGGTTTGTTGGCAGGGAGTTTCGTCTATTTATAAGGGAAAACTCTGCCAAAATTTTCTTAAAATAAATAAAATATTTATATTATAAAAAAAAAGATTGGGTGTTAAAGACAAATATCATAGAAGAATCCATTAGAATTGTTGATTGTTGCAGGTTATCAAATTGAAACATTTGGTTGGTTTATCAGCTAGGAAGGCCAGAAAATTTGACAAAAGGGAGGAAAATTTTGTTCAGGAATTAGAATATTGAATAGTGCGAGAGTTCATATATTTTTCAAATGTGACCAATTTAATACATTAATTCCCATAAACACAAATCGAAACACACACACACACACACACACATTTATTAATTGGCTTTTAAAAGTGAAGAACTATTTTCAACAATGCAATTTAGACAGTTTTTTTTGGTGGTGTTATCACAAGTTTGTTTCCAAAAAGAGTTCGAAAGAAGAAAACTCCGTATTTTTTCAAGTAATATGTAAAACAATGACTATGTTATTTTCAGAACATTTGTCCATTGTGCTAATACCTTGAAGATTTTGGAAGAATATTTATTATGTTTTGCAAAATATTGAGTTGAAATATGCATTTAAACTAAAATTTGGTTTTTGCGGATGGGTAGTAAATTTTGAGAAAGATTTATTTGCTAATGGCATGAATGTTTTGAAGATTTTGATTCAGTTGACATTTTTTATATGCATACCCTGTTTCTAGAATTTGGGAGTGATGAATTTATTCAAGAAAAAAGATGTTTTAATCTGGTAAAGGACAAAGAGAATTTCGATTTGGTAAGAGAAGCAAAAGAAATTTTTGTTGGTTTGGATTCTGTTCAAGGTGATGAAACATTTAATTTAATTAACGTGGATTTTTTTAGAATTGAAAATTTTTTTGATGGAAGAAACTTGAGTAGTTGTATGAGAGATTTTAATAGTTGTACTAATGGGCCTTTTGAATTATTTGGCAGTGAAAATTTTAGCAAAAAAGACAATTAGATTTTGTTTTTTTGACCACTTATTTTTCTTTTTTTTTTATAGTATAAGTGAGACGATTTGAATCTAAGATCTCTCGGGGTTATATTCTATCCCTTAGAATCACCTAACCCATCCCTCCACCTTTTTTGACCACTTTTGTTGGTGACTCTTCCATGAGCAAATATGATGACTTTGGTGATTAATTATTTACAAAGCATAATGTTTGTCCATTATCATTTTTTGTAGAAAAAAATGATGATAGACAACACGATAAAGTTGCATGTCATCTATACAATGACATTATCAATAGCAATTCATATTTAAGTCAATACTGGACATCTCCACAATGATAAGTTTGACTTAAAAGCGGCAATGTTAGTACAATGAACCAAGTATAGAAGTTTTCATTAAATTATTTAGTAGTTTTTTGGGGTCAAATTTTAGTACTTTTATCATTTAGAAATTGGCTTTTTTAGGTAATTATTTGTGTGGTAATTTCTTCTTTTTTTTTTTATAGTCTTGTGGATTATAAATATGCAAATTTCTAGATTATTTGTCTAAGAGTGTCTAAGAGAATTTTCAGAAAAGTTGTTGGATCTTTGACTTAAAAGCGGCAATGTTAGTACAATGAACCAAGTATAGAAGTTTTCATTAAATTATTTAGTAGTTTTTTGGGGTCAAATTTTAGTACTTTTATCATTTAGAAATTGGCTTTTTTAGGTAATTATTTGTGTGGTAATTTCTTTTTTTTTTATAGTCTTGTGGATTATAAATATGCAAATTTCTAGATTATTTGTCTAAGAGAGTCTAAGAGAATTTTCAGAAAAGTTGTTGGATCTTTACTATGGTGTGACGTTCTTCCTTCCTTTGCTTGAGATATTAATAAAATTGCTGCAGTTATATATTTTCTTATCTCCCTATATATATATGTGTATATTATCTGAATATTTTATCCGTTCAATTCTATAATCCTGCATGTTAATATTTTTTTTTTCCAAACGTGTATGTTAATATTATTAGACCTCATAAAATTATGCTCCCGGCTTAAACTAACCTCACTCGGTAAAGCTCAACCAGTACTTGAATCGCACTCAAAACTTTATTTGGATTGAACAGGCTCAACTCAGCTCATCTTTGCCCCTTGAAAGCTCTGTCCCAATGTATGGCATTATATTTCTTTATTAATTTTTCCTTTTTTGACGAGAGATTTCGGTGTCTAACACATATATGTGATTGAACAAACACTAACACAATACGAAATTACAATTTCTAACTGTAAGACTAATTTCAACCTTGGTTCTTTTCAATATATTGAAAAAAATTCTTTTTCAGTCCGTCGCATATAAAGTAATACAAAATGATTCTTGCCATATGAAAAATATACCAATTTGGTCTGAGAACTGACTTCCGACCAAATTTCTAGCCAAAAATGCATGCCCAAGTTGCATGCTCATACTGTCAAGGGTAAAAAGAAGTGCATTCTATAGAAATTTTGCTTAAAAACACAGAATAAAAGTTGAATTCTTTCAAGGAAGCAAATGTCGAATTGTGCATGGAAGAATAACCAGGTAGCAATCCAAATTATGCATGGAAGACAAAAGAAGTGTTCAGTTGTTTTCTTTGTAGCATAATCAGCTGATGTATAAGAACAACCATATTGCTTGGTCGTCCTACAAATTTCTGCTACAATGTTGTATTGTCTACTTGTTTCAATACGGCATTTTTCATAGTATAACAAAAAGACTTTCAGATTCAAACAAGAGGTTGCTGCCAAGAAATAGATTTATATCATGTAAATGCAACAGATGTCAAAAGCACTAAAGCACTCAATCATAATTAAACAAGTATTCCACCTTGCTTAAAAGTCATAGTGACTCCTTCTCAGATTTCTGTTCTATGAAATAACATATACATAATCATCCGTTGCTTATAACTTACCAATAGGAATAATACATAATTCAAATATATTAGTGAAATAGGAAATGATGACATTAAAAAAAATTAACAGAGAAAAATTTGCGTGCTTGAAAGAATAAAAGGCATTGCATTTGTAATTATAGCACGTTCTTTTTACCATTGTTATATATCTCATAAAGCAAAAGAAAATAACGCTAAAAATATCTTTTGAGAAATCTAGAATTTTAATAATCACGAAATTAATTGGAATCTACGTTTCACAGGATGGGACAATAGCAAGAGGACGAGTGCCAACTGCCAAGTATTGCACCAGAAAGCTTTACTTGAGTGTACCATAACAGGATATAAAAACTAATATCTATACTTTTCCTTTAGAAGCAGCAACGTGTGTGATTGTAATGTGTTTTGATTCTTTCGAAAGAAAACATCACACAAGTTTTTGCGAGTGTGTTTTGTTGCTATTATATTTGGAGGTTTCTTTTGTAGTTTTCACAAGTCTTGTGTGATTCTGTGTAGGACAAAAGAGAGAACTCAGACCACATTGTTGCATTTAGCCAAAAGATATTCAATGGAAGGTCTAGAATGGACTTGGCCTTCATGATGAAAAAAATAAGGAGTTCTTGGATTATTTTAATTTTAGAATTAAAGTAAGTGTTCTTTTGATAGGCATTGCAAATACTTGGAAATTTGATTTCAAAGTCTTATTGTCTTAATTACATAAGTAAATTTCGAGACTTTCAACTATCTTCAATGTCTGAATTAGGGAGAATTGTAGTTTTAGTCCCCACTATTTGACATGTATGCTAAACTCGTCCCTAATGCTTCACCCAAAACAAATTTGGTGGCTAAAGTTTCTGATTTTAGGCAAATTTTGGACAGTTAATAGAAAACCACAACAAATAATAGGCAAAATCAAATTGACGTTAGTCAAAATATTTTAACTTCATATTTTTAGACCTTGAATGTTTGAAGTTTCAATCAATATGATCCCTTAAGTTTCAAGTTAGGGGTTTTAAGATGAAATGAAATGTGAATTGAATTATAGCTATGACGAATGTATCATAAATCCCTATCAAATTTCATGAAAACACTTTTTCTCAGCACAATATCATTGACAATACATGGATAATATATAAAATAAAAAAGGAGAATTCTAGTGGTAATATAAAAATTAATTACCATTATTACTAGTGCACATACACCTCAAATTGTTATAGGTAAAACATGTAACTATAGCTTTTAGGAATTTTTTAAAAAAATTGTTTTTTGGTCTTTATTACCTATTAAAATTGAACATTCCAATACTAAAGTTATAAAGCATTTTTTTAATATTTGTGTATGTCGATAACTATTGAATAATTCAAATAATTTTACAAAATAATGATTTCATTTCAAACTCAGTTAATAACTTATTAAAATGCAAAAAAAATGATCAACTTAATTTGGTTGCAATATATATATATATATATATATATATATATATATACCTAATATATTAAAGGGATACTTAGTTAATCAAATTTTTTTTAACAAACAAAGGTCAGATTTTATTCCTTTAAGCGGATAGACAGAGCCGGAGGGGGGCATAGACCTTACCTCCCAAGAGGACAATACATGTATTAAAACTAGGATGGACCTAGCATTTTCGAAGGGAAGAGAGGCCAAGCCTGTCCAACCTAAATGCCTCTCGGGCTTGAGTAGGGAGCTCCGAAAGATGATGATAGGTTCTGTCACAGGCTTCGTCACAGCCAATATTAGATAAGCTATCAGCCACTTGATTACCCTCTCGAAAGCAATGAGTGATGCTAGCGACATGGGGCAACAGCTGAAGGAGGGACCGGACTTCCATATCAATACTCCACGGGCTCGAATTGTTTGCTGCACTATCTGAACGAGTACCAGAGAGTCCACCTCCATGTGTCCTCTCACATAGCCACGAGAGATGCACAAGTTAACCCCAAAGAGAAGAGCCCTTGCCTCAACCTGGATGCTAGTACAGCTCCCAACATATGTGGAAAAAGCGAGCAGGAACTTACCCTCACACACCACCACCTCCTGCCCGTCCCGGATTGCCCCTGGAACATCCATCCGTGTTGAGTTTAAGCTCCCCCATTATCCGCCTCAACCACTTCACTAATCTGAAAGACTCCTGACCGCGACAAGAGCCGAGGGAATCGTAGAATACTTGCCATGTCCTAGGTACTTCAGATTGAAAATATTCCGTACATCGTCGAAAATAAAACCACAGATAGCATGTGGAGCGTAAGCGATCCCTTCGAACCGCGCTTTGTTCCTAGCCTTCCAAATATTCCAGTAGATCAAGGAAGGGATAACCAGATGAACAAATTGTAGGAACTCATTCGCACCCGATCTAAACCACCAACTAGCCATGTACCCCCGTATCGAGGCACCCAGATACAAAACCCCCACAAGAGCGCCAAAAAATTGCCATACCGCACCGGCTACCTCACCCCCACAAAATAGATTGTCTAGTGTCTCAACACTAGCCTCAGTACAACAGAAGCACTTTGAGGGACCTGAGATGCCAAATTTATATATCGTAGAGTCCAGCGGCAACTGATCTCGCAGTAATCGAAGCATAAAGAAAGAAATTTTAAGCTGAATAATCGGATGCCATACCCGAAAGAAGATAAAAGACCGCGGCATATGACTACGCACCAACTCGAAAGCCGTGCGCATCGTGAAAGCCCCAAACTGTGAGGGTGCCCAGACCATACCGTCCTCCTCACCCTCCTCAATCCGCGGGAGGGCAAACCGGGCGATCTCGGCTACTATGTCGGCAGGCACCCCACTCCGCCAGTAGTTGGTAGTTCCATCTGCCATCAAATAAGAAGTCGGAGATCTTGTGATCCGAAACACTTCCCAACCACGAGGACAGCGGCCCAGAACCTAGCCAGTTATTGAACCAGAAATGTGAGCTCCCCGATCGAATAACAAAAGTGATGTGCCGTTCAATCCCCTCTCGCACCTGAAGCATCCTACGCCACGTGGATGAAGCCCCCACTGAGCCACCTACCATACCTGGGTGAGCATGAGCGACATACTTCACCATCATGAAAATAGCCCATAGAGACAACTTCTGTCGAAGCCTCCACCACAACTTCACAGAGAAAGCCCTAACCACATCGGACAAGGACCGAAAACCCACCCCACCCTCCTCCTTAGCAGCGCAAGGGTCCCTCTAGCGAATCTAATGGTGTTTGGCTATACCCTCAACGGATCCCCAAAGGAAGTTAGCAAAGAGCCTCTCAAGTGCGACCAACGTCGACTTCGGGGGATGAACCGTAGCCAATAAGTGAAGAGGGATCGAGGACAACACATGTTTGATAAGAACAATCTTACCTCCTGGAGACAACAGTCGATTCTTCCAAGAGCTGATCTTGGAGTACACCACATTGCTCAAGTCCTGAAAGAAAGCCTTCTTCTGCCTCCCTACAAATAGCGGACAACCAAGGTAGCGTACCGGGAACTCCTTTTGCGAGAAACCCGTAATACACTGGATTATAGCTCTCCTGCCCCAAGACAACGTCGAGTGAACCATAAAACCACTCTTTGCAGCATTTATACTTAGTTAATCTATTTACTTATTTCTAAAAGTGGAAAAATGATACAACTCATCATCAATTAATTATTAATAGTACAAAACAATAATTAGATACATTATACTAAACTTGAGATCCATTATGCAAAAGAAAAGAAGTATATGAGAAATTAGTAGTATGAATAAATAAAATAAAAAGAGAAAAGAATTTTAATTATAATTCTTGTTACATATTAAACTCAATTTAATTGCAATTTGCATGCCATTTTATTGTAAAATCCTTAACATTACTATTTAAAATTTAAGCAAATAAATGATTCCAAACATTAAGAACCAAAAATGCAAGGTCAAAACTATTGACAAATGGTAATTTGATTCTGACTGTTAGTCATTATTGAATTTCCATCAAATGTCTCAAATATGCCTAATGTCGAAAATTTTGAGGACTAAATTTGTTTCAGCCAAAATATTAGGGAGCAATTTAGAACATAGGCTAAACATTGGGGATTAAAATTACAATTCTCCCACTAAATTATATGAATCTTTTACTAAATTATTAGGTTTTTTAAAAAAAATGTACATTAGGATATCGTGCAATATGAAGTTGATTATTATAGTATGCATTGTGCAATAAAAGGGGAAAAGATAAAGGGTTTTATTTTCTCTTACAACTCCTTCCACCTTCCTTTCAAAAAAGAAAAAAGAAGGAAGAAAATCTTCATTTCCATATTTAATTATGGATTTTTTAATTCAGAAACATATTGTACAAAGCAAGTGAAGGTGGAAAAATAATTTTACTTTACTTTCTACCGGATATCTGCAATGATATCTTGTAATTACAAGTATGATTAGTTTGTGTTGATTAGAGTCCAACGAAAGCAGATTTAGCTCTTTCTCAATTGGTTATTCTTCTTAAAGCTAACAGTGGAACAGGATTATTTACCTTCAAAGTTTCCAGAGTTTCTTCCAACTACACCCCAAATATAATTAACCAAGAAACTCTAGGAAAAGACATAAATCTTCCTGCAAAATCTGGAAATTTAGGAGACAATTAGTTCTGCTCCATTATAAGGAGATAGAAGAGTTAGCTGATTGGGGAGGATTTTTATAGGAAAAGAAGTAAATCTTTTTGGAAAATAGGAGTGCATCTCACGTGAAGTTTATCATCCAACTTAGCGGGAGGAATTGACAGAATAACCCGGTTGAAGACTTTTTAAGAAGTTCAATGGATTAGGTAACAGGAGCATTTTTATAAGCTCGGGAGGTCGGGTGACTGAAAGACAAAAGAATTTTTTTAATGAGTGCTCATTCGATAGTTGTTGATACATAATTTAATATGCATATATACATATTAACAATTATTATCGTCTCTTATATTTTATTTATTTTCTCTAATTAATCTTATATTTTTAAAAATATGACACCTGAAATATATTTTAACGAGGATTTGACACTCGTTAGACCAAACAAAAAGTTTATATTGAACTGGATGAAACTTTTAAAAGGTTTGGTATTTTACTTCACCCAATTTTGCAATTAAAAGTTCAAGAAAAATTTGGACTCTTTTTTAGGTACAAATAATTGCTTCCATATCTCTAGACTATTAAACCAATGGTATATAATTGATCACGATTCCAATTATTGAATATATGCGGCAGTTTGACACACTTTGATGATGCATAAAAAAAATACATTTTCATTTTTTTTGGGCAACAAGAGGAGTACAACAACCTTAGTGGGAAAGATAACCCTCAAGAATTGGGACTAATACTAAGCTAGATTTATACTGCAACTCCAACTTGTAACCATTAAAGCATAGTTTCATTATCAACACTAATGATACAAGCATCATTGTATTAGAGGTGTGGTTAGGATGTAGGGTGTAGATTTAGACAAAATATACATAAAATAAAAAATTTAGTAGGCTGGAATTCCTCTATATACTAGGTTTTCGTGATTGAAATGTAGAGCTAAATTGCCGGCCAATGCTGTAGTTTGATTTGTAAACCAGCCGATTGGTTCCATGAGGATATGTCCGTTTCATGCTTGTTTTCATTGTTAATTTGATTCACTTTGAGAAAGGTTCTTCGAGGCAGTTCAAAATTTCTTGAGTTGATATTATTGTCTACGATACCAAAAACTTTAGGTAGATTTCCATTTCGTGCGTAAGAAAAGGTCAAGATGTGTTTGCCAAAAAGTTCAATTTTTTCATTTGTTCTACCTTTTTTTGGTAAGATTTGAATGCTAATTGCCTAATGCATTACCGGAGGAATCTTGTTTTACATCCTGAAACCGTTGTACATGGGAACCTTTTACGGGTACTCTAAAATGTCATAGTACTTTTTGTATGTTGTATACTTGTATTACGCTTTTAGTTCTTTTCATCATTTGTGCTTGACGATATGATAAAAGGATGTTCTACTTAGTGGCCCAAAAGTATGGGTTTAACATGTAAAATAATATTTTATATACACTGATAATATATATATTATTATGATTAGATTTATGATACATTTACAAAATTTAGATTTCAAATTCAAATTTAACTTAGTTGTCATTCATTCACCTGTAATAACATATATATTGTTAGTTATAGAAAATTGATATATATATATATTAATTGTTACGCTTGTAGTTAGACACATTCACAAAACAATAACACGTTAAAATTATCCTTAAGTCACTGGTTAGACAAGCCCCTTTTTTTAGTTGAAAAAGCTTTCAAGCAGAGGAGTTCAATTGAACATCTCTAATTGACTCAGTAAGTATCAAATCTGATTTCCTTTAAAAGTTATTGAGTATAAAATGCAAAAGTGCTATCACCTTTGGCTTGTGGAATGGGGAAATTAGAAAGGTATTCGTCAGTAGAAGTCAAGTTGTTTTACTTTTACATAATAATTATGTACCTACTTTTTTAGATTTAAAATATCTTATTAGCAGAGGGATTCTCTTCCTTCTCTCTAGATTTCCTCCTCTACCCTTCCTCCTCCATAGGAGGGAGATTTTGGCCTTAAGCCAAGGTCTCCCTTCCTCTTCCTTTGTCCTTTGCTCTTCCTTCCATTCAATAAAGTCTCTCCTAAGTTATCCTAGTGAGAGTTTTCTTCTCTCCTAGGGTGTCCTATTGAGAGTTTTAGTCTCTCCTAAACTATCTTAGTGAGAGTTTTATTTAGTTTTGTCCTTTACTTTTTCAGATCTTGGAGTTTTTTTAGATCTATATGTTAGATCTACAATTTCTTCAGTCTTTTCATCAGATCTCACTTTTAGTTTTGAACTTGAACCAGTTGGATAGCAGATCTGAGGGAATATTTCAAATTTGGATCAATCTCGGCAGATCTCACCATCTTTATTGGACCTTACAACTGTTGATTAGCAGATCTGATGATTACAGCATGCACAAAGAGAGCTGCAGTGACTTTTTCTATGATGAAATGTTTTTCAAATTTATGGTACTTTTTAGATCTGTCCTTAATTTCTCAAATCTTATGTATTTGTTAAATTACAGATCTATAATTTTAGTGCATGTTTATCTGCCATCAGGGCAGCAATGTATCTCAATTGTGCTGGACAATTTCCAGTAATCCTTTAATGAAATATGTTTTATTATAAAAAAAAAAGTACCTACTTTTGATGAAAACAATAATTTGAATATAAAAGTGGAAATATTTTCTTATAATTGAATTTTGTCTCATAAGGGAAAAATGAAAGAATGGTTCTTAAATATAACATCAATGTGCTAATCCGGCAGAATCATCAACTCTTACGTCAAACCCAAAGCTTATACTACAAAAATTTCTCCTTGTCTATGTTCCTATCGCCCACCTAAATATCCATATATTAATTAAGCACTATACTTGACTGCTATTTCCATATTTAAAAAAAAAAAATGCACACACACACACACATCATTTGTTTGCACAAAGGAATGAGGGTAATGTTGACATGGAAATATGATGGATTATAAATGAAGGATGTTTTCGTGTGTGTGTGTGGGGGCGTGTGTGTGAGAAAGAGTTTCTATTTATTTGTCGGATTTTTTTAACGAATCGATACTCGTTAACATATCTAAATTCTACTAAACCTAGACACACACATATACGCACTAACAATTATTATCATTACTTGCAGATATATATTTTGCCTAATTAATCTTATCTTTTTAAAAATCTAACACCTGATCTATATGTTAAACAGACCCAAATCTAAAGAACAACCGATACTATATATTTGGAAAATTAATAACATTTGTCACTGACGCTCGGAACATATTCCAACACCAAATACGGACTATACAGTAGCAGGTTTTGATAGCCTTCCATTTGAATATGCAGGACTTCTTAAGAAATTAAAACACTCATAATAATCATACATTTTCTAGAAAAGGTAGCACTTAATTTTGTGGGATCTTTGTCAAGCTTTAATGCTTTATCACTCAATTGTTAACATGTTATCCGCCATAATCCCATTTATCCTCGTTATCTACGCAGTCAATTTGTTAATCAAACATGATTAAAAGGTCAGTTTGGGGTTGGGTGCAAGTGTTCAATACTTTTTTAATTTAATCAATTTTGTTTTAAATTTGCGATAGAGTTTAACACTTTTTGCATGTGGAGGTTGACAATCTCGCTGGCTTTTGGAGGGTGGTTGATTGAGAAAGTTGATATCAGTTAAATATAATAATGATTCTTCCTAACAAAGTGGTTATGGTAGGCATCGGACGTTTATATTAAACATTCCCTAATCCTAGCTGGAATTCCATTTTGACCTCTACATAATTGACAGAGAGACCCCATATATTCATTGCCACAATTTCTTTTGATACTCTAAATCGTTGCCCCATCCAAAAGATTCTTTTGTATTCTACCTAGCTAATTATTTATATAGTGTCTTCTAATCCCACAAGGAAATGTTAGGGAACTATTAATATTTTTACCTAAAAAAAATTCAAAAGAAAAAGTCAATACAAATAAAATCTAACATTTCCTATAATTTTTTTGGATAAGAACATCATTATTTATTAAATCTGCACTAATAGTAAAAATTGCATGAACTATACACAAATCCAAACAGAATTAAAAAATGAAACTAAGTTGAGAGAATATTACATTATGAAACTCGAAAATACTTAAAAGATAAAATATTTATAGTCGTATGATTATTTGTATAAACTTCCAACCATATCATATGCTTTCGTCCAGGTTTGCGAATGAACTAATTTAGATTCAAATATTATTGTGAGATTTGATGCGATAGATTTAAAAAATCTCAATCTGATAATCAAATGCAAGAAAACTTTAGATCAAAAAAGAAACATAAAGATGAACAAAACTCACCCTTGGAATTCCTAACGAAGAAAAACATAAAAAAGTTAAAAGTTTCTCATCGTGAATGTGCGATTTTATGGTCATTTCCGTTAATTGAGTATAGTGTCGTTGGTCCCCACAAATGTCATCTTTTATATCACAGGATGCACTATTGAGAGAAAAGAGAAGACCACGAGTGTATGGAAGGAATTGGATCTTTCTGTCCCCCACCGCACCTTCTCAAGGACAACTCCACTTTGGACAGATTAAATTGAATTGACGAAATTATCCTTCATTCGCCCATCAATTCGTGGTGGTTTGCTTTTTTGCCAGGACAAAAAGTTGCTATCCATACTAGATTGCCTACATGTGGTTTTGAAAGTATGAGAAATTCACATTTATTTTTGAACCTTATAAATTTTGACGCTCTTGATTAACCATAATGTGATTTGGGAGCATTATTGATGAGAATGTGAAGATCAAATAATCAACTTCATGAAAGACAAGGTCATATTTGACTCTTCAACATCATTAATAGCAATCAAAGAAATCACCCATTAAATTAATCTTGATGGACAGTAATTTATGACATTCTTTGTTTGTTTGAAAAGAGAGAAAAATGAAACCCAAAATATTAACAATCTTTTCATTGTACTTGAAACTTTTGCCTAACCATTCTTTATTGCCAACTTTGCAAAAAGTGGCCCATAATTTCTCAATCAAAATTTTAATATGATTATTGACATGAACTAAGCCCACTAAAGATTAGTACTACATCATTAAACCAATCACACAAATCCAATGACATAAAAAGGAGAACAACAATAAAATGGCCAAAAACAAAACCACTAATTTGTATCAATGTGCATCTATAACTAGCAAAAAGAAGTTTCCAATACGCAACTTCAATTTTCTACTCTGGGATTTCATGTCTTTTCTGGTAATTTCATAAACTTTCCTCTCCCTGTATCTGGGTAAAAATTACGAGAAGTCCTGCCTCCCTTCACATGCACTCATTCCATTAATCCTTTTGAGAACAAAGACAAATACTCATTGGATTTCATCTCTCCCAAGTCTTTCTCTCTCACACAGACACACACACACAAAGACACATATTTTTCTGGTTCTGCAGAATCCTTCACTGGATACGATATGATTTAATCGAGTACCACTCTGCAGAACCAAAACCAACCATTGGATATTCACAACTTCATCTTACTTTCTTTCTTCTTTCTTGACAATACAGAAAAGCAAATACATAGCACAGGTAATTTTGTTGATGTTCTACTACCATACTCTGTTCTTTTTCCTCTGTTGATGGCTGCAACTTCTGCAATTCAAGATATTAACAACAACAATGAAGTTGTTAATAGGCATGAGATTCAAGCAGCTGTAGCTAAAGCTGTGGAGCTCAGAGCTCTTCATGCTGCTCTGATGCAGGGTAGTAGCCCTACCAATCTCAAGTTCTCCTCTGCTTCCCCAGGTTCTCTCTATGCTTCTCATTTCTCAGCCCAGGATTACCCTGTTTTTACACCTGTGAGTATCCATATCTCTTCTTCTATATCTGATCTCTGGTTCTTTTGTCTGTCTTGCGTTTTTAAGTTCATTCCAAATTGAATGCATTTCTTTCATTCCTATTTTTTCTGAAATATTGTCCACTTTCAATATGAAATGGAGGGAGTATTAAATAAGAAGAATATTAGACAATCATATACTAGCTTCATTTATTTCATGTAGTGAATGCTCTTGGTTCATTTATTTTTGTGTTTGATTTGTTGGGAGTTCTTTAATGGGGTTTGGCAAAATGCTTTTTTTTTTTCTTTTTTGTCTTGGTTTTGGTGTATTTACTGCAACATAACATTTTAGCACCTTTTCTTTATACTTTACCGAGGATAAGAAAATTTGTTTATTTTCTCTTTCCGGTGCAACCATGAAGTCTAGCATCGAAGTTTGCGCTTCAATAAATGAAAAAGGGGATGCGATTAGTTTTGTTTACCATACATGTCTTGGATATTGCTTGAATTGGAAGCTTCTGAAAGTCTAACATCTTATTCAAGTATACTGTCAATTAATTTCGTTAACTTTGATGAAAAGTAGCGTGTTTTTTCTGTAAAGTTCAGATAATTTGTAGTGAATTTCAACTGCAAGATACCCCTATGCTCTAACTGTGCAACTAATTCAACTTGCTTTATAAATGTGCTAATAGTGATTAATAAACTTGGAGTTGTATTTTATTTATCATCAGCAGATTTGAGACTTCAGTGACCATGCATGTCTAATTTTTGATGATCAGAGATAATGTTAGTTTCTTGATAGATGAGAAGAAGTTATTGTTTCTATTGATCATGTTTAATTTTTAATAGAGCTATGAAGAGGAACCACTCCCAGGGTATCAACAACTTAGGCTCGATAGTCGAAGTTATGCTGATAGTTGGGATGAGTATGGACTAGGGGGAGATGAAGATGAGTCCAATCTATCCAATTATACAAAGGCAAATGCATCTTCAATGAAGGGATTTCCAAATGATTTGTTAAATTTGGAGACACATGTGTGTCCAGCTGATGATCAACGATCTGTCACAGGTTCAAGTACAACTAACAACAATGCATTGCTCAGGACATCTCCTGGCACTGATTTCTGCAAATCTAGGAGGAACAGTTTAGGTGAATTCAGATCAGTGTCATCTTCCTGCAACAAATGCAGGCCTGCAGTAATCAATACCGAGACAGATTTATCAGCAAAGAGCTTGAAGAATTCTAATCTTGTTGTCCCATTGACAGAATCACACTCTTCTGTTAATTCACAACCGAAAAATCGAGTACTGAACTTGTCAAGGTTGTTCCCTAGGCTAAAGAAGAAGAACAAAAATGGAAATTCACCAAATCGAACAGAGCCCGAGGAAGTTTCCCAAATCTTTAAAGACTTGGGGATGGTATCCGTTGAGACATTAAGAAAGGAGCTTTTGGAAGCAAATGAGAGAAGAGATACAGCCTTGTCAGAAGTAGCAGAGATGAAATCTTCAATGGGAGATCTTAGACAGAAATTGGAGCACTTAGAGACATATTGCGAAGAACTGAAGAAGGCATTAAGGCAGGCAGCGCAAACTAAAAGTTCTCAGGTTATTGATAAGCTTGGAAATTTTTCAAAACAAGGGAAGTCCATTGCTGGCAATGGAGAAAACTTGATGCCTGTTAGTGAGGAAGCAATGGTTGAAGGTTTTTTGCAGATGGTATCAGAAGCAAGGTTATCTGTAAAGCAATTCTGCAAAATTCTTTTAGGCCAGATTGATGAGGCTGACAACAATCTAAGGGAAAATCTGAACTTTCTCCTTCTACCATACAAGCTGTCATTGAACTCGAAATTCTCTAAGGCGATCTTATACCATGTAGAAGCCATCATAAACCAATCACTCTATCAGGACTTTGAGAACTGTGTTTTTCAGAAGAATGGCTCACCAAAACTTTTAGACCCTCAGCAGGAACGCCACTCACAGTTCTCATCATTTGTTGCCTTAAGGAATCTAAGCTGGAATGAAGTGTTAAGGAAGGGGACTAAATACTACAGTGAAGACTTCAGTAAGTTTTGTGATCAGAAAATGAGTTTGATTATCACAACCCTGAATTGGAAAAGACCGTGGCCTGAACAGCTCCTCCAGGCCTTTTTTGTTACTGCTAAATGCATCTGGTTGCTCCATTTACTCGCATTTTCTTTTAATCCTCCAGTTGGGATACTAAGAGTTGAAGAGAACAGAACTTTTGATCCCCATTACATGGAAGATATTTTCATGGACAGGCAAAAAACTCAAGGTCCTAGTAGGGTTAAGATTGTGGTAATGCCTGGTTTTTACGTGCATGATAAAGTACTAAGATGTAAGGTTCTTTGTCGGTATAAATCTGTAGTCAAGTAATTCATTTTTGCGTTTTAGTTTCATTGTAGTGTCTAGAAGTTAAATTTCTTGGAGGCAATCTGACTTGTAACTCCTTAAGTTGATTGTTTGTACCCATGAAGTGGCCAATCCATTATCTTAGCTGTATTAGATTGGTACTGGTTGCCAGAGTAAAAATAGCCTTGTAATAAAGTATTTTCTACTTCAATGTGCCATGATGTTTGAGACCATATGGTCTTTTAAGTACTATAGTTTTGATAATTAACAAACAATGCTGCGAAGTATTAGTAGCTTCAAATGTTTTAAGTCATAGATAATTATCAACCGGTAGGCGGTAGCAGTTTTGCTGCAAATTTTTTGGTAAAAAATGTGAGGATCCTCGTGTTGATTTCTGCGTTTTAAGCTCCAAGCTCCTTTTGCTGTCCATAGTTGGCAACGTCCATTGGTACAAGTCCATGATAGAGTGATTTCAGTCCTTCATACACTGCTGCAGCAAACATTGGTGTCTCAAATGGCTCATCAGAGTATTTTTATCCAGTTTTATCTTCTCGACAAACTCGAACTTTGTCTCCGGTAGATGGCCTACCCCAAGAGAGTGTTTCGCCTAGATCAAGTTTGTACTCGGGATTACCAGAAAATTTTGGGGGTGATTGAAAAGTCGACAGATGCCGAATGCATGATTTCTAGAACTTCTCAATTAAATCCAGAATGCAAACATTCAGGTGATAGATCACTTAATGTCCTAGTTGATCAGCTAGATTTGGTGGACAGTGAGTATTTGTGTGAGATCCATCTATAGGTCCCTTCTCGTTGCAGCTTCAAACATTCTTGTAAAACTAGTCTCGGCTTGCACAATTTCAGATTCTCTATCTTCGCAAGGAGTAGATCCTCCTTTAGATAAATTAAACGAATTTCCTATGGTACAAGATTCCGTGAAGAAATATTTTGATAGATTTGAAAAAAGTAGAGTGCATGATACTGAAGGATGATATTGCAGCAACAGTCGCCAAAATTTAAGGAATCCTATTGACGCCATAATTTTACATCAATAAACATTATTTATAGTAAGCTTTTGCACTTCAAACTTAGGGTGCGTTCGATAAAAGTGAAGTCTGAAATGTGAAATTTGAAATCTGAATCCGTTAAGTTATTAAATTGTTAAGTATTAAAACTAATACATTTGAGTGCATATCACATTTAGTGATAAATAAATAGCTTATCACTTAATTTTAGGAATAAATTTTGCTTAGGAAATTCAGTTCCACTTAATTAATTCAAATGTTTAATTTATGGTTATCAAATGGTCTAAATATGTTAAGATTTGAATACATTAAATTTCAGTGTTGAATTGGATTATCAAACATGGGCTTAATATTAAATTCTTGCTAATTGACAAAATACTATAAGAATACAAGGCCGATTGTAGTAATAAACGCCTGGAGTATTGTATGAGTCGAATCTATAATGACAAATATTTAAATTATTGCATCAGGCAATAAAAGCAGATAAATCAATGATGCTGAGATTTAACTAAATTATAATTTAAAATGGAAAAACGATTAATTAGACAATTGCAAGTTATAGAAAATCACTAGAAAGGGCACTACGGCTAGAGATTTCACCAAGGAGGAATTAATTAGCATGCTTTAAGATTAATTTGTTTACCATGAATGAAAATTACACGATTTTCATCCAAGCCCTCTGCCAAAAGATTTCTTAATTTTTGGTCATAGGGAGCTTTAGCTTTGATGTTTTCATTAAAAAATATTCCATACATTTTCATGGGGATATAAATAGTTATTGTCCTCCCCAAAGTTATTTAGCAAAGAGGCATCCGAGTACTGTAATAAACTGGCGTTCAAGTCACACCTGCTTTATCACTAGAAAGTAGTAAATCTCAAGCGGACGAGCTCGCATGCTTAAGTGGACGTCCGTTTGTTGTAGATAACTGCTAATTTTCAATAGCTGTATTTTTTAACATTGGGAAATAGTTTTTTTCCAACTCTATTTATCCCCAAATTTCAATAAAGATTACCAAGTGTCTAAATTTTCATTTGATTATCCATATTTCATCAAAACCAACTCAAAATCATATATTTAGCTTTTAATTTAAATTATCCATTCTAGTATAGTTCAGCTTTTGTTGTAGTACTCAACGTTGCAAAAGAGAGTTTCCTATTGAGCTTTGATTGTAATATCCACACTTATTAATTGGAGTGTATTCTTCTTGTATTGAATCCGTTTAGAGGATTGAGAGGTCACTCAAGGAGAGTGTAAAGTCTAGAGCTGAAGGAGAATAAATAGTCTTTCATGTGCAAAGGGGCTTTGACCTTACCAGTGAAAGAGATCAATTTATTGAGTATTTGAAAAATCCAAACTTTGGAAGCTTAGGTGTCAAGAAATTTATATTAAACCCCAACTTCTCACTACATGGATACAAATCGTTTTCTAGTAGAGTGAGTAATTGGTTGTCGAATTCCATAGAGAGAGTAATTAATTATGCTTTTCAAATCACTTAATTATTCAGACTACGAGTTTAAGCAAGAGACTATTAAACTACCAAAAAGACAAACAAAACAAAGAGCAAAAATTCACAAAGTATTAAGAATTAATGAGTTTTAGGTTTCGATTTCCTATATTTTCCTAGCCACATCCTTTTCTGTGACGACCTCACCCACCCTAAGGCGCACCCTAAAGTTTAGCGGACCATCTACCTAACTCTCGCCAGGAATCATTATAATAACTATCAAAAGTCATAAACATTTCCCATTAAACATCTGAACATTCAATCTTAAATACATCCCCAGCCAGATTAGAATATAAATCTGTCCATTAAACACAAAATTCAAGTTTTAACATCGAGATACAAATTGGACTTCTAAACCAACTATCTCTACTTGATGCTTCTTCCAACTTCATCTCTTGTAAAGAAAACAAAACTAAGGGTTGGGCTAGACCTCGGTGAGGTTCAAAAGGGATAAGTAACCAATAAACAATAGAAAATATTCAATAAACATACCAATTCAAGTTATCAATTTCAATAGATGTAATCAATCAATTGAAAGGACACAAATTCTGCTCACTCCGCCATTCTTTCCCTCATAACCTCCAAAACAATAAACAATCCCCTACATCCATTAATCAATTCAATAATCTCCAAACTTTAGGGTAATACTTGAGTTTACCGGTACAATTGCCCAAGGTGGCTGACCTAATCAACCAAATGTACTACTAGCTCGGCTAGGTCAACTTGCCAACGGCTTAGGACCCAATTCAGCCGATGTGATAAAGTACACAACGGCCTATAATCATGCACATTCTATTCAACAATCATGGTGATAAACTATTTCAGTTCAATAAGGCAAGCGGCGATAAAGTACGCCCTAGCCTTTTAACAATAATTCCAATAACATAGCAAATAACTTCATTTCTTTTCATTCATATTGTTTACCAATATGCAAACAACCACCAAAACCAAACAACCAAATAAACAAGTATTAACAACTTAAGAACACTCACTCAAGTCAAGCAAGTTACACCTCAGTCTTGGGATTGCTTTCTCGCTCACTAGTGCCTCTTGAGACATATTACATGTACCGTAGTTATTTACTTTTGAGGGGTATAATTCTAGAAATAAATACTAAGTGCAATTTCTTTCATCTCCAAACCCGATTCTAAGTCGATTATACTAGGTTTAATCGTTAAAAGACACCCAAAATATATTTAACGTTCATTCTAGTATAATTATAGTTACGCTCAAGTTCTTGCAAAATCATAAGTTGCTTACTTTAATCCAATTATATACTTCATGCATGTTGAGGTAAATGAAGTAAATGACATGGAAAATGAATTCTTAATAAAACTCAACAAATTTTTGGAACAAAATTGGAAGAAATGGAGCTCATTCTCCACGGTTCAAAAAAATTTCCAGCTTTGTCGTTTCCTTCAAAAATTAGTCTTTTCTTGTTTTTAGCTCAACAAATACCACATGCATGCCTAGATAAAAGAGGTAAATGGTGCATGAAGTGAGTTCTTGACCAAAACCAGCAATATTTTGGAGTTACAGCTGCAAACTCTCAGCTCTACTCCAACAGCCCTCAAGCATCAATCATAAACAGAAATTTCAGCAAGGTTCCTTCAAAAACCAATACTTATCTCACTTGGATTCAAGCAAAACACTACATGCATGTCTAGATGAAAGAGATAACAGATATGTAAAGCGCTTTTAAATAGGATTCAACAAAATTTCTGAAAAACAAGAACTGAATATTGCAGCTTTTCCTCTTGGTTCCAACAACAAATTTCCAGCTAGGATTTCTCCAAAGTTTCTAGTTAAAGCACCAATCTTTAACCTTTATAATTCAACACAACACACCGTAAATCATATAAAGTGAGAATTAAGACTTATAGTATGAATTCTTGCAAATTTTTCATCTAAAGTTTCGAAATAAAGCTGAAAGATTCAAGCTTTCCCCCCGGCTCAAAGCTTGAAAAATTCCAGCAAGAAAACAGTTTGAAAAATGAATTTTTCTCGAATAAAACTCTTTATTTTCCACTCAAATCCAACATGCATGTTAAGATTAATGTGTTGCAAAGTATATTGAGCAACAATATGAGATTTTGCAGCCATAATTCATGGAGAAAAGCTGGAAAATTCTCTCTCCCTCACTCGGCCAGCCATCAAATTTTCATCCAAGTTACTAACTTTCTCACTTAGTTTCATGGCAAATACACAATGCATCATTTCTAACATGAGATGAAGTGTATGGCATGAGTTTTTAGTGAATAAATCTATCAAAGTTCCAAATGCAAAGCTATAAAACAAAACTATCCATCACATGCATCAAAACTGAAATTTCCAACAACCTATAGCTTGGAAAAGTGAATTTTCTTCCACAAAGCTCCTCCCTTTTGGCTTAAATTCGACATGCAACTAGACTACTCAAGAGTATTAGAAGAATGAGGTGTTTATAGCAATTTTTACCTCCCTTTTCCTCACAAATGAAAGCTGGAAAACGCAGACAGCTTCACTTCCTTCTACCTTAGTTTCTCAAGGATGAAATGCACCAAGTTTTCTCTATTTTATCCCCTTAATGCAGCTGGTTTGGACACAAGGAAGTTGCAATCTCTCACTCACCCTCAACTCTTTCTCTCTCTTGTCTTCAAGTGAAAGAAGAAAATAGAGCTAAATCTCTCCCTCTCCCTCTCGGTGTCAAGACAAAAGAAAAGGCAAGATGGTTGGTTGAATAAGTTTGTCTTGGTCAAATGGTTGCATGGTAGTTAGGTATATTCAGATGCCAATTTGGTCATTCAGCAATAATTTTAACACTTGGCAAGAATCTTGACGTTTGTCAAATGCATGTATTTTGTGTCAAGACATTATTCAACTATGGTCAAATAATTATAGTGGTCACACTATTGCCCCATTAATTTGTTCTAATTAGTATAATTTTTATAAAGATAATCATACAATAATTTAAAATATTCTTATGCACTTAAATTATAAAGAAAGCAGTTAAACACATGAATCAATCAATAATAAGGTAAATGTGACACATTCAATCTTCTGGATAAAATGTGAAATATATGGATAAATTTTCAAATTTTCTTTGTCAATTGATTAACTTCTTATGCCAAACTATAGTTAAATTTCCTAATATTATAATACCTGCTATCGCTAGTGGATCATGCATATCAATAATAAAACGAAAAAAATGCACTTTTCATCCCAAATGTTTAAGGTGCTAACCGATTTCATCCCTAAAATTTCATGCAAAACATATTTCATCTTCATAGTTTTAGAATTTTGATCAATTTTGTCCCTAAAGTTTATGTAGAACACATTTCATCCTCATAGTCTCATATTCTACCAATTGAGGAAAATTAAATGATTGTTGACCAATTTGGACAAAATATCATCATTTGTCCTGTTAGTAATTGTATTATTAATACTTAATTTAGTCATTGATTAAATTATAAAAATAACAACAAGTGTTTTTGGATAGGAGACTATCTCTCTCTTTTTTTTAAAAAAAAAAAAAACTTGTGATATGATGTACTTGAGATAAAACAAATAGATTGAAAGATAAATAGATGATTGAAAAACTTGTATGTGATGCAACAAAACAAAATTTTGCAAATAAATGACTATCCAAAGCATTCCTTCTTTTGCATTAATATTTTTCTCCAATTAGTTGTAATGGGGTTCTTTGACATTTTTCTTCAATTGGCTACAATAGGGTTGTTTCTTTTCCACGATTTCATTTTCTTTAGATTTTCTTATTCGATTGTGATTAATAAGAGAGTAATAGTGGTTAAAAATTTCTTAGGTTTTTTTTTGTACTAAAATGAGAAAGTGAATTAAGAAAAGATTTTTGAGCTTTTTGTTGATCCAATATTTTTTTTTTACTAATAGGCATGCTGTGATCAAGTGACGATATTTCATTTAAATTGCTTGACAATCCATCAATTGTCTTCAATTAGCTAAATTTATGAAACTATGATGATGAAATGTGTTTGCGTGAAGCTTTAAGTGTGAAATTAATCAAAATTATAAAATTACAAGGATGAAATATGTTTTGCATAAAATGTTTGGGACGAAATCGGTTAACACCTTAAACATTAGGGATGAAAAGTGCATTTTTTCCATAATAAAATTTAGTCTGCTTTTGTAATCTAGATCTAATTAAAGACTTATTTAGATTGAAATAGTTACCCTTTAAAGCTTCTCTACTTTCATGAGCAAACTACTTAGACTTTATATTTTTCTGACCCAAGTTCCATATTTATATAACCTTGAGTCTATGAGCTACCAAATAATTTGGGTCAACCCGTGGACTCAAGGCGTTACACATTACACTACATAATTAGAGATGGTCCATTTAGATTTATAACAATAAAGAAAAGTAAAACTATGGAAAAGACTAATAAAGAGTTAAATAGAAAATATAAAAAATAATGGCACAAATTTATGAATATTATTTTGATGCCTTAGATGAAAATACATTAAAAAAGTAACAGAACTTAAAATGCTAAAGAAATTTGTAGAAAATTACAAGAGGCATATGAAGAAAAAAATCTTAAATATAGAGATGAAAAAGAAGATTGCACCAGTGTTCTAAAACTTGAACTGGACAATAACTTGGCGGAGATTGGAGGTTAAAGGGTTCAATCAGGTTGGACGGGAGCAAAGAATCGGATGATGGCATTAATAAATATTATTTAAAAATTTAAATACTATGTAATATATCTAAGCGCATGTCGATATCAACAAAGGTATATTCATATGTATTTGATGTTTCAAATCTATTTAACAAGAAAATACAAAAAATTAGAACAATCAAGTAGCAATTTATATTATTCAATGAACATGAACAAGTTTCGAACTAAAATTATGGACTTGTTTGAAGAATAACACCGAACTTTGGGATAACATTCATAGACTATGAAATATTTCAGGCATATTAATAGTTTTCAATACCCTAGGGATCAAAACATTAATCGCTGATGCAACAGTCCCACTACTCCTATGTGACAGCCCCACCTCCCCCTAAGGCGAACCAGAGGGTTCGGCGGGCCACCTGCCCAGCTCTCGCCGGGACTCAGTCGTTCACTACATTCCTCAAATAAATTGCAATATACATCTCAAATATTATAATATAAATCTCCAATATACATCAAATTCTCCAAGAATTACATGTCATAAGCGAAGCGGAAACAATTTCCCAAACTATACATAAAATGATTCCAAATCCAAACTGTACAAGATATAGGCCATCCAGACACATGAATAAGCACAACAAGTCCTTCCTTCGCTTTGAGCCCTGTGGAGGGGAATAAAATATTTTTGGGGTGAGCTAGAAGCTCACCGAGTAACCAGGAAAATCATTAAACAAATATATTTCACAATGTTGCATTTCGATGATTTCGATGATGTCATAATTCAGAGATCAAATGTACGTCTTTTGCTCTCGTGAGCCAGTGAAATCATAGCACTTGAACACCCAACGCTCAAATAGATCATTTAACATTAACATTAACATTAAGAGGGAGCCCCTTTTTTTGAGCTCCAGATAAACATGAACATGAACCATAAACAGGGTGGAGACGTTGGTGTCCAGCACAAGACTCCCCAAGAACTCATTGAAGCCAAATCATGTCATGAATTCACATGCAAGCACGCATGAGATGCAATCGAGTAAATAATGCAAGAAACATTTCACAAGTACTTTGGAAATAGTTTAGGGTCACTCACCTCCACGGCTCAGAAACCATCCATCATATATCATTGCCTTGCTCAAATCCAAGTCTTAGATCACAAACTCAATGCAAACAAGTCCCTTCAAAGCTCGAACAGCACTTCCCCTGAATTTCTAACTTTTCCAGCCATCATGGCTTCATTATTTCCTCATTCCAACCCAAAGGTACACACACAACAACAAGTTCATCCAATAGCCATTCAGCAAGCTCCAAGTAGTACTAGTACAAGTCAAGCTAGGAAAAAGTCCGGAAATGAAAGTTAAGCTCAAAACCAGAAAAATAGTTTTGACGTCATTTTACGGTAATGGTACCAAAGGCGCTACGATTGTCGGATGAAGGTCCAAGACCCACAGTTTCGAAGCTAAGAGATAAGGCTACAATATTGCAGAAGGTCACTCAGCCCAGTTTCGAGTGTAACCAGGTCAAAAATGCAAGATACTACACCAGAATCACAAAAACAGATTCACAGAATGCATTCTGGTGCAAACATCATAAATCAGGCTATCCAAGTCCAAATCCAGAAATTCCAAAATCAGTTGAAAGCTAAGAAATAGGGAAAAATTTCATCAGAAGACCTCAACAATCAATTCGGAAGCAATTCCAGCCAAAACAACCAATTACCGGCGCAATTCTTACATTCGGGTAAAACCAGGACAGCAATAGTAATTTCAACTTTTCTCAAGCTACGCTGCTCTGATTGACCTGAAATTTTGCAGGCACCTCTAAAATGTCATTCCCTACAACTTTCATGTTTTAAGCCAAGGCCAATTAGGCCTCTAACTAGGAGCTAAAAATTCGGGCAGAATGCACAATCATAAACCCTAACTTTCCAAAATTTCTTTCAAAACAGAAATTGTTTGCAATTATCCACTTTTTCCACCTTCTAGCTTCCTTAAATATCATTTCCAATCATCATACATGACCACATAATCATATCCATATGAAAATAGAAAAATCCCCAATAATTATAAAACTTCATCAATTCAACCAAAATCAAGATATAATCCATCAAACCATCTCTTTAGCCATCACAAGTCACTAATTTAGCATAATCAAGAACAAAGAAAGGATTGCTAGACATGAACCTTGAAATATCAAGAAAGTTGATGGCTTAGTCCTTTGCCTTCTCTAATCACTCCACCACTACCTTTCCTAAACAAGTGACTTTTGTGGAGGAATTTGAAAGTTTAACGGTTGATTCACAAGATTGAGCAAGAAATGGAGTTGGAGTTGAAGGCTTTCTTCTTGTTTCTCCTCCTCAAAAATTTGGCCAAGAAGCTTGTAAAATGAAGAGATTTTTGGTCAATTTCAATTAAATGGTAAAGTTATGAATAATAGTCAAACTCAAGACTAAATCTTATGGTGACACTTGTCACCTTTAGGTTTAAAACTTATCTTTTTGTCTCTCCAATACAATATCTTAACACCTTGTAAAATAATATCACTTGATACAAAATTTCAACAAGTTGTCAAAAATATAATGCATTTACCGCACTTGCGGATCCCACGTTCAAAATACGCTCTTAATTTCTCAAAAACTAACCGATACTAGAAAAATCATTTTAAAACTATCTTTGCTCATAAACTTTATTTGGGGAATTTTTCTAATAAATAAAATGTAAAAAAGGCGGGCGATTAAAAAAAAATAATAAACCCTAGAAAATTAGAAAATTTCCGGGTTCTCACTCTCATTCTTTTCGGGGCGTTACATCCTACATCATCTTCTTCCTCTTCACTTGCAATTTTATTGACTCCTTTTCTTAATTTTCATTTCCATTCTTATTTTATTTGTTATTTATTCTCAAACTCACAAAATATCGAACTTTTATCCGTTTTCTTCAAACTTCTCTCTTCTCCATCTCTCTTTTTGCTATTTTTTTGGATCTTTTCTCCCTTTGTATGCAACATTTAGAATTAGATCTTGTTTAAGGAAGGGTATCAAGCATTGATTTTGATGGCTGAATTGAAGAAATTGAAAAAGGTGAAAATAGATTTGCTGAGAAGAGAGATTCGGTGTGAGAACCTGAAAATTTTCACATTTTTTAGGTATTATTTTATTTTGCCTACATTTTTATACTTGCCTTTAAAATATTGAATTTCCTATGCATTTTTATAAGTAAGTACAGTTTTAAATCATTTTCCTAGCATAAGTTAGTGTACGTTAAAATTGAAGAGCATTATAGATGTAGGACCCGCTAGTGCGATAAAATTTTGGTGACTAAGTGAGTTTTGTGCTAAGTGATATTTATTATACAAGGTGCTAGAGGATAATTAGAGGTTTGTTATATGATGTAACCATTGGAAGACAAAGGATTAGAGAAAACACTAGAAAGGCCAAGTGTCACTACATCATTGGAGATTAGACTTTGACCTAATTTTCTTCACTTTACTAAAACAAATTTTGACCCAAAATTTCCTCCATTTTTCTTCTTCTTGGCCGGCTGTTTTGAGGAGAAAAACAAGAGAGAAAACTCCATTTTCTACCTCACTTGCTAGCTTGGATCTTGTGTTTTAGCCAACCAAATTTGAAACTACTCCATACAAGTGATCACTAGAGAAGTTTAAAGGCTTTGATGGAGTTATTTTGGAGGGGGAAAGACTAAACTACCATTTTTCTTGAGGTTACAAGGTATTTTTGGCTAGCAACTTTTCCCTACTTTCAATATGTGCCAACTAGTAGCTTATGGTTGAGATTTTGATAGTTTTATGCAATATTTCATGAGTTGAGGTAGTGATATGAAAATTTTCAGTTTTATGGTGTAATTTCTGCTCACATGTGAAGTGTAATGGTTGGTCATGATTTACTAGCTTTGATGTATGGAAAATCTTGTGTTTAGGTGCTAGTTTACTTTGCCTAAAGAAATTTCTGGTTGGTTTGCATTAATTCCAGCTTTAAGTTTTTGTACTACCCTGTTCTGACCAGTTTCATTCGGCCATGATGGAGGCCGAATTGGGCTTAGTTTAAAACATGAAAGTTGTAGGAAATGATGTTTTATAGCTTTCTATAAAATTTCAGCTCATTCCGTTAGCTTTGTTTTCCTTACAGGGGATGCGAACGAGGGTGTGATCCTATGCAGACTAGCTTGGTCTAGTTTTTTGAAATTTTATTTTTTTATTGTTCTCGCGCTAGTGCTTGGATAATGTTGGATGTAGTAAGAATTTAAAGCTTTTGTTCTAATTGGGATTGTATTTCTGTTTGAGATGAATATGAATGTAAGTATATGTTTCAAGTTTGGGAATTGTTTTTCGCTTAGTCTCGAGGTTATATCTTATTTCACTTGATGAGAGCGATCGAGTCCTGGCGAGAGCTGGGCAGGCAGTCCGCCAAACCCTTTGGTTCGCCTTAGGGGAAGGTGGGGCTGTCACATTCGGAGTTAGAGACACGGGAAAAAGTCAACAAAAAAGAAAAATGAAAAACTTAGGTTTTTACCGCTTTTAATGTTTTTCAATCAAATCCAATTTTTGAATGGATTGACCGAGTTTCTACCATTCAAGTTTTCAGGACAACTCGAACTAGACATTTGGCCGGTCTGTGATTTGACCAATTGGACCCGTCAGTCCGGTTCGAGTTTAAAAACATAAGATTGCACAACATCAAGTTCACAAGGAAAAGAACAAATAAATGATATTTTAGGTGAAATGATTACCAAAAATTGCATGAAAAGTTAAAAAGGACTAATATTATAAATAAAACTTTGAAATCTCGAGTAGATGACTTTATGCTTGAAACTAAACAAGTTAAGGATGAAAATGAAAAGTTGAAGGCTTACTATATAAAAATGGCAAAGAAATTGAAAACTCAAACAAGGAAGAAAGTGAGGGATTGATTGAAAAACTAAATGCTAAAGATATAGCAAATGAAAACAAAAGGCAACAAATAAAGACCTAGTGCATGCTTACAAGCTACTGGGCCATTTTTCTAGGAGGCCTAGACCAAAGTAAAAGGTCAATTTACAACTCCTTTTCTTCTCAATGTAGCCTGTGAAGGCAGGAACATATTGACGATCAGTCCATCATTTGTAGACCATAGTTATGCACTTAAAGCTTTAACACAATCCCATGCTTAAGGAAAGGGGAAAATTTTTGTCTAGCCTTGGTTTCTATTTATTTGGTAAGAAAACTAGAAAGATATGGTATCATGTTATAAAACTAATATAACATAATATAAAACTAATACTAATATGATATAAGATTTGTGTTGTTTATATAATGGACACTGTGCCTAAGAAAATCAAGAAAACTGATGAATTTAGAAAAGGAGGAAAGTAAGTAAGAAAGAAGAACTATTCTTTTATTTACTCAAATAATCTTGAATTTTGTATCATTGATACAAGAGAGGGTGACCTCTATTTATAAGGGAGTACAAAAAAGTTCAAAGTACAACAACTGACTATAATTCTTATCAAGATAGTGATAAGATCTTCTCGAACATAGTGACAAATTTATCATTTCTAAGATAGTGATTGGTTTATCATCTCAAAAATAGTGATTGGATAATGACTTACAAGAAGATACATCAATGTACCAATGAACCTTGCAGGGAATTGAATATTTTAATGCATACCTTGAAAAGATAAATGAACATCTACATTTATCACTTCATTAATTTCATAACACTCTCACTTGGATGTTTATTGCACAAAAAATATGCCTCGTTAAAACCTTATTACGGGGAAATCCTAGTGAGAAAAAAATCTTAGTGAAGAAAAAAGAGTACACTATTCTTGTCTATTAATTTCTTCCCCTAACGCAAACATTATTTGAGATCTTTTAATTGATGTATTCTAATATTTTTCACCAATTTCTCAAGTGTTGCAATCAGTAATGCCTTGATAAATAAATCTGTCATAGTATCACTTGATTGAATTTGTGCCACATCAAGTTTACTATTCTTTTGCAAATCATGAGTAAAGAAGAATTTTGGTGAAATATATTTCATTATACCTCTTTTAATATATTTTCCTTTTGATTGAGCTATACTTGCTACATTTTCTTCATACAATATAGTTAGAGGATTTTCTGTCTCAAAAGATAACCCACAATTCTTCCAGATATAACGGGTCATTGATTTTAAGCAAATATATTCTTGACCAGTATCATGAATTGCTATTATTTCAACATGATTTAGAGAAGTGACAGCTATTGATTGCTTTGTAGATCACCACGAAATAGCTGTACCACCACATGTAAAGATATAGTTCGTTTGAGGTCTTGCTTTTTGTAGGTCAGATAAATACCCAACATCAATATAACCAAGTAATTCAAGTTGAGATTATCTAAGTAAAATAAGCCAAGATCAATTATTCTTGAAGATAGCGAAAAATATGTTTAATACCATTCCAATGTCATTTTGTAGAAGAGGGACTAAATCTTGCTAATAAATTCATTGCAAATGATATATCTGATCTTGTATAATTCGCAAGATACATTATTAGTGCCCCAGTTACATAAGGGGTACTTTATGATCAAGTATCTCTTCATCTATCTCTCGCAGTCTAAAAGATCTTTATTAGGATCAAATGACCAGACAACCATTGGGGTACTTAATGGATGTGTTTTATCTATATAAAAATCACTTTAATACCTTCTGAGTATAAGCAGTTTGGTGGACAAAAATTTCACTTTATAAATAGTCAATTTGTAAACAAAGGCAAAATTTAGTCTTCCAATATATTTGATCTCAAATTCTATCTTTAAATATTCAATAGTCTTTTGGAACTCTTCAAGAGATCCAACCAAATTAAGATCATCAATATATACTGCAATAATTATAAAATTTGACCCATTTTTTCTTTATAAAAGCTCATAGGCATATTGGGTCATTGGTGTAACCTTCTTTAATCAAACGGTCACTGAAACGATTATACCAAATATCTTTAGGATTTGTATTCAGTGAATATTTGATTCACATACGTCCAGATTACTTAAATCCATACAAAGACCTTCGTAATTTAATAGAATAAATATCTTTAGAATCTGTACACGCTTCAGACATGTTAAATCCTTCAAGGATTCTCATATAAATATCATTATCAAAATTTTCATATAAATAAGAAGTGGCTACTTCCATTAGACGCATATTTAGTTGTTCATGTATTGCTAAGTTCATAAGGTATCTAAATGTGATCACATCTACTACAGGTGAATACATCTCATCATAATCAAATTCAGGTTTTTGTGAAAATTCTTGGGGCTACAAATCTATCTCACAATTTCATTTTTCTCATTTCTTATAAACACTCATTTATATCCCACAGGCTTTACAACTTCTAGGTGTATGGCCTAAGGTTCCAAAAACTTTTCATTTTGCTAGTGAATCTATTTTAAATTGAATCACATCTTTCTATTTTGGTCAATCATTTCTATGCCAACATTCATCAATTGATTTAGATTCATGATCCTCGTTATCTCCCATAATAGCAAGTGCTATGTTATACATAAAAATATTTATTTCTATACATTTGGACTTTAGTTTTAAATTTTCTATGATTTCATTCTCTTCAAGAGAAATTTCTTCATATGACATTTATTTAATCTCCAGAGATATTTGAAATCAAGATGTCTATTTAAGGTAGGCTGATCTTAAATTCATTTCTAACACTTGTATGTATCCTTCAAGGACATCAATTTTAACCAAAATATTTTTTGTAAGAATATTTGATTTAATAACTCTTCTAGAGTCTGTAAATATATCTATAATTTTCTGTAAAGAAATAATCTTTTGAATTTTCAGTTTACATTATTTCGTATGAGAATCAAGGAAATCCAATGATTTTTTTAAAGTGATTTCCTTTTTCGGTTGATCATTTGCTTCCCTTAATATCAGAAATTATAGCTCATCACAAAATCAATGAATCATTCTGTTTATCTCAACTCATATCTTTTAATGATTACAAAACAATTGGATGTTTCTAATACCTTTTGTAGAGATCCTTTTTCAGAAATGAACCAAACAGGTCTGTGGATTTAAAGCAGAAAAAGAAGATAAAAAAGAATGAAGTCTGCTGAGGATGATGTCGGACGCACAAAAGGAGAGTATCGGACGTCCGACATTCTTTGAGTATCTTCGGACGAGTAAAGAACTCAGACTCGGACGTCCGAAGAAGACAAGCCAGGAGTTACTTGATTACTGATCAGGATCGGACGCTCAACACCTGTGTGTCGGACGTCCGACAGCACCAACGGCTAGTTGACTCTTCAGTTGCCTTCTACCCGTTGACAGCATTAATTGAACAACCTTCTGGTCTCCTATAAGTAGAACAAAGTCAACCACCTAAAGAGAACTTTGCACATCAAGCCTACATCAGATTGTGAGTGATTCTAGTGCTAGAATACTCAAAAGGAACATTTGTACTCTTTGCTTGTGTAATCTTCGTGTAGTTTTTTCAAGTGTGACACAGCTTCTTCAATAGTGTAGCATAGTGAGGGTTGCGAGTGTTTGTAAAACTTCCTTGCTTGACCAAGTGTGGTTTGGGGCAAGAAGGAAGTGATCCCTTCCTTGTACACAAAAGATTGGTTGCAAGTTTGTTCAACTTGAAGTAATTTGGTATATAAAAGTGGTGTTCAAACCTCAGTTGTGTTTGAAGCCTGGTTTGTTTCTTTACTTTCATTTACTGCTTTTCTACTTAAACTGTTCTTCTCTTCATTTCACGAATACTTGTGCTCTTGTGTTATCTCATTCATTGGGAGGTATTTGAGAAAAGAAAGGTAGTCTGTGAAAAAGTGGACTATATCTTAGTAGGTTTTTTGAAAGCCTAATTCACCCCCCTCTTAGGTTGTCTTCGATCCTTACACATTCAATAAATAAATCACCCATTAATATTTCACGATGTCTAATTGTAAAGGGTGATTCATACCCGACATAGATTTTCAAATTTCTGTTAGAGTCACACATAATATAAAGTGGTATGTATGAGTACTTGTCGACTCTTAAAATCATGCAATTTTTTCTCTACACAATTTCAACTGAGAAGAAATTTTGAAAATTGCAAAATTATATTCATCAATTGATTTAAAATCTTGCAACCATGGGTAAATTTAACATACTAAGATTTTGAAAGAATGATTATGTTTAGGTAATCAAATCTTTTTCTTTTAATTATTTCAAAGAACAAGTGAATCCTCAAGCATAATGGATTTTCTGTAATAGTGTCTCCAAAATTGATTGCATCAGGATGTATTGTAAATGAATAGAATTGAAAGAATAAATATTACCTCAAAGATGCTTAAAAGTATATGTTTGTGTTTAGTGATTGTTTAATAGTAGGCAGTTGTACTTTATGATTATTCAAAAGTTAGTCATAAGAAATTGAAATAATTTGTAAAGAAGAAACTCATCTCAAAGAGAGTTTTAAAATTGAAAATACGTGTTTAACAACAACAATCATTTGAAATCGAAACTTATATTTGATTGTTCAAAAGTAGAGTCTTGTGTGCATCATGTTTGCTCAAAGGTATAGACTCATTTCACTTTTGCTTAGAAGTAGTGACTCACACTGATAATGTGTTATAAAACTAATACTAATTTGATGTAAGATTTGTGTTATTTATATAGTGGGCACCATGCTAAGAAAATAAAAAAAATTGATGAACTTAGGAAAAGAGAAAAGTAAACAAGAAAGAAGAACTATTTTTTTATTTACTTAAATGGTCTTGCTGGGGATCAGGAAGAACCAATGGAAGGTTCTGAGTGAAAGGAGAAGGTTGTGGGGAAGTAGATTTATGATTGCTGGGGACTTCAACGATATTTTGTCTAATGAGGAAAAATGGGTGGAGCAGCTAGAGAGGAGAGGAGCTTTAAGGATTTCAAGGACCTTATGGATAAGAATAACCTGATAGACATAGGTTTTGAAGGTCACTCTTGGACTTGGAGCAATCACTAGGATAATGAAGGAGAGGTAAGGCAAAGATTAGACAGATGTTTGGGTAGTTTTGAGTGGTTCTAGACTTTTGAAAAGGCAAGATGCCAGCACATTGAGACTTATGCCTCTGATCATAGTATACTATGCTTAGACACAGAAACATAAAAGGAAAAAAAGAAGAAAATATTTCACTTCGATAAAAGATGGCTTCAAAGGGAAGGGGTGCATCAAGTTGTGGAGAGAGCTTGGCAGAAGGAAGAACCTAGCTCACACATGTTCAAGGTCACTAAGAAGGTCAGAAACTGCAGAGTTGAACTACTAAAATGGAGAAATACCTTCCAAGCAAATTCTAAAAGAAGGATTGAGGAGATTACAAAGGAATTGGAAGGAGTGAAAGAATCAGATTCTGTGAACAGAAAGGAGAAAGTAACTGAGCTCAAAGCCCAGTTAAAAGCAGCTTACACAGAGGAAGAGAATTTCTGGAGCCAAAAAGCTAGAATTAATTGGCTGAAAGTAGGAGATAAGAATACAAAGTATTTCCATGCCCATGTGAAGGGGAGAAGAACAAATAATAGGATCAGGAAACTACAAAAGGAGAATGGTTCATGGACAGAAAATGAGGAGGAGTTAGTCTCGGAAATTTCAAACTTCTTTAGAGAGTTGTTTACCAATGGAGGGAGGACAAATATGTTAGAGATTCTAGAGGGTATTCCCCACTCCATAACTCAAGAAATGAACACTAAGCTAACTAAACTTGTAGAGGAGGATGAAATCAAAGCAGCACTTTTCTCCATGCAGCCTAATAAAGCTCCAGGACAGGATGGCATGTCTCCTCGTTCTTTCAAAGGTTATGGAGCATTATCAAGGGTGATGTCATCCCTGCTATCCAATCCTGTTTTAGCTCTAGTTTTATGCTTAAATCTGTCAATCACACTGTCATTTCTCTCATCCCCAAAGTTCTGAACCCAACTTGGTTGAAAAACTTTAGACCTATTAGCCTGTGCAGTGTGATATACAAAATGATTTCCAACATACTAGCCAATAGACTGAAGCCTGTTCTGGACAAATGCATAAGCAACACTCAATCTGCTTTCTTCCCAGATAGGCAGATTTTAGATAATGTGATCCTAGCCCATGAGTACATGCACCACCTCAAAAATAAAAGGCAAGGAAAAGAAGGATACATGGCAATCAAGTTAGACATGGCTAAAGCCTATGATAGAGTGGAGTGGCATTTTTTGCAAGCTATGATGCAGAAGATGGGCTTTTGTGCAAAATGGATCAACTGGATTACTAGTTGCATGAAGACTGTCACATATTCTTTTAACTGCAATGGGGAAACTAAGGCTTTCTAAAACCAGGTAGGGGAATAAGACAGGGAGACCCCTTGTCTCCCTACCTTTTTTTAATCTGTTCAGAAGGTTTCTCTAATTTATTGAGAAAAGCAGAGGCAAGGAACGAGAGAAAAGGACTGAGGATTAGCAAGCAAGGCCCAATCATTACTCATCTCTTCTTTGCAGATGATTCCCTCATTTTTTGTAAAGCTAGCATGCAACAGGCCAATGAAATCATGAAGATTCTCAAAACCTATAAAGAAGCTTCAGGACAGCTGATCAACCTTGATAAATCTGTTGTATTCTTTAGTAAAAATATGCCCTTGGAGCAAAGGAAAGAAGTATGTAGCTCATTGGGGGGAATGGCAGAAATGAAACAAAGGAAATATTTAGGCCTCCCAATGGTGATATCTAGAACAAAGGACCAGATATTTGGCTTTATCAGAGAAAACATATAGAGAAAGTTTTAGGACTGGAAAAACAAGCTACTCAGCACATCAGGCAAAGAGGTAATGCTAAAGGCAGTCTCTATGGCAATGCCTACTTATGCGATGTCCTGCTTTAAACTGCGAAGGAAGCTGTGTAAAGATATTATTGCTGCTATGGCCAATTACTGGTGGGGAGAAACAGATGGTAAAAACAAAATGCATTGGCTGTCTTGGAAAAAAATGGCACTGAAGAGAACTGAAAGAGGGCTGGAATTCAATGACCTAGAAGCTTTCAATAAGGCATTGTTGGGCAAGCAGATTTGGAGGATTCTAACCAAGCCAAACCTATTGATCAGCAAAGTGCTGAGAGCTAGGTACTTCCCTAAGGATTCCATATTCAAATGCAAGCCTCATAAGAATGCCTCTTGGATTTGGCAAGGTCTACTAGGAGCCAGAAGCTTAATTGAAAAAGGTTTGATTAGAAGGATTGGCAATGGGAGAAGTACAAACATTTGGGAGCATAAAAGGATTCCTGGATCAACTTCTGGCAAGCTTGCTTCCCCAAGACCCCTCAACAGTGACTTAAAGATGGTGCAGGAGCTAATTAGTCATAAAAGATGGAACAGAAACACCATCTTTAGAACCTTCAATCAGAGTGATGCAGAGAGGATCTTGAACATTCCCTTAAGTTTGACAAGCAGGGAAGACAGTTACTTTTGGCAACACAATGCGGGAGGATCATATACAATCAGCTCAGGCTTCAAACTCCTGATGGAAGACAGTGCTAGTACAGAGAAAGGAAAAACATGTGAAATTGGTCCAAGTGTAATAGAAGGAAGCCAACAGATCAAGCAGATGTGGAACACTCTCTGGAAGCTCAACATAAAACACAAAATCAAGCTTTTCAAATGGAAATGCATTAAAGATGCATTGCCAGTTAGAGAAGCTATCTTTAGGAGGACAGGAGTGGGAGATCCAGTATGCAGATCCTGTGGGGAGGGCCTGGAAACAGTGGAACATCTGCTTCTGAGCTGCCCGCACACTTTGGAAATATAGAAGGCGGCCCCTATACAATGGGATGGAGCTAAAGATCAACAAGGAGACTTCAAACGCTGGTGGAGTAAAATCTCAGAGGCAAGGAGAAGACCAGAAGGGGCAAAACATATTGGACTGACTGCTAACATTTTGTGCAAGTGTGGAAAGAAAGAAACAAAAAGGAATTTGAGAACCAAAACAGGTGTCCACCAGTGAAGACAATAGACAAGGCTCATAAAGAGTGGCTCGAACAAGAGGAGGTAGAGAAAACTAAGGACAGAATGAGCATAGGAGAAACAGCATTCAATCATGAAGAACAACACCAGGATCAGGAATCTGAGGGGACCATAGTACTGGAAGTGACTACAACAAGCCAGCACAGACAGGTCTCACTGGGAATTGGAGTTATAGCTAAGATACATCCAAACACAAGGATTGCGGAATGGTGCTGAAAGAGATAACTCTGGGAAACAAAGTCTTAGATGAAGCGGTAGCATTTAAACTTGTCTTAAGCAAAGCTCTTGAACAGCAGTGGAGTAGGATTAAAATTCTCTCTCACAACAAGGAGTTCCTGAGACAGTTAAGGCACCAGAGCCCCTCAGACAGTAGAGTAGCAACCGTGATTGATGACATTGCTGATATGCAGAAGATATTTCGCATGTGCTCTTTTTGCTTGGTTAGTGAAAACAATATGGAAAATAGTAAAAGATTAAGTTCCTATGCCTCAGGCATTTTTTTGGATAAGGAATGGTATTTTTCTCAGTGCCATTGAGCACTAGTTGTATAGCTCTTCGAGCCTTTGCTCACACATGTAAATTCCCTTTATAATGAATGAAATGATCCTATCGTTTCGAAAAAAATAAATAAATAAATGGTCTTGCATTCTGTATCACTGATATAAGAGAATGTGACCCTTATTTATAGGGGAATACAGAAGAGTTCAAATTAGATCAACTAACTATAATTCTTATCATTTCGTTTTGATATGTATAGAATGGAAAATGACCAAAATATCCCTAATTAGTCAATCCCCTATTTCGGCTTTTAACAGCAAAAATGCCTAATTGTATTTCAACAACTTTGGAACCAACTCAAATCTCAAGAGGGATTATATATTAGAAGCTTCAATGTACTTAATTAATTAATTCCAAAGGAATAATGGTTAATTCTCTAGAAAATGTGTAACATGATTTATTATGACAAGTTTGTCATCTTGAAACTAGTGATGGGTTTATCACCTTGAAAATAGTAATAGATTTACACCTTAAAAATAATGATAGGATAATGAATTACGAGAAGATAATATCAATGAATCTTGTAGGGAGATGAATATTCCAATATATTATTACTATACTAAGTGTGCGAGTTGGAGTTACTACAGTACCTATGGACCGTTTATCTAGTAATTTCGAGCAACTTGAGTACCATTTTCATAAGCAGATAGACTGGTTATTCAATTTCGACAATTCTAGTGGCATTTCATTGGAAGTTGCCTCGGCTTGCCCTCCTGCTTCAGAGTTCAAATCCTAGAATTCTTTCCCCTCTCCCTCTGTATTACCACCACGGCGTCTTCTTGTCTTGGTGGAGGGCCATATGCTAAGGAATGGCAACGGGGCGGGTTTTATCCATATGTCAAGGGACCCCTCCCCCGCTAATAGGTTGCATTTTTGCCATTAATTTTATAATTAATTTTCTCTTTTATCTCACCAAATATTGCATTAATTGGCGGATTCTATTTACTTTTGGTAAATTGTGCTGGTTGCAGAGATTTGGATAAAAAGAAAAAAAAGACGTGATTTTTTTTCACTAAATTTATTGATCGGGCATGGTCACATCAAAGTTAAATTCTGCACGTACTAAGAAGGCTAGGGAATGGATGCATATTATCCAACCGTGCATTGAAGTCTCGAAAGTAGGGTCACAGATGTTTTAGCAGATGATTGTTATAGACTTTCTAATTTGATTTGAATTAGAAAAAGTAGTTTAGTAGTAATAGGAGACTAGTCAATTAGGAAATATGGATTCCTTGTGGCCGCACATGACAAGTCAACTAGTTATTAGGTTTTGTTATCTTTTTCTTGGTCAGCCGCAATATACAACAGAGACTTCTTTTGTTTTTCTTTTCCTTTTCATCGGATTTTTCATCTCTAATTGAGGAATGCTTTCAACAATTAACTCTACAATTTCAAGTGGGATTTTCTCAACAAGGATGAACTAAATCTCTATTTCCAGTCAAGGAACAACGGAGGATTTGGTTTGTTTGAAATTGTGAGATCGAATTAATTTTATTTATTTTTTTTATTTATTGGTATTCGTATATTCTCTGATTTTATTTCTTATGGTTGTTATATTAATTGAATATCCAGGGCTTGGAATTTAGATTAGTTTAATAACCTACAACCAATTAAAACATTAAATCCGTAATTGTTTAATTGTTTTAAAATAGTAGCAATTGGCATGATTAGGTTTGTATCAGGAAAATATACAAACTACCTTAAAATAACCCTTGTAGCGTGTTATTTGGTTAGAATAGAGTTTCTAGTTCGTAAGGCAATTGGAAAATTGAATTCTAAGGTCGTACCTAGGGTTATTTCTCAATTAAAGTAGTGATTAACAATCGTAACTTAATCACCGATATAGTAAGGAGAGGTTGACTGTCATCGCTTATTTGGCAGTTATAATTTGTTTATCAGTTAATAATCGAGGTTATCATTGCATTGATGATCAATTAAGTGAACCATTTCCGAAGTTATTCCTTGGCTAGAGCTTATTTACTATTGATTTAATTTTAACAAATTGTCACTTAGTTTTTATTTATTTATTTATTTTTATTTCTATTTGAGCTATTTAGTTATCTCCATTTCCATAAAAATTCCCCTATACATTGAACTCAAGAGGAAACGAAATTCCCTAGTCTCTGTGGATTCAACCCTGTTTATCACTATACACAAAACATATATATTATTTGAGTAGGTATTTATTATTATACATGCTCACCCCCCTCCCCGCTGCCCACTACTTCACCTCGCCCTTGCCCCGCCCCCGATCCTCCGCTCCCCCACCCCGCCCCGCTTCCCCCGTGAGGTTAATTAAAATTTGTTATATAATTTCATTGTAGTCAAATTTTAACAAATAATTAAGTACTAAAATGTCAACACATTACCAAGTCATTATCTTTTATAATTTTACAATTGAAACCCATAAAAACAATCAAATAAAAACTATTTGAATACAATCCAATATGATGAAACATATACAACTAAAGTAGTCAAGTTTTTACTTTTGAAATAAATACAATCACTAAGTCATTATTGTATTTTTTTTTGAGAAAAATGTGTTATTGTGTTAAGTGTAATTAGGAATTTAGTATAAATGTATTAGTAAATTTAGTATAACTAATTAATAATTTCTATTAGTAGACATGTATAATTATTAGTATAATTGATAATATCAATTATATTATACATACTAAAATACATTATATAATACTTATAACTAATAATATCATTATTATAAGTTTGTAACTAATTAAATTAAATATCATATATACACATATAAATATATACATATCTATATATATATATTCTAATGGCTAGCGGAGCAAGGGTGTACTCCTCCGCCCCGTTTCTTAATGGGGGTAAAAAATTTCCCCCCATCTCGCCCCAACCTCCTCCCCATTAGCCCCCCACGGACACCCGCTCCAATTGCCATCCCTACATATGTTAAAGCCATCTTGTACCCCATCCTCTAGATTTCTCCCGTTACTCTTCCATGATTCCATCTCCCTCCCATCTTACACATGGCCTCTTCCTCCACCTCTGTCGGCTAATCTCCACAAGCATTACCACCATTACCACCATTACCACCACCACTGAGGAATAAACTCAAATAAAGAAAAACACAGTTCTCCAGCCTCAGTCATCTTCAAAACCATCACCACCACCACTAAAGACTAAGCCCTAAATTAGCTACTAACTATCAGACAGAGCTTGCCCTAAGGAATGAGATTACTACAATAGAATTATCCATCAATCCCTTACGCACAAACCATGGCTTTTTAAAGTTCATCACCCAATTCTCCACAAAGCTTTCAGATCACAACATGCATTTCAAGAAATACATCATAGGTAGGTTTTCCCACAAACAAGCTCTTCCCATCATTTTTTGTTTATCACGTGAGGGTGATGAATGCATGAAGCTATCTATAAGGTAGGTCTTTCAATTTCTTCAGACTTTTGCCATCTTATTTAATCTTTTTCATCAAATATTTCAAATAGTTGACTTGCTGAATAGAAATTATAGTATAATAGGAAGGAACGTCTATTAGATTTTGACTTGCAGCCATGGCTTGATACAATTCTCGATACGCCAAGACAAATCAAGAACGTAGAATCACAAGCTTTGGATATAGATTAAGGATTAATGTTTGGGGACAGAATTTGTAATCAATCAAGAACAGCTCGAGATTGATTAGAATGGGTAGAAGACACCACAATCAAGGTGAATACTCGATGGATAAGTCGACGAAACACCTTAGACCTACTTTAAGATGTTTAAGACAGCTTTCACAAGCCCAAAAGAGCTCTTTTTCTCATGAGAGAATTCTGGCAAATTTTCTCAAAATCTGATTCACTGCTAAAAACGTTAGAAACTAAGGCCTTTTATAGTCTTTTACATGACCAACTCCTAATCCAATTAGAAGACTCAAAACTGAACTCTTAACCCTAAGAACTAACTTTAGTTCGGCTATTATCTTTGGTCAACATGACCTAAGTCTTTTATTTAACTAAACTAAGTGACTTAAATGATTAAACTCAAAGCTGGAATTAATCAAATGACATGAACAATGAAAACAAATGACAAATAGCTAATAAACTAGACCAATCGGCCAAGACACAATGTGATGACCCTAGCTTGATGCAAACGGACTTGATAAACTTCAAGACCAACTAGATTTCATATCATTCCCCTCCTCTTGAAAGCGATTTGATCACAAATCAATGTACGAAAGGACACAAGAAAAGTTACATGCCATCAGGACAATCTCATGATGAACACGATCAACAATTGCATCTAACACAAGGACCACCATGTGCAATGGTGGAAATGACCGATTGCAACACCTTGAAGCTCGTGGACCAACTTCGATGCTTGTGTATCAATGAGATATTGATCCTCAAATTGATGTGTAGAATTTTCTATGAAACTGACCTCTTCATGCTCAATGAAGAGGTATCTTCATGCTATTGACGCTTCACGGAAACTATCTACTTGTACCCGATCAGCCCTATTGTCTACAAAAATGAGTTAAATGTACTTAAGAAGCATGAACACGATATGAAAAAAGAAATGAAGGCAATAAGATAGAAATTTCTGGAATTGCTTCGTCCCCATCTTCATAATAAAGAATGGCGGCAAGGGAAGTTGAATTCGGACAACAATCTTGCAGATCCACGTACGTTTGCTTAACTTGCCAAAAAGAGAGAAAACTAGTAGCAAACAAGTTAGTAAAGTTACAAGAAGGAACCTTATCAAGCTCAACTCTTACTAACAAGTTATGTTTCCTATCTTCATACACCCCTTTGGCCGAACTGTGAGAACTCGAGAAAATTTTGTGCAAGCATTGCAAGTATTACCTTCATTTTGTTACTAGAAATATTATATAATAAATAATTGGTTAAATTAAATGTCTAAAATTTAATTTCTAGTAAATTGAGGATTTAGAAATATCCTAGAATAGTGTAGAAAAAATTTTATTATATGGATCAAATAAACATATGATATGCATATTGCAATTTGTGTCATTTGAAAATATTATAGCCGAATAAGTTACATGTCTAGTTAATTTTCTTTAAAACCAAATGTGTGAAAATTACTAGATCAAGGAAATACAAATAAAGTTATGAGTTAATGTATGAATTAATGAAACCACAGCCCATTAGCAAGCAAATAAGTTGATATTGTGAGAACCCGTAAATTCCCTAATAATTTTCCTAGGATTTTTCCCCTTTAATTGCATGTTTTCTGCATTTTCTAGCTTAGGAAAATTTTCTTGGTGGATTTTATGAGTAATTATAGTTTTTAGATGATTTTTCTAGTATTGGATAGTTTTTGAAAAATTATGGATATATAACGGACGTGGGACCCACTAGTGCGAAAAGTTCGGAAAAATTCGGCCAATTAGGTTGAGTTTCGGATACTAGTTGAAATTTATCGGGTATTAAGAGATAAGTAGAGGTTGTGATGTGATTGATGTGAGAGGAAAAAAAGAAGGATAGGAATGCATTAATGGAGTGACAAGTGTCACATGGCCATTGGTTGTCTTTGTTGACAAAACTTTTTGACTTGTCTTACCAAGTGATTAAATATCTCAAAAAAATCACCAAAATTCACTCTTTTCTTCTCCCTCTTGGTCGGCACTCTTGAGCAAAGGAAGGAAGAGAACTCTTCAAAATTTTAGCTACCATCTAGTGCAAATCATCCAAACCAATTGCTTAAATTTGTTTCTACTCCATAAAATCCCTCCATTTGGTGCTAGTAAGTGATATTGTGGAAGTGTTCAAGGAAGCTAAGGTGTCCTACAACTCTCCCTCTCTTGTGTTCTAGGTAAGTGGTGTTTGAACTTCCTCCTACACTTAATGAAGCTTGAGTTGTGCTTAGTGGAAGCTAAAGTGATGACTTTTGTGATTTATTTCTTGCTTTTGGATGAAATGATGAAGTTTTCAATTTAATGGTGTATTTTCTGGTTTAATGTGATCATGATGTTGTGTTTATCTATGATGGTTGGTAATGAAGGGTAATGACTCTAGTAGGTGTACATGATTGGTAATTGCAAGCAATTTTGGGTTTGGAAGGAATTTGAGAAAGTTAGGGTTTTATATCCCCAATTCTGTCTGGTTTTGTATCTCATGGTTAGAGGACGAATTGGCTTTGTCTTAAAACATGAAAGTTGTAGGTATTGATGTGTTTGAGGTGCCTGTAAAATTTTAGGTTCATCAGAGTTGTGTAGAGTGAGAAAAGTCGATTTTACTGTTGCTGTTCTGGGTTCTTCAGGATGGCCGAACTGCGCCTGTAATTGGCTGTTTTTGACTGGAATTGCTTTGGATTTGGTTGTTGAGGTCTTCTGATGAAATGTATCTTGATGTCTTAGCTACCATATGCCTTTGGAATCAATGAATTTGGACTTGTATAGACTGAGTTGGACTAATTACAGCATAGTGTAATTTGTAAACCTGCAATTAAGGTTCTGGTTTGGTATTTTGCATATTTGACCTAGTTGTGCTAGGATTTGGACTGAGTGGCCTTCTACATTGTCGTAGCCCTGTCTTTTAGCTTCAATATGGTGGGTCTTACACCCTAATCCGATAATCGTAGTGCAATTTGGACCATTACCGCAAAATGAGGACAAAAATATTTTTTTTTTGTTAGGGCCAAATTAGTTACATTTTCGAAATTTCTGGTTTGCTATAATGCTTATATATGCATATGAAACCCTATTGGGGTTGTGATTGACATGGCTTTATGACTCGTTATCGAGTCTCATTGTATTTGTTTGTATGTTTTAGGACGTGACGGGGGTTCACGACATCCTTTTAACGACGGTGCATGAAACATCACCTACTTGATTGGTGAGTATACTACTCACTTTTAATGTGGCTTTGCTATATGTGATTGTGATGCCTTGAAGGCTTGTTTGGCTATTGGAAATGATTAAGGTGAGGGTGTACTTGACCGCCCTCATCCTTTTATCTTGTTAATGCCTGTTTACCGTTTCACTGTAATACTGCACTTGCTATATGAGATATTGAATTTCATTCATGGGAAACTGTTTGGGTGTCGGTTGGACGAGTATCCAACGGCCCTATTGTACTACTGAGCTCGACCCCGTTGGTAGTCAATTGAATCGAGCCAGCGAGGGCTTGCTCGTGAAAATTGACTAGCCACGGGGACTGAAATGGGAATCTTGTGGTAATGAGACCCTTGGTTCCGGTGTACTCGAGTATCACCTAAAGCTACTGCTTGGAGTGCGGGCCCGGTTGGGGTATGTTGGGTGGAAGGAATGGAAGTGAAGTGAGGTCTACGGTCGGGTATTCTTAAACATTGACGGAGGGTCAATGAGGTTGGATCAAGAATGTAAGCGTGGAAATGGGCTCTTGAGAGCCGTCCGTATCCTTTTTACTGATTTGTTTTATTCCTTAGTTGTGTACTTGAAATGAAAGGTTATGCTTAAGTGATCTTTGTTGCTTATGTGGTAGTATATCACTGGGCTTAAGCTCATTCCGTTCCATTTGTTTTCCTTACAGGGATATAATTACTTTTGGGATTGGATTGGATAGTCGATTGCCAAGTTGAGCTAGTGTAAATGTCTTTTGTTTAGCTCTTTGAATGAAACCCTAATGTGTATTGGGTTCAATGACTTTTGATTGGCAATCCGAACATGTATATCCATGATGAATAGTTTTTGACATGCCAATTTGGTTGTAAATGTTGAATTGCAATGTATTAATGTTTGGTGGGATTTCAAATTCTACTATTCCAGGCACTATTCATCGTTTTCGTTTTTTTTTATATTTTGTTATTTTGGTTCTTGTGGCTTGTTCGAGCGCGCTTTTACTTTCCCGAAATGTTTTAGATCGCGTGTTACTACTCGTTAGTCCTGGCGAGAGCTGGGCAGGCAGTCCGCTAACCCCTTTGGTTCGCCTTAGGGGAAAGTGGGGCTGTTACAGATATCAAATGACCTAACCTTCATCCTAGTTAAACTACCATGCGACTAGCAGGTTATCAGAGCTTTAGAAGTAAGAACTGAGTGGAGAAACTTTGGAATGATCGCCACCGAGTGAAGAAGCTTTGAGAATTCAGCCACCGAGAGGAGAAAATGAGAACCGAACAGCATCTTCTTCTGTCATTTCTTAACCATCCTAAACTGAGAGCTAAGTGAGTGATAAAAAGAGAAACCAGCTTGCAACTTCACGTATCAACTACATCAGTGAGGAAAAAAAAGAGGAAAGCTGGTGCAAAAGTTAGAGGGACCGAAGCTAGGAGCAGGAGCAATTTGCAACTATTAAAACTTAACAGAAAAAGGTAAGAATCTTGTAACCTCCTTTTTATTTCTTGAATATAACTGAATATATAGACTGCATGTTAGGTTTTAGCATGGAATAATAAGTTTTCACCGAGGAGAAATCTGATGAAGGAGTAAAAGTGGAACTGGACTGTATCTCTTGGAACCGAGAGATGGCTAAATGAATTGTAGCTGGTTATCAATGGAAAAATGGAAGAATATTATAGGAAATGCATGAAAATATTTATTTCTGGCATTAAATAAAGTTTAGCTATGGAAACCTGTGAAAGTTGAAACCTTGAGTTGAAAACAAATAAAGAAACCCACTATAAGAAATTTGGCCTTTTGTGACAAAAAAAAAGTCATCACTAAAAATCAAAAAGTCGTCTTATATGAGTATAGTGACGACTTTTTCCATTGTCACATGGTTGTCACTAATTCTATGTCACAAATGGGTCTATGTGATAACCCTTTGAAAGTCGTCACTAAATCTTGTTATTTAATGACGAGAACGAAGTCGTCACTAACAGTTATTATTCTGTGACTAATTTTCTTGTCACTGTTTCACATATTTTTTTTATCATAAATGTAACAAAAGTCATCACAAATTTGAAGTCTATAGTGACGACTTGAACTTGTCACTATCAATCCTAGTATTCAGTGACAAGAATAGTTGTCACTTAGTGAACTTGCATGTCAGTGACAACCATTAAAGATTGTCATTGAACTTTTTTTTGAAGAGCTGCAATTGTTCATTACAAATACAACATTGTCACAGCATTTCCGACAATTATAGCAAAACTCAACCTGACAAAAGGTTTAGTGAACTTGCATGTCAGTATTGCCTTCAAGAGTTATATAGTATTGCCATGGCATTTTCAACAATTATAGCAGAACATTCATTTTGACAAAAAGTAAAATCAACGTAGAATATATGCCGGAAATTCATATATATGGCCATAACACATCTTTAAATTAATTAAAACAAAAGTGAACCACAAATGTTGGGTCCAAAATCCCACATAATCAGTTCAAGTAGTAATGACCAATACATATCCTTCCCAAAAGATAGAGTACTAGATTTCTAAACTAAAGCATAGATTGCAGCACCAATGTCATATTTCAATCATCTCTATCAGCATATCCAATAGCCTTCTCATGATCAATATGAAGCTGGACTGCATTGAAAATAAACTATTAAATGCATTAGAGTATACTTTAATCAGAAAATATGCTATTAGATATACTTTAATCAGTCAAAAATAGAGTTTCAGCCAAAATAAAAGCAAAGAATTTATCTCCTCACCTTTTTTGAAGTTTATCATTTGCGCAAGTCTTTCATTTGGGCAATCAACTCCTCGTACAGCCCCTAGTTTCAAGTTGCTGCTCTTGCAAGCTCTTAATTAGCTCCTTTTGAGTATTGAATTCCTCTGCAATTTGTGTAGCTCATTGCTCTGCCGCATTTGCCCTTCTTCAATGCTCTTCAATTTCACTCCTCAAGTGGTCAAGCTCAATTGCTTGCTTCTTGGTTGTGCTACGGCTACGAAGCTATCCAGATATGTATCCAAGGGAAGAACTATACTTGTCACAGATCCACCATCCCGTGAATATGGTTGAATCAAATAAAATGATTACCATACTTTCCTCTCAAACAACATATGGTGCAAACAGGTAAGCACTTTTAACAGCATAATCAACATTATTCGAGTTTATTCGAAAATGAGTTCGAAAAGCACAACTCCGTTCCTCTTTTGCATATTGGCCAGAAAAAAAATCACTGATATTGCTCTCTTCAAATTCATATCCGACATGACAATTACATGGAAACTCAAATTGGGACCTTGTGCCAGGCAACTTCATTTGTTGAAATAGATAAAAGTTGAATGATTGAGATAATTTAAGACAGTAGCAGTGAAAAAGACAATTACATGATCACTTTGAACAATCCAAATAAAGCCACACCAATAATTTATTTTTCACAGTTATGAACACAATTACATACAACAAAATCCTTCTAAAAAGTTTTGCAGGAATGTTATAAATTTTGTTCCATCTCAAAATGTAGTTACAAAGGATGCGGCATCTTATCAAGAATTTAATTGGCTAATGCTGCCACGTTCAAAACTCAAAGGTGCAAAGTTTAGTAAGATTTAACCTCCAAATTGCATAGCCCCCGACCCTTTAAAGTCCCAGGTGATATATCATGTGGAAAACAGATATATCTTATGTAGTTTTGAAAATGCTTTCAGTCAAAAACATCTCTTCCAGTTTAATAGCTGCACAAGAGAACAACTAAACTAACATTTTTCCAGCTTCAGTTCTAAACCAACCATTTACAAAATTTAAATGGTTTACAAAATGAAGAGCAAAAGAAAATCGACTCACAGTGTGACATCCATTTGAAAATCCAATTCACAAGATTGAGACGGAGAAGATGCAAGCTAGGAACTCAATACATTAAAAATGCTTTACTAATCTCTGTGACATATAAAACTTGTATCAAAAGAAGCTAGAGCAGGAACTTATTAGAAGGCCAAGCAATGGTAGACTGTTTCACTCCAAATTCAACAGAATATGCAACATACAAAGAATTACACCTGTACTTTAGCAATCTACTCCACTCTATAATAGTACAAATACTGAGCACAACTTAAAAAGTTACTCATTGCTTCACGTCAAGGAACCAAAAAATTTTTCCCCCTCAGTTACCACGTCGCTTGACTTGATAATTGTATTGTGTTTTTGGATGCAATGACTTGTTAAAATGAAAATAGTCAAGCATAACTACAACTTGAGCACAAATGGCCATTAAATTATGTGATCTTCACATGTAGCACATAATTGAATTTGCAATGAATTGCAATGTACCCCCAATGTTCTCGCAACAATGTCCTTAACCATTCTACTTGATTTGAAAATAAAAAGCATGATGTCCATCCTCTTGTTTGCTTGCTAACTCACTTCTATTTACATTTTTCTCTTCTTGCTTTCTCAAAGATTAGTTACAAATAGGACAAAAAGGATTAATAGCAGGGTAGTAGTAGGCAAAAGCCCAAAAAATGAAGGGATACAAGCTGACAACCTAGCAACAGAATTTCATCAAAACACTTGTTCACAAAAAAAAAAACGAATAGGGCAGTATTTCCATGCCCTCATTACAGTTCGTGCATAAAAAATTGGAGCCACTACAGAGGGAAGAGGAAGATGTCAGGAAATGAAATAGGCAACCTTCTTGTCCAAAAGTTTGAAGAAAGCAAGGTTCCATCGGATATCCATTCTTAAGCATTATATAACTAATCCTAAGTTTGAGATAAAAAGTGAGTATCTTCTTTCCGTTCCCCTCTTAATAGTTAATACATTCAAGAAAATAATCCAAAGAAAGCAGAACATTCATTAGTCCACGCCAAAAAATACCATTCCTACAATTGCATTAACATGACTACAAGCAACTCACTGTCTCAAATTATAATCTAAGTACACAGGAGAAAGCATATTACTGGAAAACTCATCCTGTTATTCTCATAATCAGATTGAAGAATTTAAAAAATTACATCTGATATCTAGAAATCAACCACTCAATATTTATAGATTAGTGCTTCAGTATACAAATGCAAGGAATTCACAGACAATCTAGGATGCCAAGAAACGAGCAAATTATATCTCTGCCTTATAACAAGAACAAAATCCTTACTTTGCAACCTCCTGATTATCCTTGCCAAACTGCTTAGCTGCAAACTAGATAAAATCTCTAGCATAACTATTCTCAAAACAAGTAATATCAAGCCTATTCCTGGGCAAGAAATTCGAATCCTTAAAGCACTCTTTATTGTATAAATGCGTCACAAACATTTCCATGTCAGGAGAAAGCTCCTTATAAACCTCCGGATCCTCCATTCTCAATTCTTTCAAATCCTTCATCTTTTTTCCATCATCCCTCCCAACCTTATTAGTGAACAACAATGATAAAGATAAACCCACAGATTTTTCCTCGTAGTTTGACAACCCTTTAGTAAGACAATACCAAACATCTTGCAACATGGGAAGAAATGCAGATACCAAAATTGATTTTTAAAAAGTAAAATATGTTGCATTGGCTACATGAACAGATGAGATATTTGTTTATTAACATCAATAGGCACAAAGCTCTTGGCGGATTCTTGTGCTTTCATCTCTCCACCACGTACTTTAATTTCGTGTTAGATCAGCACTAACCAACTTCAGCTGAAGACAAGTGTTGACTAAACTATGCTAATAAGTACTATTGACTAACAGCTGAAGACAGTTCGTTTCACAAGGGATTGCTAACTAAAGACCCTTCCTTCCACTTCGTTTCACTCTCACAACTATCTCAATCACACACCATTGAAAGATTAAATGGAAAATTGGGCCCATAAACTCACGATTTACCTCACTCGACCAACATTTGATAGAAAATATCTAAATTAGATGGAAAAATTGAGATTATTTACCTCAAATTATGCCGTGACAACCTTAGGTCTTGTTTTCCTCAAGATTCAATCTTCTAACTCTGGCTTTCCCCCAAAATTCATGGTCATTTTCCTATGTTCTTGCCAGCAAGCAAGTGCTGCATCGATATAGGGATTTTTGCTCTTTGCAACTCCACTAAATCTGCACAAATCTTTTGGGTAGCTCAAATTAGGGATGAAAATGGTGGCTTAAAGTGATTTTTTGGATAATTTCAGCAAGATGGTAGTTGAGAGAAAAAGAAGATGATAGTGTCCGAAGCTGGCAAGAAGAGGGAAAGAAAGTTTTGTCCAAAATTTTTGCAAGTGTTATGAGCGTTTTTGTTAAACAACAAAGCCAAAACGACGTCATTTCTGCTTCATTTGTTCACCCGCCCGCGTATACTCTTTCAATTTTCAGCTTCCCGCTTCCATTTTAGCTAAGACCAAAAAATACAGTTTCATCCTCTTTTGTACAAACTATTTGAACCTTTCTTTATAATAATAAGTAATATCACCTTCTCTACTATTTATCTTTTTCTTTCCCCAATCGTTGTATAATTAAGGTTGTTATTATTTTGATCTTTTTTAGCTCGCAAGTTGTATCTGGAACTTGATTTGTTACATTAAAACTTTGAAAATTTAGTGTTTTTGGATAATTTTTTTTACTAACGTAGATTTTTTTTATCTCTATGAAAAAATAATATTCAAAAACTAAAAAGCTTATTAAAAATATATTTATGATTCAAAAAAATCTTTTAATGCAAATATTTTTGGTATTAATTTAATAATTTTATCAATTATGTACGAAATTGTGGTCTGACAAGACCTAACAATCTGTTTAGTTGATCAAATAACTAAAATAGTTTGCTAATACAGGCATGAAACACTAAATGTATTTGGTACCAGTACCTATTTATAAACCATAAATAATGTGACTATTGTAATTAATAATAAACTCTAGCCATGCAATTGTCAAGATTTTACTTTATTTCATATTGAATTTTATTGTTCTTTGCCATTATTTTACACACTATGCTAATCAATAATTTTCTATGTGTTGTCAAGAGAATCAAGTTTGGTACAAGTTATTAGCTAAGTTTGGAACAATTATAAAATATGTATACATTTTTTTATTACAATGCCTTCCTCATTTTGCTAATGAAAAACATCGGCTAAAGTGTAAAGGATAGGGTGCCATAATAGAATTAATGAAATCAGTTTATCACATACGAGGGTAAATTGCAAAAGATAAGGTGTCATGATAGAGTTAATGAAATTAGTTTATTACATATGGGATTAAAATGTAAAATTTAGGGTGTCATAATAAAGTTAATAAAATTTATTTATCACATATGAGTCATATTGAAAAAATTTGGGTGGCATAGTAGAAATAATGAAAGTGAGTTAGGAACAAGCACTTTAAACAGTGACGACTAATTGTTGTCACTAACTCTGAATTGGTAACCCCTATTGTGACGACATTGTAAGTTGTCACTGTAGGACCCATTTCAGTGACAACATTTTTCGAAGTTGTCACAATGGTGATTTTCCGCCGCAACGGTCAGTTGCGTGCCACCCATATTATGACGACTAATCCCATGTTGTCACTGATGACGAGTCTATCCTCAGTCAATTATGACGACATCAAAAGTCGTCACTAAATTTGCTCAATTGTGACAAGTTTCTCTATTGTCACTGAGAATGTTGTCATAAAAGGCTAAATTTCTTGTAGTGACCTGCTGGAATTCTTTCAGCTCCATCCGAGAGAAAGGAACTGGTTGTGCAGCTTATTAATCGAAAGTATGGAACAATTTTCTTCTAAAAATACAGGCTATAAGTTCACACTCTTACTCTATCTAAGGATTTAAAGCAGAGTTGGTAACTTGAGAGGGAGTTTGCGCAAGAAGTAATTGGATGTTCTGCTAAGCTGACCGAAGGAGGAAGATGGAAATTTCCCAGCTTTCTCTATAGAATTTGATTGCAGAATATCATCTTGTGGCTCAAACACTTTCTAACACATTAATCCCAGCATGCATGATGAATTTTAGATACTGGTAAGTTATGCTAAAGGAAAGCTTGATTAGTTACTACTTACCTGCTGCAAAATGTTGTGTCGAGGGAATGAGGACAGATTATGCAACTGTTGCTTGATATTTTGGAGACACTTACCAACAAATGCACGAGATATGTTTAATCTCTTGTTTTAACATATATTTGCATTTGAAGCTAATAAAAACCTTGGAAATTCTAGCTGAATTTGGCGAAGAAAGCTAATGAAATCTGCTAAGATGGCCGAGAGGGAGAATAAGTTCCTTATCAGTTTTCCTTTCAAATTCCAACTCTGAGAATTTTCATATCTAACATTTAAGGCTACTCTGTAGTTTAATGGTTGTATTTAGCACAATGAGTCGGGGTTAAACTGAAGAAATTAGGGAGGAAAAAGCTGTAAACCAAACTGCTATATTGCTGGAAGAGTTAATGATTAATGCCATAGCTGATGACAGGTTTTGTGCGGGGCTTTTGGTTGAACAATCTGCTGAAATTAGGTGTTATTTGCATTGGTTTAAGCTGGACCAAATGTATGTTACGTATTTAGTGCTTTAAGCAAGTGAAAGATGGAGTTTTTGCTGAAAATTGGAGGTAATATTGCTGGAATTTTTGTAGTTGGCCGAGGTGATGATGAAATAAGCTTCTATGATATTTATAGAGAATATAAGGTAACTTGTTATAGCTATATATATAAAATAGCTTCTAATTACTTAATCTTGATCACAAGCATTTTGAAAACTATATAACTTGAGAGGCTGGTATAGTACAATAAAATTTAACTACAGAAGGCTTAGAATCTAGCTAGTTAAACGGGAACCAATGGAGTGTACCTAAGCTTGAACCTTAAAATCTTAAGTGAAAAATAGTTTAATCCTAATTTAAATATTTATAAATTATAACCTTAGAGTATATGTATATTTCTTGGTTAAAATGATAAAGTCAATGAGTTTCGAAATAAAAGGTAGAATGAATAGTGAATATATATTATATGTTGTATTTTAAGGTCAAACTTGATTTTAATAGGTTAAATAATTGGGTAATAAATAATAAGTAAACATCTACAAATTATGTAGTTACCTTGAATTTATTAACTTGCTTGAGGAAGTAGCTGTGAGCCAAGAAACCACCTCGAAGCTCGAGAGTAGTTATTTGAATATTTGGTGAGTGTTGCCGAACTATGTGCTTAACTGTTTATGTTTCTTAAATGAAATTATGTGATAAATGTACTTATTACGAATATTGCTAGCGATTCCTTGTGATGTCTAAATCAATTGTCCCTCGCCTTCTAAGTCGGGGGTGTACTTTATTGCACTCGACTTAGATGAGTTTGAGGGTTGAAAATTGGTCAAATGTTATTGTATGTGTGCATGAATGTAAGCTGTATGTGTGCTTTACCGCATCAGCTAAACTAGGCCCAAAACCCTTTGTTCAACGGACTATTTGAGCCTGCAAAAGGGCTTGGTCGGATAGGACGGAAGCTCTGGGTAAATATTTCGGTATACTCAAGTATTACCTTGAAACTGGTAGATTATTGAACTGATCATTGACTGTAGGGGATTGTTTATTGTCTTGGAGGACATAAGGAGGTGAATTGACGGGGTGTACAATGACATTGAAATGAGTGTCTCATGGCACTGAAGTGAATGTACAATGATATTGAAACGACTCCCAGGAGGAGTTTGTATCCTTTTGAAATTGATTGTACAGTGAAATGTGCACTACTTGCTTAATTGTACTGATTTAAGTATTTGTTAAATGTTACTTGCTCGGCAAACCTCACTGAGCTCCAGCTCAACCTTTTAGTTTTATTTTCCTTACAGGAGTTGGTGGTCGGGGATTGAACGAGCTATCTTAGAAAGTTAGCGTGAAGACTTTTGTGTTTGTGCATCCCTTTAGTATCATATTACGGTTGAAGTTTTTGTATTCAACTAGGTAATGTAAAAAGGACTTGAATGGTTGGTTTTTTTGTTTTATCAAAACGGTATCTCTAAAGTTAATGTAAAAATTAGTGGGAGTTATCCAACTATTATCTCTGAAGTTGATGTGAAATTGGTGAGCCCTGGCGAGAACCAGGCAAGCGACCCGCTAACTTTTGGGGTACGCCCTAGAAGGAGATGGGGTCGTCACACGAACTAACTAATGCCTTTCTCTCATCATCACTCTCGGTCTCACTCTTTTCCTTTTTCCTCAACTCACACTCTGACTCATATTCCTCATGTAATCTCACTTGATCCTCTTGAACTTGTCTAGGGGTAAAGGGAACAAGGGTAACTTTTCTATTATAATGCATGAAGGAATATTTATTCAAGCGACCGTCAAAGTGGACAGCTTTGTTGTATTGCCAAGGAGATCAAGTGACTTGCTTGCATTGGTACTACGTCACATACCATTTCATCTTCATACTTACCAATGCGGAATGGTACCTTCACTTGCCAATAAACTTGTTCACCACCATCATTATTTAACCATTGGAGTCGACATGGCTTAGGGTGCTCGGTGGTTGAAAGAACCAATTTCTCAACCATGTACAAGCTCGCTACATTGGTGCAATTATCACCATCAATTATTAGACTACACAACCTGTTTGGACTTGGACAACATTGACACAAAGATTTCAGGAAGGTGTTGGACTTGGACAAAGAAACTAGAATTAGGAAACTAGTAACTTTTATAGTCCAAGACTGATTTGGAGTTATATGGACTATCAAGAATCGACTATAAACTGGAAATAAGACTCAAGGATGAATTATTTGTGGCTGGACTATCAACTTAAAATTTGGAATAAGAGGACACAATGCAGCAGAATTTTTTTGGAGCCTAGAAAACTCTACCCGACTTGGTGTGATGGCTGGAAATTTGGAAGTTGCCGCGAATGGTTATGGGCTTTATCTTTCAGAGATAAGGTGTTTGTTTGGTATATTTCCCAGGTGTATTTTCCGGTTTTGCAGCTGGATATTGTAAGCCTAATTGAACTAGGTTTCGTTGTCCAGCTTTTGGAAACAAAGATTCGAGTCAACTTTGGTTTCCAATTCACAATTGTCTTCTTGTTACCAAATTCAAGATTATGATCCAGAACTTTCAAAAAGATTGTGATCTGTATATTTTGTCCTCCTATTGTATTTTTTTTTTCGCAGAACAAGATTAGATTCTTTTTGTGGCGACCCCACTTCCCCCTAAGGCGAACCAGAGGGTTGGCGGGCCGTCTGCCTAGCTCTCGCCAAGACTCAAGCAAGCAATCTAACCTAAAACCTTTCCAAGAATAACCTAAACTATTACAATAACGAATCTCCCAAAATAAACCAATTGCTAACACAACATTAACTTCAGAGATAACAGCATCTGAAGATAGCCAAATATCAGAATTAGGGTTTACACTTTTCCAGCTTCAAGTGGCAACCCCAAAACAAAACTATATCGTTTAATTCAAATACATTACAAACTGCAAAACAAAGTAATAAAGTTCAAATACATTCATAAGAAAATATAAGTAGCTCAGAATTCTCAAACTTCAAGACCTGTCAAGGAAAACAAATAAACGTGGGGTGAGCTAAAGCTCAGTGGTGCCCCAAAACATGCAATTAAATAAAACAACTAACACGTATTGATTTCAACTGAAGTAAACAACTAGGAAAGCGCATAACAGTACAAAGTAGGATACGGGGGCTCTCAGGAGCCATTTTCCGCACTTGATCAAAATTTACCGTAGTTGACCCTCCGTCAACTCTCACTACTTACGGTCCATGTAGAACTCCTTATTTTACTTAACTCCAGCCACCGATCATACCCCAGCTCCGAGCCCGCACGACAAAATAAATGAGAGCGGTAACACTCGAGTATACCCCCTGGATAAACTAGTCGAGGGATTCACCCAACGACGTCACGAAATAAGAAAGCAGTAATATTCGAATATACCCTTTGGATAATTAGTCGAGGGATTCACCCAACGACGATAAGATAGATGAGAGCGGTAGTACTCGAGTATACCCCCTGGAGAAACTAGTCGAGGGATTCACCCAACGACTTTACGTCCAAAACTTATAGCAAGCGCAAGCAAAATATTCACGAAAAACACTTCACACAAGTCACCACTCGAACGGCTAGTGTGATAAAGTACACACTGCTCACTTCGATGGATCAGAAATCATTTTTGGCAATTACCACATATTGAGTCAAGAAAACACTTTAACCAAATAGGCATAGAACAAGCAGGGACACTCACCAAGAGTGAAGTCATAAGTCAAGCTGGGAATCAAAATCCACGTCCTCGCTAAAACCTAGAAAACCAAGTTTTAAGAACTATAAGTTTTCTATCCAAGTTCTAGGTTTATAAATATAAAAGATTCTCTAGTATATAAATAGTTTATTTTCTCGAAACAAATCAATAAATCTCTTAGAATCAAGACTAATAAAGGAATAAAATGTTTCGTGTGGTTCTTTGGTAAACGGGATCCAAATTAGTTCAAACAAGTTTTCTTGCCAAACAAGTTTTCTAAGCCTTTCTTTTTGAAATTAATCAAATCTAGTATTTTTTTTTAACAATTTTCCTCTAAAACAACTAGCCAAGGATAATTTTATGAAAAACTTAAAGTTTGGAAGTTAATGCAATTATTTCCTAAAGATAATAAAACTAATTTAAGCAAAGAAAAGAATTAACTAGTCGGCAAGGTTTTAAAAGTCCCGACACTCAAATTTGGCATTATCGTACAATGCTCAATTTCTATAGCTTGATATTAAGACAAAATAGATCAACCAAGCTTGGTTTAAAAGTACTCAAATTCTAACGACCAAAAGGGACTTTACGATTCCCACTTCATTTGCACATTATATACCAAGTTGCCAATATAGCAAAATCACAATTTAAATATCAATTTCACTAGGGCTTCATCAATCATTAGCCCTAGGTCTCAACAGATTCAATTCTAATCAAAATTAAACAAAGGAAGTCCAAGATATCAAACGATTCCAAACCAAAATTCATGGACCTTCCAAGTACATTTCGGCCAAACCACTTAAACAATTCCACCAAGGATTTAACTCTTGCAAAAATTACTCAAATGGCCAAGAGCTTCGCCAATCATTAGCTCTTGACCTCAACAATCACTTCCTACTACAATTCAACCAGAAATTCAACTCAAGACAAAGAGGAAAGTCACAGCTAACTTAACTCTTAAATAACTCTAGAAATTCAGATTTTAGTTAGCTAGATACACATCTAAACTCAGATTACCACAATAGCCTTTCACTAGGCTCAATGTCATTCACACACAAGACAATTTTAGCATGTAAGCTTCACTTGCAAATTCAGAAATGATGGCTAAAAGCTAAGTACAAATCTTGACCGTTTTAATTAAGGTAACTTGTTAAAAGAGTAAAGCTTTGAAGAACTGAGAGATACATTAGCAAGAGAAGTTCAATAGGGATATATTTGATGTCAAGGAAGTGGGAAAATCAAGGTGAGAGGTTGGAAGTAGGCCGTCTGAGGTTTTAAAGTCAAGAAGCCCGTTTCTATGCTTCAGGTGTCTCCGCAGATGAATAGTAGCAGTAAAGTTTAAAAATTCGCAACTCGAGTTCCACAAATCAAACAATTATGAAAGTTATACTGTTGCAAAATAGATTTTTAGTACTATCACATCCCAGAAGACACTTTTCAGAGATTCAAATCACAAATAGGCTAAATATTCGATCCAAGTCAAAAATTCATTTTCCTGAAGAAACGGGACATTCAAGCAGGACAGCCCACTTTGAGGAGTCACGTACAGCAGTACACATGGAGGAAAAATATGAAATTTCTACAAAACAAAGGCCCATGATTCTAGTTTCAAATGCCACTGACGGTACCTCAATCGGATTTTCCTACACCAAGATATAAGCATTTTACTGAGACTGGTCAGTGAAATCCGAAAATCTGGAAACTCATTTTTCACTTATGAAAAACTCCTTTTTCTCTTTTAAAACCATTAGACTTTTATTCAAACCATCCATACATTTAAGTATGACATTCATACCAGCAATTTTAACATAATTCAAGCGTCAAATTTCAACAGAAACCAAAGAATATACATATATACCAAGTTTAAAGTCTTGTAAGATGTTTAGACTAAGATTAAATCATTTTCTATCCAATATTCAAGGATTAAGGCAAATGAACTCTTCATTTCACACTTAAATCTAACATGCATGTTAAGATTAAAGTATTATGTAATGTATTGAACCTCAATATACACGTTTGGAACCAAAATTCATAGAGGAAGCTGGAAATTCTTTATCTCTTTGTTTCGACAAAAGCTAAGAAACTCCAGCAGCTTTCTTTCAACATTTCAAGCCGAAACTATCAACATTTTTACTAGTTCCACATATAGATATCCTGTAAGATCAGAGATGAACATATTTCACACATTCCTAGCGTAATTCTCCAAAGAAAATTCTGGTAACAAGCTGCAATTCCAGCTCCACTCTCTCGACCATCACAGAGTTTTCCAGCAAAGCTACTTCGAAATTTTCAACAAGGTTTCCATCCAGAAAATTCAGCATGCAATACTAGATATAGGTCGTATAGGGCATACAACATGATTTTCCAGCTTCAATTCACCAAAACATCCATTACAACTCAAAAGAACCACCATCGGCTAAGCTGGAATTTTTCCAGCAACCATGTAGTCCTCCAAACAAGAATTCCAGCAACAAAACTCAAGCTTGTCACCATAAAACTTACATGCATCACCAAATAAAGAGTATACAGGACATATTTTATGTTTGTCTAGTGAATTTACTCAAAACTGGAAGCAAAAGTTTGCAAATGCAGTATTATGTCAAAGCGGCCAGATTAACTCAAATCAACGGTAGTTTGATTTTAATCTTCAAAAAGAACCACAAGATTATTTACTAAACTAACATGCAACCAGTTATCTTCTTTGCTTGTGAAAGACATGGAGATTTAAGGAAGTTTTACCCCTGTTTTGACCAGAGAAAGCTGTAAAATGAAGAATTGCTGCACTTGTTCCTCTCTCGGCCTCAAAGCTGGATTTCCAGATTGTTCTTGGCTCAATACTAACTGGGAATGGTGAAATGAGTATCAGGCTGCCCTCTCCAGCTTCTTAGTTCTCCTTTCTCGGTTTTCGCTCTATGGATTATGGAGGATTTGGAGAAATTTTGGCTGAAATAATGTCATTCTCTCGGCTGATCAGGAATAGATGGAAATGGAATTTCTTTTGCTCTCAATTCTCTCCCTATCTCGCACTTTTGCTCACGATTTTGTGGTTGGAGGAGGAAGAAAGCTTCACACTCTGTTTCTCTCTTTTGCTCCTCACGGTTTCTGCTATCAAATGAAACAGCCGACTCCTATTTGTTTCCTCTCTTGGTTTTGCTCTCGGTTGAAGTCCACAATGGCAGAGCATTTCCTTTCTCTCGGTTGTTGCAGCCTAAGAGAAAAAAAAATGCAGAGTTCTCTCTCTCACTCTTTCTCATGGCTTTGGGTATGAAGATGGAGTGAAGCTTTGCTCTCTGTCTTCTTTCTTTTATTTCCCCTCAGCCGTTAATATCAAGGTAGGAACACAAGGCTTCTTCAGTTAGTGGTTTGATGATTCCTAAGCTTTCCACTCAATCCATAGTCCACTGGTCGCATGGTGAATTTGCTAGAGTGAAAGTTTAGTTTAGTCCTTTAACATTATATCATTTATTTTACCAAACTGAAATTTTTCCTTAACTCACTTGTTAACTCCTAATATTATTTCTATCTCCTTAATCTCATAAATTCTCACACATTTAATTTTTAGGAAATCAATAAAACAAGTAGCTTAGCACTAAAATATATTTAATTCATATCAGTTACGGTATACCCCATGTTTTTATTTGGTTCGTACAGTTTGTTTTATACGTTTTAAATTTAAACGTTTAATTAATCTATGAATTAGTATTTAATAATTCTAACGGCGAAAATGAAAATAATACATGCCTGGTTAATTCGAGATGGAAGAAGGCTAATTAAATCTTTTCACATCTTGTCCGAATTTTCACTTAAGTCCTCATTCGTAATCTAATTCCGAAAATTGATCCCAAATGAAATTTGACTACTTACTAGTATACTAATCTCGCAAAAATTCAATTATCGAGATTTTAACGTCCTAAGTGTAATTATAAAGGGTTTTGACCTAGAATCGATTCCATCTTAATTCTAAGGTTTCCGATGGCACTTAACATTATTAACACTTAAAATTAGCTGTCGACATTCAAGGAATTAATATTAAGGTAATAAATAATCTACATCAAGAAATATTAATTTATCTTGACAAAACCAAGTACTTTAATATTTTGGCACAATTATATTATTTATCATATAAAAATTGTTTTTACGCACTTATTTAAAGACAAGTAGAAATAATGCTAGAATTTATTAAAGAGTCAAAGTGCAAGTGAAATATGCATGAATATATATATATATATATATATATATATATATATATATTTATATATGTATTTTTTTTTTCGGGGTTCTCACACTTTTTCTTCCCCTTCTTTTTTTTTTATTCACGGATCAACTCAAGAAACAAGAGCAAGAACAGCCATAAATTTCCAGGTTCAAGATGATGAACTAGGTTTTCAAGAATCTCAAGGCTTGGAAAACTTGGTTCAAGATTTTCAAGAAACCCCTATTTTCAATCCAAGAACTTCAAGATTTCGAAGAAATTGATCAAGAAACTTCAAGAAATTCAAGACTTTGTCCAGAAATTTCAATAACTATAAATGCTTTTCAAGAAATCAAGGAAATCAGCCACGGATTGCACTTGGTGACAAGAAACAACCACGGATTGCTTAATAACTCAAGGAACCGAAATCTTTTTTTTTTTGGTGTTTTCTTAACTCTAAGTGATGCAAGACTTCAAGACACACGACAACAAGACAAACTCGACCTAAACATTGCAACAAGAAATGGACAGCAATAGAGACACGCGAACAGCTATGGAAAACTCAAGAAACCATAGCGTTTCTATCACAAGAGGTACGGACAGTATTTTTTTTTTTTGACCAATACAAGACAAGATAAACGAAGGAACAACACAAATAAGTCACGAATTGGACTGCACAAATTCGGACAACAAGATAAACAAACGAAACCCTAGAACTAAACAAAACAAAAGGGATGTAACGTTGATACCTCCAACCTAGCTTTGATACCAACTGATATAATTCTCGATACGCCAAGATGAATTAAGAACATGAACCACAAGCCCTGGATCTAGGTTAACGATCAACGTTTGGGAATGGAATTCGTAATCAATCAAGGACAAGTTCGAGATTGATTAGAATAGGTAGAACGATACCACAATCAAGGTGAATACTCGACTGATAAGTCAACGAAACACCTTAGGCCTACTCTAAAATGTTCAAGACGGCTTTCACAAACCCAAAAGAGCTCTTTCTCTCACGAAAGAATTCTGGAAAATTTTCTCAAAATCTGATTCTCTACTAAAAATGTTAGAAACTAAGGCCTTTTATAGCCTTTTACAGAACCAACTCCTAATCCAACTAGAAGACGCAAAACTAAACTCTCAACCCTAAGAATTAACTCTAATTCGGCTATTATCTTTGGTCAACATCACTAAGCCTTTTATTTAACTAAACTAAGTGAGTTAAACGATTAAACTCAAAGCTGAATTAACGAAAGGACATGAACAATGGAAACAAATGACAAATAGCTAATAAACTAGACCATTCGGCCAAGACACAACGTGATGACCCTAGCTTGATGCAAACGGACCTAATAAGCTTCAAAACCAACTAGATTCCATATCACATATTATGTAGGTAAAATTTCATTTTCGTTGTCGATGACCTATATTTGCTTATATAATTGAACAAGGTAAACTTTCTTATTGAAGTTATTAAGCTTTTGCAGAACCGGTGAGACTACAAAACTCAAATGTCACCACTTACTGTTTTCCTTTGCTTCACTAATCGTTTTGATAGTGGAAGGCATCATTCCTTCTCTTCTTCTTGCTGCACTTCGATAGAGACAGTTATTAAAAGTAAGATGTTATCAATCTGTCTCTAGTCCTTGCTGCTGAGCTCAAGTTCCTCTATTTTGTGTTGTTTGCTAACTTATATTTTGCTTCCTTCTCTTTTCTTTCCCGTTGCTGTTCTCTTTTGACAGTTTGATGATTAGCCATGCTATCGGTTATTATCAACTATCATGCCAATTGATTGAATTTGAAGGCCAAAGGTTTTTTTACTTAACCTTTATTTACTCATTATTGCATGATTTATTTTCTTGTTCTACTAGATTCCTAGCACCATACGTGTTGATAATTATCTCTTTATTCCAAGTCATAATAGTTTGAGCATTGCATAGTTTTCACCTAAATTTTTTGCTTAGTTGTGGCCAATTCCTTGGACTTATTCTATTAGCCTTGGAAATAACTTTCTAACACAATAACTTATCAAATTGGATCTTTCTGGAGCTTTAGAAATTTTTGTAAAACGTCTAATGAGACAAGGTGATAATGTTGTAGGTTGTGTATTGATTGACTAAGTATGGGAGAGCTTTCATTATATTAAACCGCAATATTGGAGTTTAATATGGTACTTTTCTTTGGATGAATTATTTTAATTTCTTGGAGAAAGTTTAGCTTTATGCCTTTTTATTTGTTAGCCCTTTATCTTTTCCTTCCATATGTATATCTTTCTAGGAACTTAGAATTGAAAAAAAAAAAGAGCAAAATTAGAAAGGCTTCTAATAAATGCATCAGTCACTTTTAACTCGACTGAAGATGGAAAATAGAATGACCAAGCACATGTTGTTTCGGCTTGATGTGGCATTTCACTTCCCTTCTAGCCAATAACAACCTGAACTCTTGTACCTTTTACAGGAAACAGGAGAGCACTGGAAAAAAATATCATTGTGGTAAGTTCTTTTATATTAATCTTTTCTTTCTTTTAACTGTTCTTGAAAGATTTTGATTTCTTGAACAAAAGAAGAGTTAAAGTGCCAAACCAGTTGACTCGTTAAGTTGGTCAACTGACTAATTCACAGCCGAAATCTTGTTACATGATGTATACTTGTTGCTTCCTAATGATTTTTTTAGTGTAATAAAAGCTTATTCAGATAATGATACTTTATGTTTTTGTACGTATGTAGATATGGCGATAACAAATATTTATCCCTACCAAAGATTTATTGTACTCTAGATGGATAATTATCATTCTCAAGGTCCTTGGCTTTAAATTTGTACTTGAGTGAATTGATCATACTACAAAAAATAATGTGAAATTTAGCTTTAGTTTTCTACACGAGACTAACATATGCATAGCAAATATTACGTCACCATATCTATTTGTAAAGCATTTTGGTTTTAGTGCCATGTGTGGTATCTATGGATTGTCTTTTTAATGTCCGAGTTGTTATGTTGTACTCATTCATGTCCCAGTGAATTCCGGAAAGTAGGATGATGCATTGTCTTTGGTGAAATAATTGATGCTAGCGTATGGATATGCTCACCTTTTGCTGCTCTGGATATATTGCCTAATAGCTAAGGATGAGTTTTTTCAAGTAGTGCAGTTTCAAAAGCACTTGTGTGGGGGTGCACTGAACTTGACTTTGCCCTGGGTGTTTATGAGGTCATCAAGAAGTTGAGTGGAGGGCTTTTTGGTTTCTGTTCATGCATTGAATAACTTTTTGAGTCATATATTGAAATCAGATAAGATAATACGGTTCTGGATGGTGTATAAGGAAATTATTTGATGTTCGTATTTTGAGAATTGATGACTTATAATTTGATTATTTATGCTTTTCCAAGAAATTTGTTTGAAGCTATCAGGGTTTTCTAAAACATGCTTGGATTATGCAGGAACATTTGTTGCTCTTATCATGAATTCATATGGTGCTTGTCATATGACTTTAAGTGGGATGAGCTTCGCCAATGGCGCAACCTCTCTCTCGTGGATACGAGGGTTTGGAGTCCAATGGTCCCGCTTAAAGTCTCTTTCTTCGTTTGGAGGCTACTTCGTGGCTGGCTCCCTTTAGATGATAAGCTTCGGCAGAAGGGCATCCCTTTAGTTTCCAGATGCTTTTGTTGTGGCAGTCCTGGTGAAACGTACTGATCTTAGTTTGGGTTCAAACTTCTCACGGAAAAAGGGAACCATGTCAGAGGGTTGAGTTAATCCAATTACTTGTACTACTCTCACCAATTGATTTTGGAAGTTAGGTGTGTGGCTACTGTGAGGACTTGTAAACTTCCTTATATTTTTCTTAAAATTTCCTTTAATTTGGAATTTATTACTTTACAATAACTTTACTACACATTCACTGCCCCAATAGCTACAAATAATCATATAAACAAAGGTTTCCTTTTTACTTTCATTGTTACGATAAATTAGGGTTTTTACGTCTTTTCGTAGTATGAGTAATTGGTACAGTGTGTGCATTAAATTTAGTGATTAAGAGTGAGTTTTAGATGATATTAAATGTGTGATTAGAAGTTCTAACACTAAGTGAGTGAATCATACATTAAAACACTATTATACGCGATTTAAGGAAAAACGGTTGGAACCGACGGGTACCATTCTCTACCGATGGAATACACCACTTGACCACCACTTTATTACCTTAATCCCCTTGTTTTTACTTGACTAATCAGCCCTAAATTACCCCTTAATCCAGCCATCTTTGTTGACTAAGGAAAAGGAAAGAAAAGAAAAAAAATGAGATTGAATCCTAAGGTGACAAGTGGCAACCATCCAATGGTTGTTTGACCAATTAATTTCCTATCATCTTATAACCAAATTAACCTCATTTCTTCACCATTTCTGGCTTGTTGGACAAAATTTTGAGGGGAGAAAAACACAAGAGAGAAAACTCCAACTTTCACCTTGAATCCATCTTGTTTGAGTGAAAAATCAAGAAACTAAACTGATTAATCCTTTTTTTGAGCACTTGGGAAGCTTGGTGTGCTAAAACTTTACAAGGAGAGGTGGTGGATATCTCTTACAAGCATCTTAGTGAGGTATATTGGCTGTCCATCATCTTTATTTCCCTTAATCTTGCTTAAGTTGCTACACAACTCATATTCTTGGTTAATTGATAGCTATGCAAGTAGTTTTGATGATTATGGCGAATTTGTGAGTTAAGGTTGACTTGTTCAGCCATATTTCTTCTTGTTTTGATAGAATATGATGTGAATAAGTTTAGATAAGGAGGTGAAGTAGTGTTTCAAGCTAGAATTGTGAGGATTAGCACTTGAATGCATGAATTCCAGTTTTTTGGTTTTGTATTACCCTGTTCTGACCATGATCAGTTGGCCATGATGGAGACCGAATCAGCCTTATATTAAAACATAAAAGTTGTAGGAAATGATGTTTTATAGCTGTCTACAAAATTTCACCTCATTCTGAGTACTTTAGAATGTGAAATGACAAAAATACCCTTGACGGCCATTGGTAGAGTTTTGCGGACAGTTTTGACATTTCCCCATTCTGGCTTCATTTTTCACCTTGATCCGTATTAAATCTGTGAGAACCCGTACATTTTCTTATTTTCTAGGTTTTATGTTAATTAATTGCATGTTATTCTGCATTTTCTTTATTAGAAAAATTTTCTAGGTAATTTGTATGAGTAAATATAGTTTTTCGATGATTTTTCTAGTATTAATTAGTTTTTGAGAAATTAAGAGCGTATACCGGTTGTGGGACCCACTAGTGCGGTAAGTTGATAAAATTCGACCGAGTAGGTTATGTTTTGTATACCGGGATTAATATACTAGGTATTAAGAGATAATTAGAGGTTACTTAGATGGTTTAATCTTGGAGAGATAAAAGGATAAGATTAAAACCCTAGAGGACCATTTGTCACATAACCATTGGACCTTGACTTTTGACCAAGACCTTCTTAACTTTCCTAAAATCAATTTTGACTCAATTTTCTCCCATTTTTCTTGTGTCTTGGCCGAACCTCTTGAGGAGGAAAACAAGAGAGAGCTCTTCAATTTCTAGCTTCCAAATTTGCTCAAATCTTGAGTTCCAACCAACCAAATCGCAAACTAAACCATACAAGTGATCATTAGGGAAGGTTAAAGGTATTGGTGGAGTTATTTTGGAGGGGGAAAGATTAAGCTCCTACCTTTCTTGTGGTTTTAAGGTATTTTTCCAAGAACATCCTCTTTACTTCAATTAATTGCTTATTAGTGGTTTTTAGTTGTTTTAAATGTTGTTTTGTGGAAGATTTGCACTTGAATGCATGAATTCCAGTTTAGGGTTTCACTTTTTACCCCATTCTGCCCGGTACTGTTTCTCCTTGTTAGAGGTCGAATTAGCCTTGGATTAAAACATAAAAGTTGTAGAGAATGATATTTTATAGTTACCTACAAAATTTCAGCCTAATCGGAGCAACGTAGCCTACGAAAAGACCGAAATACCTCTGCTGCCCTGTTTCTGTCCGAAATTGATAATCAGCTTCTGTAATTGGTTAGTTTGACCGGGAATACTACAGATTTGGTTGTCGATATCTTCTTCAGAAATATAGACTGGTATCTTAGCTTTCAGATGGCTTTGGAATCACTTGAATTGGAGTTGTATGTGCTGAGATATGATTGAATGAATCAGGACTGCTAGTTGAACTGCGAACTGGAAAATCTGGGGTTGTTTTGGTAAATTTGACCTAGATACATTGCAAACTGGACTCAGTGGCCTTCTTCAATATTGTAGCCCTTTCTCTTAGCTTCGAAACGTTGTAAATTGCACCTCAATCAGACTAGTGTCTCTTCAGTTGTGTTAGTTCCGCTAAGCAACAACAAATCTGCCTTTTATTTTCCAACCTAAACGTCATTTCCGCACATGTCCTAGCTTGATTTGGTAATCATATGACATTGAGCCTATTGAGTGGCTATTTATGTTGTGTGTAATGTTGGGATTGATTGAGGAAAACAATGAAGCCATAAATGGTTGGGAAATAGGTAAATACAAAGGGAGTGCTGCCCAAATTTTCGCTCGAGGGCTAAGTTTTTATTTGAACTTGTATATTTTTCGTTTGGCAAATACTATGACCGTTTTCCATCTTAAAACATGATCCTTCTTCAATTGGAAACTCCAAATGTGTACTTACTCCTACCCAAATAAAGAGGAGTGGTTTAGGATTTTCTTGGGTATTTTGACCTCTTTTTTTCATGAATTTTATTAAGACCTTTAGTGTATAATATCTACTTGAATATGAGATGATTTTGAACCATATAAACAATTCCGAAAACAGTATTTCTTAGCCTATCTAGTTGGATTCCGACTTGTCTTTAGTTTGGTTGCACGTTTGGTCTACGAAACCCTAATTATTCTTGTCCACAGGTCCAAATGTCCTCGTTTCACTTTAAAATCTTTTTATACGTTCTACTCATCAATTGTTGAGTTTGTTTGATTTCACCTAATTGTTTGTGCTAGATGAGCTGTAATATTCTTTCCCGTTTAATCTTAGGTTTTCTCGGTGACTAAGGATAATATCTGGAAGGATATTTTGCACGTTGTTTTGCGTACATAGGTGAGTGTTCCTTGTTTGTTATATTCTCCTTGACTTCATGACTTGTTTTTATTGTTTGATAATGTGTTAAGTGTTTCCAATGATTTCCAAAACGAATTTTCTAGGCGAGCGTGTATTTTATTGCGCTCGACCTAAATGAAACGTGAAATTTTCAATGATTTAATGATTGATACATTAGTTGTGCATGATGTAAGCCTTTTGGCTGAACTGGGCCCTGCCCTTCGTTACCGATCGACTCGAGCCAGAAGCGGATTCGGTCGGGCGATATGGTGACTCTGGGTGTGAACGTTGGTATACTCGAGTATTACCTTGTAGGTTGGTAGAGCCTGTCCAACGTCCAGGAGGGGCTGAATGAAATGAATGATCGAACGAGGGTTTTACTTACAAAAATGCATTTTCAAATGATTGGAGGAATAAGGGGAATGACAGGAGAACGAACGAACGAACGAACGAACGAACAAATGGCTTCCTGTGAGCCCGTATCCTTTTAATGTATGTGTTATTATCGCTTTCCATTGTAAATGTTTCTTGAATTATGGATTATCGATGGTTAATGTATTGGTTTTGTTGTTGAATATGTGTTCGGAACCTCACTGAGCTTTTAACTTACCCCTTTAGTTTTGTTTTCCTTAACAGGGGGATGCGAGCAAGGATGAGAGCCCAGTGTAGGTTAGCCTAGTCTAGTTTTTTTTGTTTTGTAATGGTTCTCGCCCTAGTGCTTGGCACGGGCTGTATGTATGACGAATTGAGAACCTTTGTATATTCGATATTTGTACTTCCTTTTGAGATAGAAATGTATATAAGTTTCGCTTTAAGTTTTGGATTGTTATTTCGTTTGATGTTGTGGTTTTATTTTGGATTTGATTGAGGTTCGACTGAGTCCCGGCGAGAGTTAGGCAGGCGGTCCATCGAACCCTCTGGTTCGCCTTAGGGGGAGGTGGGGCTGTTCCAAAATCAGCAGTTGGTCAAAACATGAAAGTTGTAGTCTTATGTTTTAGCTTTCCAACGCATCCAAAAACATCTCAATCGGATTTGTGTAGCCTGAGTTATTGTCATTTGAATCCAGTGCTGTTAACTAGCCTGACGGTGAAATTCTAGTTCTGTAGTTTGTAGATTCGACCTGGATACACTGTGAACTGGGTTGAGTTGTCTTCGTCAAAGTTGTAGTCCTTTGTCTTAGCTTCGAAACGGTATAAATTTTACCCCAATCCAATAAGTGTAGCTTCGGTGGTGACCAATACACTTAGAAACGTCAAACCTGTCATTTTATTCTTTGTTTTAAACCTTATTTCCGGTCACTTTTCTACCTTGATTTTGTAATGGAATGACTTTTAGCCTATTGAATGGCTATTGTGATGAGATTATTTGTGTGCGATTTTGGGGATTGATTGAGCAAAATAATGAAGCCATGAATGGCTGAAAAATAGGTAAATACAAAGGGCGTGCTACCCAAATTTGCACACGAGGGCAAGGTAGATGTACTCGCGACTTGAGTAAAGGTTGAGGATGAAACTAACTTGAATCATCTAAGGTATTCAAGTCTTCTTTCTTAGGGGTATATAAGTTAGAATCTGGCCAAAACTTGTACCCTTGGAAAAATGAAATTTACGACTAATAGAAATACGTTTTCTTCGTTTCTTCGACTTAAATGGAGATTTCAAAGTTTTATGAGCGAGCATAAATTTTACAAATATTTTACTCATGTCCTTTGGTTTAAATGTACTCTTTTCATTTCCAAAACTATACTTATACTTGTACTAGTAGTTATTCGGATTTTCTTTGGTTCACCTAAACTTTGGATGGTTTAACTGTAATATTTTCTCTTGGTTATTATTAGGGTTCCTTGGTGATTGAGGGTATTACCCGGAGGGTTACTTTGGACGTTATTTTGCGTAAATAGGTGAGTGTTCTTTGTACGTTATGTTTCCATTGACTATGTGACTTGTTGTGGATGTTTGATTAACTGTTAAATGTTTTCAATGATTGCTGAAATTGAGTTTTGCTAGACAGTGTGTACTTTATCGCACTCGACCTAAATAAATGTGAAATGTTCAATGATTATTTGATTATACGCTAGTTGTGCATGAATGTAAGCATTGTGGCTGAACTGGGCTCTTGCCCTTCGTTGCCGGTCGACTCGAGCCAGAAGCGGACTCGGTCGGGCGATTTGGTGACCATGGGTGAAAGTTTGGTATACTCGAGTATTACCACGTTGTCGGGTGGAGTCTGGCCAATGTCCAGAAGGGGGAAAGATGAAACGAATGAACAAGTGACAATATCAATGGAGGGGTTTTCGCTTACAAAATGTATTTTAAAATGATTGGAGGAATAAGGAAATGAAAGGTGAATGAAAGAACGAAAGGCTCCATGTGAGCATGTATCCTTTTAATGAATGTGTTATCAATGTTTTATATTGTTAATGTTTCCTGGATTACTTGTTGTTACATGACTAATGTCCGTGTTTAAGTTGATTATGTGTCTGGAACCTCACTGAGCTTTTAGCTCATTCCGTTAGTTTTGTTTTCCTTAATAGGGGATGCAAGCAAGGACGAGAGATCTGTACAGACTAGCCTAGTCTAGTTCTTTTAAATTTTTGTAATGGTTCTCGCCCTAGCGCTTGGCAAGGGTTGGATGTATGAAGAATTGAGAACCTTTGTACATTTGGGTTTGTACTACTTTTGAGATGGAAATGTATGTAAGTATACATTCTGAACTTGGGAAATGTTATTTCGTTTATTATTAAGGATTGTACCCTATGTTTGGAAGTGAGTGATGTAATTTATTTCAGAACTGTAGTGAGCCTCGGCGAGAGCTGCACAGGCGGTCCGCCGAACCCTTTGGTTCGCCTTAGGGGAAGGTGGGGCTGTCACAGCTACAGTAGAGGAATTTCTTCATGAATTGGTCAAGAACTTACACAGCACTGATTCATTGATATTCTAGAAATGGGTGTTTGGAGGGGCATTTAAGTTGTGCAATACTATGGTCAAGTTAAATCTGTTTGGAAAAATTTTATTGAAGGTGTTTGTTTGCCCATTAAACTCATCAGTTATTTTTTTTAGAATCAAGAATATATAAATCAACTTACAATGTAATGTGTTTGTAAGTGTGAGTTATTCCACTCTGGTCAGTTATGATTCGTGATTGATAGGTATTGCAAGCAAGGAAACATGGAAAATACCTTTAGAATCTTCAATGGTACGAGAAAGGTAGAGATAAATCCCAATTTGGTCATTTATAAATCAATATTGGATGGTCCACACTAAGACCAATTTGTAGATGCAAGGATACTATTGCTTTGCATTGGTAGAAATAATACATTACAGTGAATCTGAATATGATGTGTTTCTCCAGTTGTTCTATCTAATGTTTAGTACTTCCTAAGTAATTCTCCTATTAATGCATTCCCACAAATGTATAAGAAATTTGCAACAAGTTCAAGCAAAAATCCAAGCATTTTGTAGCAATTTCAAACAGAAATCTAGGCATCCTCATGCAATTCAAATAGTAGTTAAGGTCCAATTGGTTATTAAGGTTATAAGGTAAAATATACTACATATTGCATGTCTTGAAATTACTATCATTTGTTCAAGTCCTCCTTTAGAGAATGCTTGAAAAAAGAAAAGAAGGAAAAGTTCATCTCATTGACTAATGATCTCTGCTTTTTTATTTGTCTTTGCATAGAAAAGGGGATGCAAAGAAAAAACATGATGATGATGATGATCTATGTACTACACCCAAAATTTGTTGCAATGAGTGCAAGAAATTTGAGAAGACGTGTTCTATTGGAAAGATTACTACAAGAAATAACACATATCAATATGATATTTTTTGCTGCAATTATTAGAAGCATATTTGTTTTACTATACCGTGAATAATTCTCAATTTCTTGACATTTTTTATTTAGTAGAAATGTGATGATTGTTCTTTTTAAATAATTAACACCACCGTTGTATTTATTCATAATAGGTTTCAAAAACACTTTTACTTGTTTAAACTTATTTCATTCTTAACTAGATACAAATAGCGTGTGCACAATTTTAAAAGTGGTTAGTATCACCACATTTATGATATTTGTATGTACATGTACATTTCAAATGAATGCATCATTTTATTTATAGTATCAAGAATTTGCAAACATCTTAAGCCAATGATTGAATATCTAGACAAAATTACAAATCAAATGAGTAAACGAATAGCAACAATATCCAATTTACCTAAAGTTAAATTTCTCATAGTTACTAACACCTATCATGTATTAAATATATAACCATTTTACATTAATCCACTTGCCTTTAATTGATCTTGATTAACACAGACCCAGGGCATTCTTACGCATCGCATGTGGCTAAAAAAAAATTAGCATCTTGAAAAAATAAATGAACATTTATATTTATCACTTCATTAATTTCATAACATATCAAGTTAAAGAAGGAAGCAAAAAAATGGATGGACATCCTGGACAAATAGTCAAAGAGGTAGATCGCCGAAAAATGGATGGACACCCTGGACAAATCTTGCAAGTCGCAAGTATGCTCTACAATGAATTCCATTTTGGCCGATCGAGAAGCAATAGTCGATTGATGTTTACCTTCTAATTATGACCCATTGCAATTTGCAGAATCACATCAATTTTCTTCCGAGTAAGTTTCTTAAAATTAACAACATATGGATTTGAAGATTGTCAATACAAGTTAGTTTAATTGATAAAAGATAAACCGCTTCATCACAAAAATTGTGTCTAAATCCTGTTGGTGATGTGAGGTATGTATTGGTGAATAATTTATAAGTACTTTTACAATCAACCTAAGGTCCAGCAATATTACCAATGTGAGGTATATATTGACGAGTAACTACAAGTACTTTTATTTATTTTTTGTTTTTGACAAACGATACCAATTTTATATATATTAACACTTGAAATTACAAGAGTTAATTACAAAACGGGGTAACTACCCCCATATCTTTCCTAGCTAGTTCTGATAACCAAGATGGTAACTACAAGTACTTTTATTACCGACCCAAAATTTGAAAATATGCCCTTGCCAATATGAGGTATACGTTGGCAAGTACTTTTATAAGCGACCAAAGGTTTGAGGACATGACCTAATCCGTGGCGTTTATGAGAGTTAAAACTACCCAAACTTAATATTTACCAAAAAAGAAAAAGAAAAATATTGAGGGCTACCATTTTAATTTAGAAAATCTGACAAGAATTCTAGAAGAATTTATTGCTGAAAAATAACTTTTGAAAACTTTAAGCAAAATGACATTACTCATGCTGACAAATTCAGTTCCTGAAGAACTACAAGAAGTGAAAAACTTCAAAAAAAAAAAAAACACTAATCCTCGTTGACCAATCCTCCCTAAGAAGGATAATTACAAATACATCCACTTATAGTCCAGCAGGTTTCCAACAGGAGAGAGCATAGATGACCCTACCCTTCCAGCCCTGCAGCATCCAAGCACCATCTGCATCAATCAGAAAATCCTTATTGTAATATGATTTCACCTTAGCCCTGACTTCTCTCATGATTTCACTGTTCAATGGGAGCTGCTTGAATCCAGCCCTCTGATTGCGAACCTGCCACTGCTTGTATGAGTCTGGCCTCTCAATTCTTTCAGTCCCTTCACAAGCTATAACGTTCATCACTTCCCTTCCAATAACTTCTTTCTCAAACATTGACCTATTTTGATCTTCACGTGGTAGTGTGGCCTCAAACATATCAAACAGAGAAGAGAAGTGGTATAAAGCCTCTTTGAACCGTGTAACGAAGAACGGTGCACCATATGTTCCATTAAGGACTCCATGGACAAACATCTCAGGATTGATTTTTTTGATCAAGTTCATCACAGAGTCCCTTGGGCTGCTTTGTATTACAGTCTCATCAGGAACATTTCTTAGCCTGTACAGACAGTTAACCACCACCATTTCGTCCTCGTCAATTGCAAGATCCTCTGCAGTGATAGTGTCCCATCTTTTTGCAACAGCATTGAACTCAAAAGGAACGTTAAATCTCTTTGCATAATTCGCCAGGCGACCCCCTGTCTCCTCAATTCTCTCTGCTGGTCGAAATCCCGGTTGTGGAAGATCCACCCCAGTGATTCTAAGCTTTGGTGGTCCTCCAGGCCTGAGGGAGATTCCATGAATCAAACATGGCCATTGAAAACCATATAGAATACCGAAATCAATAATGTGAATTCTTGTTACTGTGCTTGTTTGTTTCGCAATAGACTTGTTAGCAAAAATGTTTGACATTCTTTGGAATGGGCATATTTCTAAATAAGCCCCGTAAGCTCTAAGAATATCTGCAGCTGACGCTCTCGTTGTGGTCAATGCTGAATAGAGTGTTGTTCCCATCCCAGCCAAACGTGCCTCGAGGGCATTGGCAAAACAATAAGCCAATCTTTCAGTAGGATCACCATAAGGAGAAGAGTGCTGCCTAATTTGCTTCAGTAATTCATTGGCAGTCCAATTGTCATATATTGCAACTGCATGTGCACATCTAGTTAGAAGGTCCCTCAAATCAACTAGTTCCCTTATGCTGTCTCGCTTCTGACCCGCACGTGGCCTTCCTCTTTTGGCTGTTGTTGGTGGAACATATTGCTGTTTTTTGGTCCCCTCTAAATCTGGACTTTCTATTCCACCTCTTGATGGAGATTCACCATAAAAGTTGGGATTTCTGGCAGGACAAAGCAGTGCATTATCATAATCATCTGTATTAGCAATTTCGTCAGTGTGACTTGCAAAGTGCTTGGTAGGACGATCTTCATCATGATCACCGCCTTCTCGATCATGGTTAGTACTCTTCTTTCTTGATTGATGATGTGATGATTGCTCCCCAGCAGCAGCTAGTGTGCTAGGCATTTTATTCTGGTAGAATTTGACAATTCTACACTCTTCAACATCTTCTCCCAACTGAGGCATTACATGTGTATTGATGTTAGTGGAGGATTGTATAGTTTGGGAAGGACTTAAACAAGTGTCCACCAGGTAATCAACACTAAGATCCAAGCTGTCACCAGGAATGCAAGTTGGCTGAAAATTGTATTGAATGGTTTGATGAGGAGCAACATGATCAATGACATGATTAGGCCAGATTTCAGCAAAATCATCTATTGGGCTATCAAAAGTTTGACCCCCAAAAGTTGTTGTTGCTCTTGGAGACCTGCTAGGGGTAGAAGGCTGATTCTCATTCAGAACTTCATAGAAGGACTTCTCCGCAGCTTGGAGAGCCAAGCAGTCCTGCAACATGCAAGGCTTATCCAACAAGTCGTCCTCCTCCATAAGCATCCTTTGTAGATATTTGAAGACCCCATCGAAGTAATCGCCTTCTACTGGAGAATCATCCCCTACTTCACATGGAGTTGAATTGATATCAAGGTGTGATGATAACTTTGAAAGGCCCGTGACATTGTTGAACAGATGATCAAATTGGCATCCATTCACAAGATTTCCTTGAGACAATGAATGCTGCTGATCAAAGTCAAGCTGCGGGAACTCATTGGCAGCATTTATGGAGTGACCGTCCCCACGAAAAAGGGTATCCATCAAGAAGCAACTGAAACAAAATTGAATCAATACTGTAAAACACAAAGATTTGGACTTCGAAAACTATTCTTGTCAATGAAACTTGTGAAGAAGGGTGATATAAAGTTGTATTACCAATTAAATAATACAAGAACTCCAAGACAGTTTTGGCCACGGAATTTCTCAAGTGCACATATTAAGTATGAAAACAAAATGAAGAGATTGTTAATATTGGAAGGATGCTTAAAATAGGGTGCCAAACTGCCATGGGAGGCAATGACTAAAAGTATGAAGTTGAGCTATCATATCAAAGCATGTTCACTGAATATTTTTCTTGAATGTCTCAGGCTTTTGATATTGCGTTTAATGCCTGGAGATTTGTAAGCTAGTAAACTGGGAATAAACTCCGGGAATTACCCCCATAACCGGTTCACGTGAAGCCGGCATGGGTGTCGGAGATCATAGGACATGGTAGGGAGCAGGAAGAGTGGGATAAGGTCAAGGACAACCTATGTGGGGATAGTAGTTGTATTTACTAATGTTTTCTTGGGACAATAATGCCAATATAAGTATTGTACTCAAGAGAGTTGATTTATTGTTCTAGTCCTAGTGCAGTGTGAATTTTAGCCTTTTTTTTTTTTAGGAAAAATCGTTTAAAACGTCTCTCGCATTTTATTAAAATCATTTAAAACGTCTCTCGCATTTTATTAAATGAATTTTTGCATTCTTCATTTTTTAAATGATAGGCCCCTTACAAAATTAAGTAGGTAAAATTTAATTACAATCTAGATTTTTTATTACTTTTTATCTTTTTTTTTTTAGGAAAAATCGTTTAAAACGTCTCTCGCATTTTATTAAATGAATTTTTGCATTCTTCATTTTTTAAATGATAGGCCCCTTACAAAATTAAGTAGGTAAAATTTAATTACAATCTAGATTTTTGAATACTTTTTATCTTGAATCCATCATGTAACCCATACATGGTTATCTTTTTAAGGGCAAAAGGTTACATTTCTCATTTGTACTTGAACAAATAATCAAATTTATATTCATTTTTATCCTAAAAAAGTAAAATCTGATTTAAATCATATTTATTTTTCCTTAAAAGAGTGAGATTGGATCCAATCCATTTTCATTTTTGTTATTAAAAATTTAGATTTGACTTTTCTACACATAAAAAAATGACTACACGTAAGTCACATGGTGATTTCATGCTAAAAAGGTGGTGAAAAACTTAATTTGGAACTAAATTTGCTAACTTGAATTTGTAAGGTACATGTAGTTAATACTTTAAAAGTGTAGGACAAAAAAATTCATTTGATAAAATGTGAGACATTTTGAGTAATTTTTTGCTTTTTTAAACTCACTTATATCTCCTCGTATCCTTCCCACTCGTAACTGTAAGACTTAACTTGCAAATCCTAAATTTGTTAGTGAAGAATTATAAAAATTTTTCCTGACCACTAGGACAAATGCCAATAACACTTGCATTTAAGCAGTATACAAGTGGAGAGTGTCGATTTGTCCTTACATTCACAGATTCCCTTTAGGTATTCATCATTAACTTTTGGCACTGCCAAAATCCGGTTTTTGACTCTTAAGAATTTGGGCTCTCGCTGTACCATTTTCTTATATTTTATGTTTGGCACAGACAATACAATGAAAAAGAATAAATGGTGGTGCTCCATTCCCGTGCTGCGAGCTGTCTTATCAGGATTTAAAAGACAAAATGAAGCACCAAAGCAGACGTTCAGCAATTATTAATGCAAACAATTTATTTAGTCCTTTCACTAATTGCTACTACTTTAATGTGTTGATATTTGTCTCGTTGTCTCTAAAAGAGACTTCGGATGTTACATGATTTCTTCTCCTTTAAACTTTATGTCCATTATCTTTTTAAAAATAGTTTATATATGATTGTCATCCTTTTCTAGTCATCCATTGAAACTAAAATATTCCAATTTAGGATGTAATAAGCTAAGAAATTGGCAAAACTTAGATGGTGTCTGATAAATGGATATGAAAAGTATTGATATTTATACCTATTGTATGGTAGACAACTATAAAAGATTATATAATGAAAATGAAAGTATTAGATCTTACCCTTTATCATTCTCCAATGATGATTTTTGTTTCGGAATAATTAACTCATTGGTTGAATAAAACTCATTCCAATCCCAAATCAAACAAGTAATGGAGAATGACAAAAACTCGTAGTCATTGTTAATTATAATTACAATTTTGTTTCCAAGTCGAGAATGCAAAACAAAAGCCTCCTTAGAATTGCTAGTCTAGTACAAACTCTGCGCGTGTAGCCAAAAAGGGAAAAAAAAAATCCTCGATGACATTGCTAAACCAAAATTTTGCTCCTATTTTGGCTTTTGGTAGGCTGCCAACATGGGCAAGTAAAATATTACTACTTTAATCATGTCATCATCAACATCAATAATGCAAAACTTCTTTTTTTATTCAATAATTCTTTAAGTGATTCTCCATTAATATATGAATCCCTTTCCACCTAAATCAGTGGAATAGGTCGAATTATTTTAAGTAAATCTCTCCTTAGCGGCACCTACCCTAGTAGTAAGATATTTTTGGGATGCGTGCAACAGGGAAAGCAAACAACCCACTTTCTGAGTTGGAAAAATTAACAGGATTAGTTAATAGTTAACTCTTAATTTTGATTAAACATAGTTGCATCACTCTTACATTGAAAGTGCATATGCCCGAAAATCAATCAATTTCTAGGGTTTAATATGCACTTCAACTATTTATATAATAATAAATGATATTTTTATCATATTGATTGCTTATATATTTATATTTACATGCTAAAACCCTGAAATTAAACCTAATCGATGAAATCATAAGAATTATGATGGTGAGATTCATTCGATTATAGATAAGGTTTATTCTTAAATATTTCTAGTCCAAATATTAACAAAATAGAGTATTGTTAATATGATCAGACTAACATATACTATACCGCTTCTATATGGGAAATAGTAGACCTCATTTACTATGGTGTATGAGACACCTAAACTAGTATTTGGGTGCTTGATAAGATGATCAAATTCATTAGATTGATCTACTTAGAGATATCCTTTAAGTGTTAAAGGATTGATCTCTAAGTGACATTTGTGTAAGTGATCCTTAGATTTAAAGTTATTATAGTATCTTGGATAGGGATGGTTATACTTTATTTCCCATATGATTGCTCCTATAATAAGGAATGCTCACATCATTAGCAATTGGGTATATATTTGAAGCATAAAAAGATAGTGAATAGTCTATAAGAATTTACCGCCTCTTATGGAAGAGAAGTTATCTCATGTCTGATCACTTGAAAAAGTATAATTCAGAATTCTTACCGCTAACTGGAAGAGTCTGAGAAAGTGTTTCTAAGTATTCCTTCATTGGAGTTATATTTTGATATAAGAAATGAACATTAATTACATAATCGAATAAGCACAACTTACTCCAAGATTAATTTGAGACAAGAATACTAAAAAGAAATTAACTATGCAGTACATATTCACTGAAAGGTGAAGTTATCCACTTGACTTTGCTTATTATTTAGATGGTCGTGATGCATTGCTAGATACCAATCTTGATTTATAAGAATGAATTGATTAATTAGTGGAATCAATAATAAATGTAAAGGTCTTTTCATTTATTTAGTTCTTATTTATTAAGAATTATAACTCATACTTGTTGCCAACGTATATGAGAGCCTAATAGGTCACACACACTACGAACTTCTTTAGTTGGATTAAAAGAATTTCACATAGGGACTTGAAAGATAAATTTTTATAACTTATAATTTAATTTGTGAGATAAATTAAACTTGAGGAACTTGTAGTCCAAATAAGTTTTAGTCTTCCAAATACAAAAGTTTTATTAGAATAAAAAAGTTGAATCCTATTGAAAATTGGTTTCAATTTCCATAAGAATATGAACAACTTATTTGTTTATAAAAACCCATCAAGCTTTTGCTAGCAAGACTAATGGATACACAAATTGTATTGTGAGATTTTTGAGAAAAATCTTAAAAGAAAAATACATAAATTTGTCCAAGAAAATAAGGAAAAACCACATCTCTTCTCTTCTCTCATTGGGGACAGCTTTTTATGGTGAAAAATTAGGCTTTTCCTCAGCCAATCTGTGTGAGGTGTTCTAGCAATAACTTGCATTAATTTAGTTTAAACTAATTGATCTGTCTGAGGTGTTCCAGCAATAACTAGCATTAATTTAGTTTAAACTAATTGAGTGTAGAAACTTTTAATTAAAAAGGTTCGTGTGGATCACTATTAGAATTAAGGAGGTTCATGTGGATTACCATTAGAAGTCGGACACGTGTGAAGCTATGTAAATTACTTTACCACTAGTGTGAATACCCGTGCTACGCACGTTACTGACATTATTGAAAAAATGAAAATAAAAGGGTAAATTAAAAAAGTTAAAAAATTGTACCAACACAATTAAAATATAATATCTGTCTAACAATAGTTTGAAATATGATAGAATGTGTATATTATTCAAAAATTACCTTTTTTTCGGAAGATACATCCTGAAAATATAATAGAAATTTATATTAGAAAATGAATGATATATGAATAAAAATGAATGTAATTAAATGTTGTTAAAATAAAATACTTACAAATATTGTGCATTCGATTTGATAATCTTGCATGAAGGTGCGAACACTCTTCATACCAATCAACTTTTAGTACAAAAGCCAAAATTAGTGATTTAATTAATTCTGTTGAATTTTGTGGAATGCGTACTACAAATGAAAATGCACGATCTTTGCATGAATTGATTTGTTGGTTGAACAACCTATCACCATTGTCCTGAGAATTAAGTACGTGCGAAATTCAAAATTAGTGTATTTTTTTTACATAGTTTATAAATAACATTATAAAAAATAAACATATATCAAGAAATTCTACTTTCCTTTGTAATTCTCTGAAATAAGAAACGTTACAATCAAATATAAATCGTGCATGTCTATCATGTAGATTAAGATGCATGTTACCACTGGAATCTTTGATTTGTATGTTAACATTGTACCTGTTTGACAAATAAAATGTTATATACAATACAGAAAAATTTGTTGAAATTAAAGATACATGAAATTAATTACCTAACAACAATGTCGACCATGTCATTACAATGCATACACCCTGTTTTTGAAAAATGACCTTCACATAGTTATCCACAATTTTTGCATAGCTCATAGAACATGTTTTCTATGTTAATGCTCTGAATGTAAGCAAGTATTCGAAAATATTTAACCTAGTAAGAATGAAAGAAAGTGTAGGTTATGATTATAAAATTAAAAAATTGATACAGTAATTAAATTAAATAGAGTAAGTTTACCGTACGCATGATTGTATATTCGAATATCCATATTCTCTTTGAATTTTCCATCAACAATGCTTGTGATGTTGTAAAATTGCTTGACCTCAACCACGTAACTAACTTTCTAGCACATGTATCATTTTCAAACCTACAATTTTTTGAAATACCTATTGATAAGAGTATGAAACAACATTAAAAGTTTGATGTAGTGTTACTGATGGAACTCACCAACTGCGCAGGTATCGAGCAAAATCTAAATTGTGATTGATATACAATTTGCTAGCTCCAATTGTACAAAATGATGGTCTTGCATAGTATGGTTATATTCGCTTAAAAACTATTCAAATTATATAGAGTATAAGTAAAAACATTTGATTTACCTCTGAAATTTCGTATACAAATACCACATGCTAGTAAAATATTATTTTTTTGTAGCAGACTGATATTATAGGATTTGTAGTATATTCAATAACTTGATACTCAAATCATCGATGAGGCAAAGTTTGTTTAAATAAGCTTTACAGTGTCCTAACTCCTTGCAAAAAAAAAACACTAAATAGTCCTAATTGGCATCGCACGTTACGGCAACGTGAGTGCCATCTAGGCCTAATTTTTTTTTTTTTGGTCAAAATCTAGTCCTAATTGGTTCTGCTATTTCTTGATCATATTGTATGCTTGCGAATTAAAATTGTATTAAAATAGCATGTGAATGAGCATTTGTCTTTAATTAAGGAGTAAAAAAGATTTAAAGTATAAGTAACAAATTATAAACAATTTAGGGTTAATCACATTTTATCCTCTTAAAGAATACCTCATTTCTCAATTTACCCCCTAACCTTTAATTTTGCTCACTTAACCCCCTTTAGGACAAAATTGCCCTTGCATTATTTTGACTTTTTATGTACCTTGTTTTCCTTTCTTTTATTTTATTTTCTCTTTCTTCTTTATTTAATTCTTTCTCTTTCCCACAAAAATCTTCATCTTAATGATTGAAATTAAAAAAGAAGAATTGCAGAGATCTATCTTCTCCTCAAATAATTAAAAAAAAATATTCAAATCACTTTCCTAAAATATAATTTTTTTAGCCTTTCAATTATTTTAATTTTGAATTTTCCTCTTTCCTTTCTAGTTTCTCATTTTATTCTCAAGAAAATATCATAAGATGAAATTTTTTTCCTTTCTTTTATTTCTTTTTCTCTTTCTTCTCTCTTTCATCTTTTCCAATAGAAATTTCATTTCAACGAAAATTTTTGTTTTGAGTTTGTAATTGCATATTTCTGGGTGAAACTTTAAAAGGCATCAAAAACTAATTTTGATTTTTTGTATGATGTCACGTGTCACAAATTTCAATTGATGATTATTAATCAGGTCAGAATTTCACCTTAAGATATTTTCTTGGGAATAAAATGAGAAACTAAAAAGGAAAGAGGAAAATCCAAAATTAAAAGAATTGAAAGGCTAAAAAAATTGTATTTTAGGAAAGTGATTTGAATATTATTTTAATCATTTAAGGAGAAGATAGATCTCTGCAATTCCTCTTTTTTAATTTCAATCATTAAGGTGAAAATTTTTGTAGGAAAGAGGAAGAATTAAGTAAGGAAAAAAGAAATAAAAGAAAGGAAAATAAGGTAAATGAAAAGTCAAAATAATGCAAGGGCAATTTTGTCCTAAAGAGGGTTAAGTGAGCAAAATTAAAGGTTAGGGGGTAAACTGAGAAATGAGATATTCTTTAAGGGGATAAAATGTGATTAACCCAACAATTTATGAAGTAGATTATGAGAAAGTTTTAAATTTTAAATTTGACTAGTAATTGGATTGGTTATAACCCACTACTTTTTATGTATTAAAATAAAGGGTTAATCACATTTTATCCCCTTAAAGAATACCCAATTTCTCAGTTTACCCCCTAACCTTTAATTTTGCTCACTTAACCCCGTTTAGGACAAAATTGCCCTTGCATTATTTTGACTTTTCATTTACCTTGTTTTCCTTTCTTTTATTTCTTTTTCTCTTTCTTCTTTATTTAATTCTTCATCTTTCCCACAAAAATCTTCACCTTAATGATTGAAATTAAAAAAGAGAAATTGCAAATATCTATCTTCTCCTTAAATGATTAAAAAAAATATTCAAATCACTTTCCTAAAATACAATTTTTTTAGCCTTTCAATTCTTTTAATTTTGGATTTTTCTCTTTCCTTTCTAGTTTCTCATTTTATTCCCAAGAAAATATCTTAAGATTAAATTATGACCTGATTAATAATCATCAATTGAAATTTGTGACATGTGGTATTATACAAAAAATCAAAATTAGTTTTTGATGCCTTTTAAACCTTCACCCAAAAATATGCAATTACAAACTCAAAACAAAAATTTTCGTTGAAATGAAATTTCTATTGGGAAGGATGAAAGAGAGAAGAAAGAGAAAAAGAAATAAAATAAAGGAAAACAATTTCATCTTATGATATTTTCTTGAGAATAAAATGAGAAACTAGAAAGGAAAGAGGAAAACCCAAAATTAAAAGAATTGAAAGGTTAAAAAAATTGTATTTTAGGAAAATGATTTGAATATTTTTTTAATCATTTAAGGAGAAGATAGATCTATGCAATTCCTCTTTTTTAATTTCAATTATTAAGGTGAAAATTTTTGTGGGAAAGAGGAAGAATTAAATAAAGAAGAAAGAGAAAAAGAAATAAAAGAAAAGAAAACAAGGTAAATGAAAAGTCAAAATAATGCAAGGGCAATTTTGTCCTAAAGGGGGTTAAGTGAGCAAAATTAAAGGTTATGGGGTAAACTGACAAATGGGGTATTCTTTAAGGGATAAAATGTGATTAACCCTAAAATAAATACAAAAATCTATAACCCACTACTTGTTACGTTCTTAGGATTTTTTTTAGGGTTAAATATAGTAAACCCCTTAACTTTACATTTAACTGCACTTTACCCCCTCAACTTTACATTTAGCTACACTTTACCCCCGCAACTTTACATTTAGTTGTACATTTGTGATTTTTTTGAAACGTAATTGTAATTTGCAAAACTCATTTGTAGGGGTGGTTATAGGGTTAGTGTGGTGATAAATATTTCTTAATTATAAAAATGTAACATTGTATTAAAATAGCATACGAATGAGCATTTGTCTTTAATTAAGGAGTAAAAAGAATTTAAAGTATAAATAACAAACTACAAACGGTTTATGAAGTAAATAATGGGAATGTTTTAAATTTTAAATTTGATTAGTCATAGAGTTGGTTATAAGTTATAACTCACTACTTTTTATGTATTAAAATAAATACAAAAAACTAGAAAAAAGAATGAGAAGTTTGGAAGTCATTGAGAGGATCTCTGCTAAAAGCCCCTTCTGCAATACATATAGATATAGATACTTTGCATTAGATCTCCACCGGCTTAAGAATATCTTTGTAGGATCCCTTTTCAACAAACTCTATGTCTCATAAATTTAATTAAAGGTCGATCTATTAAATGAATAAAACATTTTAAATTTTCAGTTGTGCATATCTTTGTTATTCCTTACAAATATAAAGTTGAATCAGGAACTCAAAGTCTGATCATATGCTTAGCATGATCTCGTATATTACAGACAAATGCCACATGCGAGACTTAGAAATTAGTTAAACAAAGGATTACTCAATCAAATGGTGCAGAAAGGACAAGAACTAAATTTCTCAAAAATTTGTCTGCATTAAACCTTTTGATTATCAACTACAGCAGGATTTCTTCTCTTACAATTACTAGGACAAAACAACGTCCAGAGATTTTAGGTCCCAATATGGTACACCTCTAAGTTGGTTTTGAAACAATTTGAAATTTTTGATGTGTCAAAACACTAGCAAATCTATCTATTGGCTAGTGGGGCACGTGCTCCCACTGACAAAAAAATGCTTATATTAGCTGTGATTTTTTTTAACAAAAATTTATCTTTATCTCACTAAATTTGTAATTGTGATCCCATTAATAAAAAATTTTTTATTTTAGGTCTTGATCATTTAGAAAAATTTCGTATTTTTCCATGCTAATTTGTAATAGTTCAATGTAGATATGTGCATAGCAGTACTTTGGTAACAATAATTAATAACATACACGAGTATCATGCAATTAATAATATTAAATAACGACTACAAGTAAAAGCCGTTGTCATAAAGAGCTACAGATAATTATTGGGTAACACAAGCTGCCAAGGATTTTTGCATGTATTTATATGTACCTTGCATACATATTGGAAAGTTATCCTATCTCAGCCACTATGTCAAAATATTGATTAAACAAGTTATACTAGAGCCACCTCTTAAAGAAATGGGTGTATTCATTCTGCTGTTTGCTATATACCACAGTCAATTAAGTAAAACAAACATCATCCTTTGCCACATTGATTAAGTAGAGTAAATGCTTGTTTTTTATGTAATGGGAGACTCGAAAACTCACAAGAGGGAAAGAGCAAACGGAAGAGAGATTGAGTCAAGCAACAAACTAAATTTTCTTTGACCCAACATTACATGTATAGTGTTGGTACTCCTATATAATATTCTGGTAAAAAAGTGGTGATTAATGTAGCATAAATCTGGAAGTGGCAAAGGTTATTTCTAATTGGCTAAACCTTATCACTAGAAAGTTAGGCAGGCTTTGGGCTGATTTCATACAATATTCCTCAAAAATAGATTTGTCTCAAAAGTGGGGAATGTGAAAGGTGTTTCCAATATTAATGTCATCGAAATAGGCAAATGCGGCAACCTTTCTATGTTTTATTTTTTTAAGTGTCAAACTTGGTGTCTAAGACATTTTATTTCCTTATACTATATAAGATTGAGTTTTGATCAAAGAATAGGTTGAATTTCAACCGCATAGGTGGGGGCTTTCTGAGAATGTGAAATGTTGTGTATTCGTTTAAAAGTTTTAGGTACAAGTGAAGGAAGCATGTATTTGGGTATGTTTACTGAAATGACCCTATTTTAATACATTTAAAGTTGTCATTGATGAGCCATTTGGGTATTAATGGAATGTGTAATTAGTGTGCAATCGTTTTTGCATTTTGTACAACCCATATATGCTTGTGTGTTGGTGTAATTATCGGAATATCCCTTAACTACCAATAATTTCCCTTTTCAGCCGCAAATAACCGTTTGAGATGTTGCTTTGTCTGAAACATTTGAATGGCAATCAAATTTAGGAAATGAGCCAATGATTTCTCTATCAATGGTAGGAACCCGTTTCTCTATCATTTATAATCTGCATTGATGAGTCACAAACGTTGGTTATTTTATTCCCTTTCAGCTTTAAGAGTTAAGTTTTCCCTTTTTGCCTTTGTCTACAACGATTTGCCTCATCGTTTTCTCTTCCATTCGAGCTCAACTCTGAAATTACCTATTATTTCATCATTAATTACACCCAATTCATTGCCGAACCGTTGGTATCTTAATGCCTAAACGGTTGATTATCAGTTTCTCCCTGTTCGCATTCTAAGATTGGGATAATTCTACCTGGCTTCATATTAATTAGCTCAGAATGCTCTTCAATCCCAGCTACTCCCGGTGGTTCAGCGTGAGGTTAGATTTCACCCCTCCCCCAATTTTTCAATTCCTCCCTTAATTTTGTCGGTGTGTTCTTAGCACCTACAATTAGCGACTCTTATCGCGTTGCCTAGCTGCAAGATAGCATTTTTCGCGTTGCCTAACCCCAATTGGTTTGGGTTGGTTATAATCTTATAGGTTTGGAGCAACAGCAAGAAAGAGCTCTTGGTGGGGATTCTGGAATAAGGTTAGCTTTCTGTGTTACTCTGCCTTTCTGCATTATCAACGACTTTCAATTTGACACAGTTTTATTGTAACGCTGTGTGAATTGATTGATTATATCGTTTATCTTTTCATACTAAGTTTTATTTCTTCTCACAATGTACTATTATTTGTTCAACAAAAAAACCTCCTTCCCCACAGGCACCAAACACCCGCGCGATGCGCGGGCACTCCCCTAGTTATTTTTATAAGAATATGTCTGTCGCCGCATAAGGGCATGTGTGACAACATACACAATTTTTCTTAAAACTTTATTTTTTTTAATGTGCTTGTTGCTGCACACACTTATGCTGCGGCAGATACAATTTTTTCCAAAATAAATTTTATTAAACATAATATTTTAAACATTGTGTGTCTGTTGATATACACGTTTTAATGGTGTGCGAGATAGTTTGATCACTTGGTAAGTTATTAAAATCTTCTTTTCATTTCAGCTATAACATTTTTTCTTGAAAATATATGCAAACTATTTGAAAGACTTTTATAACATCTTTTAGACAGGTCAATACGGTGTTACAGATAAGATGGATATGCAATAAATACTTGACCTAGACGATCCTTCACGGCTTCACGCCATATTCATCTCGGGCTAATGTCGATACAAGATGAGGCCTTTTGGACATTGCTGTATCTTAATCAAGAGATGTGGATGGCACTGCGTTCCATTGACCATCAGGAAGCTGGGCCATCTACTACTCAAGATGTGCCACACCTTGAGCCTATCAACAAGCTACCCAGGGAGGTACGTGGATATGGTTGAGGCGGTAGGTGTCGCAAGCAGGCCGCGGGCCCTCGCGAGGATGAGTGCCCATAGGTCAGTACACTCAAACTTCGACCCATGCAAAAAACAACACCCTATCTACACCCCAACTCTCCCTACTAAAATTTTTTTCACACCTCCATGTGTTCCTGCATTTAGGTATGACTTAGTAGTTTTTTTTTCTTAACATGTAAACTCTTACACTTAAATAATTTTTATTAAAATTCCTCACTTCAAATTTCACAACACTCTTCACTTATTTATATCAATTGTACGATTTTATGACTTTATGTGGACATTAACTAATTAACTAGATTTTAATTAATCAGTATAATTTGTACATAAAAAAATTGTGCAAGGGCTTTATTTAATCTAAACAATTTTTAGATAACAAATTGTGCAATTGTATTAGTTTAAAAAAGGTGCATTCTAACTTAGTGTTGATCAGTTCGTAGTTCATTTTTTTTAAAAAAATTTAAATTATGTTTAAAAAAGCATAAAGAAAGATGCAAGCTTATTTGTTTTAAAAAAATGTGTTTGTCATTGCATAAGATTGTGCGGCAACAAGTACGTTCTAAAAAAAACAAAGTTTAACAAAAAATACGTCTGTCATTGCACACACATTCTCTAAAAAAAGTGTCAAACACCAAGTTTGACAGTTAAAAAAATATATAAAAAAGGGTCATAGCATTTACCTATTTCGGCGACTTTAATATTACAAACGCATCCCAAATATTTCCACTTCTAAAAAAATTTATTTTTGGGAATTATTTTAGGAAATTCGCGTAGGGCTTTGTCATCTATTTTAAATAAAATGGTAAAATAACAAAAACCCCCTGTGATTTGCCTAATATATAATTTAGCTCCCTCTGATTTGAAAATCTACAATTTAACTCCTTGTCGTTTCAACTAAAGTGAAAATCTAATAGAAAACATCTACAATAATAGTATTTGAGTGCTATGCACTTGTGGTTGCGACGAATAATATTTTAGAAAAAATAATATTTTCACTTGCCAAAGATACCCTCGTGTGTTTATCAAAAGCAAAGTAAGAATTCTCCCCACCAAATCTCTTCTTCTCCAAACCCTAAATTGGCTCTGACCCAAAATCGCAGCCATCTGAAGCAAAATTGGTGATTTTAGGTCCGCTCATCTTCAAGCCAAAATCGCAGCCATATGAAGAAAAATTGGTAAGTTTGGATCTACTCATAACATGTAATCGATTTAGGAGGAGAGGTAAGAACTCTAAATTGGTTATTTTGAGATGTTTTCAAGAATTTCTTCCTCAAGTTATAGAAGTGGGAGTGGAAGTAAGAATTTGAGATATCAGTATAGGCCAAGTGATTGTGGAAGAAAGTATAAGATAAAAATTATTGAATCAGAAAAACCAACCAAAGGCATGTTGTATTTCTTTTGTGAAATAGATGAATGTGTCTTTTAGTGTTGGTGTATTCCAACTAGCCGAAAGTAGCCAAGGTGGGAAGCTGGTATTGGAAAATCAACGGAGTAAGAGCGACCAAGTATGGAAGCTAGCATGATGTCAAGTTGGTAGAAAGTGGATGAGGAACTAAATAGCCTAAAGTTGCTCTTTGTTGTTGTCTAATGGTGTCGGTGTTTTGACTCTTAGTGTTAATGTCCAAGATGTGAAACTGATGTGTTAATCTTTTGTTTAGTTCTGGTAGTGATGTTGAATGGGGAAGGAAAAGTGTAATGAAAATTCATGTGTACAATAATGATTTCGTGTTTTGCTTTGTAGAAATGAAAAAGAAAATTTGCCATCATTGTCTTTTGGATAGCTATTGTTAAATGTGAACCTCGTACTGTGATTGAGATGGGGTATGTTCCTTTTTTGTCATGCAACTTACGATAAATGAAACTAAAACCTGGAAAGAGAAATGAAATGTCTGTTTTGATATTCCATCTATTCATTCACACAAAAACAACCATTCAACAAGAAGGGAATTGAAATGCCTGCAAAATGATATCCATCAATTATTCAATAGAAGGATAATAAACTAGACACAAAATGCTATCCATCTTTCCATTCGTATAAAAATAGCCATTCAGATCATTCATATAAAAATAGAACACATTATTATCTATTTAAACCAAAATCAACACCCAACAATCAGTACGAAAAACAAAATAGTTTAGGCATATTTGCAACCATCTAAGCCAGTTTGCATCACATCACCTAACTACGAATTATACACATATATAGTTTAGGAAGATGGATTTGTTCTTGTTCTCTTGGCCCTTATTTTATGCAGCACGTCAGCAACTATTGGAGGTCTAACTCTTCCACCAGCAATATTCTTAGCAGGTCTTCCAATCGCTGTAGGCTGTTAAATGAAAGCATGTTAGTAACAGGACATACGTTTTAAGTATTATGTACTATGGTTCATGAATAATACCTAAGAAGAAGCAATTTTCCTAGTGATAACCTTATTGACAGTAGACTTTGTTGGTTGAGTATATACCTTTCTCTTTGGAACTTTTAATTTAGATGGATTGGGATTATCAACCAGTTTTCTTTAAAAGGCTGGTTCTAAAGTGTGACTAGCGGAGTGGTTAGCTCCTTGTGGTTATGAAGTTTCACCATTAGGCTCTTGACTTGCCTATGACATCAAAACAAAGAAGTTATGAAGTGTTAGTAATAAAGAAGAGCCTATACCATACATAAGAAGATTATACCTTGTAAAATTTGGATGGATTGGATTCTTGTAACTTCTGGAATTGTGTCCAGGATTGAAGCATTTTTTACAATGCATAGTAAGTCCTTTTGTGACAGCCCCACCTCCCCCTAAGGCGAACCAGAGGGTTCGGCGGGCCGCCTGCCCAACTCTCGCCGGGACTCAGTCGTTCACTACAATCCTCAAATGAATTACAATATAAATCTCAAATATACATCAAATTCTCCAAAAAAAAATTACATGTCATAAGCGAAGCGGAAACAATTCCAATAAGCCATCCAGTCACGTGAATAAGTACTACAAGCCCTTCCTTCGCCTTGAGCCCTGTGGAGGGGAATAAAACATTTTTGGGGTGAGCTAGAAGCTCAGCGAGTAACCAGTAAAAGCAGTCATCAAATATATTGCACAGTAATGTATTCCAATGATGTCATGAATCAGAGATCAAATGTACGTCTTTTGCTCTCGTGAGCCAGTGAAATCATAGCACTTGAACACCTAACGCTCAAATAGATCATTTAACATTAACAGAGAGGGAGCCCCTTTTTGAGCTCCAGATAAACATGAACATGAATCATCAACAGGGTGGAGACGTTGGTGTCCAGCACAAGACTCCCCAAGAACTCAGTAAAGCCAAAACTTGTCATGAACTCACATGCAAGCACGCATGATATGCATTCGAGTAAATAATGCAAGAAACGTTTCGCAAGTACTTTGGAAATAGTTTAGGGTCACTCACCTCCATGGCTCAGGAATCATCCATCAAATATCATTGCCTTGCTCAAATCCAAGTCTTAAATCACAAACTCAATGCAAACAAGTTCCTTCAAAGTTCGGACAGCACTTCCCCTGAATTTGCTAACTTTTCCAGCCATCATGGCTTCATTATTTCCTCAGCCAGTCCCAAAGGTACACACACAACAACAAGTTCATCCAATAGCCATTCAGCAAGCTCCAAGTAGTACTAGTACAAGTCAAGCTAGGGAAAAGTCCGGAAATGAAAGTTAAGCTCAAAACCAGAAAAATAGGTTTTGACGTCATTTTGCGGTAATGGTACCAAAGGCGCTACGATTGTCGGATGAAGGTACAAGACCCACCGTTTCGAAGCTAAGAGACAGGGCTACAATATTACAGAAGGTCACTCAACCCAGTTTCGAGTGTAACCAGGTCAAAAATGCAAGATACTATACCAGAATCACAAAAACAGATTCACAGAACGCATTCTAGCGGAAACTTCATAAAATAGGCTATCCAAGTCCAAATCCAGAAATTCCAAAACCAACTGAAAGCTAAGAAACAGGGCCAAATTTCATCAGAAGGCCTCAACAACCAATTCGGAAGCAATTCCAGCCAAAACAACCAATTACAGGCGCAATTCTTACATTCGAGTAAAACCAGAATAGCAATAGTAATTTCGACTTTTCTCACTCTACGCTACTCCGATTGACCTGAAATTTTGTAGGCACCTCTAAAATGTCATTCCCTACAACTTTCATGTTTTAATTCAAGGCCAATTCGGCCTCTAACTATGAGCTAAAAATTCAGGCAGAATGTTCCTTCACAAAACCTAATTTTCTGAAATTTCTTCCAAAACAGAAATTGATTGTAATTAACCACTTTTTCCACCTCATAGAGTCCTTAAACATCATTTCCAATCATCATATATAACCACACAACCATATTCATATTAAAACAGAAAAATCCCCAAAAATTATTAAACTTCATCAAGTCAACCACAACTCAAGATATAATCCATCAAACCATCTCTTTAGCCATCACAAGTCACTAATTTAGCATAATCAAGAACAAAGAAAGGATTGCTAGACATGAACCTTGAAATATCAAGAAAGTTGATGGCTTAGTCCTTTGCCTTCTCTAATCACTCCACCACAACCTTCAATCTTCCTAAACAAGTGACTTTTGTGGAGGAATTTGAAAGTTTAACGGTTGATTCACAAGATTGAGCAAGAAATGGAGTTGGAGTTGAAGGCTTTCTTCTTGTATTTTTGCTCCAAGAGGTTCGGCCAAGACAAGCTTAAAATGGAGAGAAATTGGTCAATTTTTGAGGTTTAGTAAAGGTGATGCAAATTAGTCAAAGTCCAACTTTGAATAAGAAGGTGACACGTGTCACCTTTTGGTTTAAAACTTATCTTTTTGTCTCTCCAATACAAATATCTTAACACTTTGTAAAATAATATCACTTAATACAAAATTCCAACAAGTTGTCAAAAATATAATGCTTTTCCGCACTTGCGGGTCCCATGTTCAAAATACGCTTTTAATTTCTCAAAAACTAACCGATACTAGAAAAATCATTTTCAAACTATCTTTGCTCATAAACTTTATCTGGGGAATTTTTCTAATAAAGAAAATGTAGAAAAGGCGGACGATTAAATAAAATAAACCCTAGAAAATTAGAAAATTTTCGGGTTCTCACACTCATTCTTTTCGGGGCGTCACAAACTCCCCTCCTTAAAAGAATGTCGTCCTCGACATTCCATCTTGTACCAATCAAGTCAAGACATCCCAGACATCCCGCAAGAATCACTCAAGCATTCCAAGTAAACACTAAGAGTCAAATCAAACCCACAGTCCGGCATCCTAAATTTCAAGCCTAGGATACACTACAGAGATCTGAAGCCTAAGCTCTGATACCAACTGTGACAGTTCTCAGGGTCACATCACAAGGTACCTATCAGCTTGCCACCGGCACGCGGGCATCCCCTACGGAGAGTTTCGCTTCGTGACTCTTCACGAACGAGAGGCTCGGGGCTTTTCCAGTAAAAGGACGTAGAGTCCCAACCGTCGGCATATGGCTCTGATACCAACTGTGACAGCCCCAACTCCCCCTAAGGCGAACCAGAGGGTTCGGCGGGCAATTAAATAAAATAAACCCTAGAAAATTAGAAAATTTCCGGATTCTCACACTCATTCTTTTCGGGGCGTCACACCTTTCCTGGTTGATATTTGTCCCTTCTTTGGTTCATCAAGTGTAGTCCTCCGCACCTTCTTTGGCCTTCTGGGCATCTTTCTTATCAGTGGAGAATTAGTTGGCCGTTCATTGGCCTTCACCCAATACCTTGTACTTGATACGGGCATAATTGCATGCCTATATGTCTTTACAAAAGTCTCTTTGCTATAGCATTTGTGGACAAAATTAGCAATTGATTTTTTACGTGCTTATATTGCTACACATGCATGGACACATGGATAACCTGTTAATTGAAATAACCCATATGTACAGGTCCAATTCTCTAGGTCTACCATTACAATTTTGTTAATACGAGCATCAACTTCATATTTCCAGCCATCAACCCATACAACAACACATGTCGTTCTCAATCTTACATTTTTCTCAATTTGGGCATATTTTACTTTGAAAATTTTCCATCCTAGTCCTCTTTAACTGGAATCATTGCATTAGTCTTCTTTTAATCCATTCAAACATCTCAACCATAGCCAACTCCCTTGTCGAAAGAATATAATTGCTAAATGACTCATTTAAATTGTTAACCAATATGTCGCACTTACTTCTTTCACTGAAGTGTGATCTGGTCATTTTGAAAGCCATGCTAATGCTTGTGAGTCAACTTTTTCCATGTCTTTCTTTGCCACATACCAATCTACCTTATTTCCAGCACTTGCACATGCCCAAAATAAGTCTTTCAGCTCTTTTCCTTTGAATTTTTGGCTGAAATTTTGATACATATGTCTTATGCAGAACCTATGCTCAGACTCAAGAAAAAGCTGTCTAAGAGCTACAAGTCCTTTTTGTTGATCTGAAATGAAGGTCCAAGGTATGTTGTCCATCCCCAATCCTAAATCATCCAGCAAAAGCTGTAGGAACCGCCTCCATGAGTCATACATTTCAACTTCGACAACAGCCAGTGCTATTGGGACCATATTATCATTACCATCTCTCCTTAAGGTAGATAATAATTGGCCACCAAATGCACTCTTTAAAAAGCACCTATCTAGACCAATAATTGGTCTACACCCATCAAGAAATCCCTGCTTGCAAGCATGAAGACAAAAGTACATTCTTTCAAATGTACCTGTAGACGCTGCATTAAGTTTGTCAACTTGAATCTTTACACTACCACGATTATACTTCAAGATCATGGCTACATAATGCCACAGATTATGATACTACTCCACGTCTAATCCCTATATATCTTCTCTTGCCTTCCTCTTCGCTCTATACAGCTTAGATGAAGTGACATTGACCATCAAATCCCTTTTAACCTCATTTTGAAAACCAATTAAGTTACACTTAGGATCATCCCTAATCTTAAATTGATATCTTTGGCTAAGGTACCTTGATGTAACATGTTTTTTGTTGCACTCTCTACCACAAACGTGCTTACCCTTCAAAATCTTGATCTGGAATGTACTAATTCCTTGAACTTTTGATGCATGCCCCTCCCACACGCAGCTGTAATTCGGTAGGATTCATTTCTGATTTCATTTCATACCCCTCTCTTATATTCCATTCCAACAAAGCCATCCTAAATAATCTGAAATTTTTGAACTTTTGGTCCACTTTCAGTTCAAAATGAGGCTTCTTAAACTCAACTTCTGGATTCAAATCTCAATATTCTTTAGGCTTCTCACCATCGAAACCAATCCTCTCTAGTAGCTCCTCATTTGGGAATGCAGGTTCATTCCAATTGGCTTCTAATCCAACTTCACTATTCAATCCTTCAAAGTCTTCTTTAGGCTGTTGTTGTATATGATTTCCACTGCCCTGCAAGTGTGAACATGTAAAGTAGTATTTTGCTAATGTTTCCCTCTCCTGAATAGTAGGCTGGTCTCCTGGAGCCAATTTCTTTGGATTTTTGACATCACCCTTCGGAGCAAACACATGCAAATTTGACTTAACAGCCTCTTTCTTAGATGGGTTCACAGTAAAAATGTCTTTATCCTCTATGCACTCAAGCCCCTCATCTAACCAATTAGGCTCAGCATTTTTTTGATTTACCTATTTTGTCCACAGCATTCCCTATTTTGTTGTCCACATCTGGTCTAACTGTACCTTTGCAGCTCCATTATCTGCAGTTTCTTCACATGTGTGGTTAGCATTTGCACCCTCTTTTTGCAACATGCTGACCCATCACTATGTTGGAGAGGCTCTTCAAATGCTTGGTCCCTACTTACACTATATATCACCCTTATAGAAAGATGCAAATGCGCATCATTCATCGACTTAATGGTCATTATTCCCTGTAATTGGTAGCAATCTAGTCTCCATGTCCAAATCCGACACACACTCAATTAGCTTGAACATTCTACACAGTCCAACTATGGATACCTCACTTGGATCTCTATCCTTCCATATGGCTAGCCTGTAGTCTCTGATAGAGTGCATCTTTTGCATTAATTTTATGGTTGTTTCTCCCTTTTTATTTACCAAATTTTGCATTAACTAGTGGATTCTACTTAGTTTTGGTAATTTGTACAGTTGCAGAGATTTGGAGTAAAAAGGAATTAAAAGGCCTGATTATTTTCACTACATCTGCTGTTCGGCGTGGTCACGTCAAATTCAAAAATTCAGCATGTCCAGGGAGCTCGGCAGTTGAAGTGCAATATCTAGCTATGAATTGAAGTCTCAAGAGTGGGATCACAATGTTTTACTAGAGGATTGTTGTGGATTTTTTCTTTTCAGGTAGGATGGAATTTGTTGGATAATTTGATTTGAAATAGTAGTAGTAGTTTAGTAGTAATAGGAGACTAATCGAGAGTTTCTTTTTCTTTAATCGTTTTTGCTTATCTCGAGGTTAAGGGGACGGCAGACTAGAGACTAGTCATTAGTTATTCATTCTTTTTGGCCACAAGACACATCAGGGACGTAGACATTCTTTTTCTTTCCTTTTCATCGGATATTTCTTCTCAATTTTAGAAGAATGTTTCGGCAATTGATTTACAATTTTGCATGGAATTTGATAGAATGTGAAATTGTCATTCAAATTATAATTATTTTTCCCTTGATTTTAGCCAAATATTATTTTAATTGTCGGATTCTACTTATATTTGATATTTTGTGCTTATTTCAGGAGCGGGAATGAAAAGTGCTTAAATGAAGATTTTCTAGTGAAAAACATCTAACGCTTGCACGTGGGCATGCCTAAACTCACAGCTCAAAGCCGAAAAGTAGGGATCTCACGCGTACGGAGGCAATTTCCAAAGAATTGTGGATTCCAAGTCTGAGGCAATGCTGGAATAACTATTGCCTTTTTCTAGTTAGCAGTTGAGTACTATTAGGAAATCATTCTTTTTAGGAATCTGTTAGATAAGGAAAGTTGATGTAGATTAGAGTTCTAGAATATTAGGAAGTCAGCAGCGTGAGTTTCTCTTTGGTGGGCCTGCCACACAAGAGACAGGAGGCATCAGCTTTTCTTTATGCTTTTTGGAGAGAAAAGGAGGGAACAATTCTGAGGTACTTAGGTCTTTTACTTTTTCCTCCTTAGCGGACTTTTGGGAGGAAAAACGATAGAAAAGCTTGGAACAATTTTTTGCATGGCTTGTTCTCTAATTATGGAGAACTAAATCCTTAATTCTAGTCAAGGGGGCAACTGACGATTTGGTTTGACAATTACTATGAGATCTAAATCATTTTTAATTGTTTCTTTCATTTATTGGTATTTATATGTTTCCTGCTTTTAATTGTTATAGCTCTTGTGTATGATTGATTAGTGCGCAATAATTAATTATTCATATAGGGTATTTTGCTAATTAGGGGTAATTGAATCCGTAATTGTTTGATTATCTCAATCTCAGTAACAACTGGCGTAATTGGGTTTATGTCAGGGAAACATACGATCTAATTTAAACAAACCCTCGTAGCGTGTTTGTTAGTTAGGATTAGGTCTTTCTAATTATTAATACAATCTAGAAATTAATTCCTACGGTCGTACCTAAGATTGTTTCCGGGTTAGAGAAATAGTTAATGGTCGTACCATGACTATCGAATCAATAAGGAAAAGTTGACTATTTATCGCGTGTATGATAGTTATAACTAATCTATTAATAAATGTTGGAATTATCTGTGAATCGATGATCAGTGCATGAAACATTCTGAAGTGTATACTTGGCTACAGTTTTTCCAATTATTTTTGTCAATTAATTATTTTTCACATTTGATTGATTTAGTTCATTAGTATTTAATCCCAAACCTCCCATTTATCTTGACTCGAAAGGAAATAAATTTCTCCCCAATCTCTGAGGAGACGACCTTGCTTACCACTGTCTACTAGTTAGTGAATTTAGTCAGATAATCAATTCGGGTATATCGGATTAAACAAACTCTTCGGGAATAGGGTGAATCAAGTAACCCATTGCACACCTAGAGTCCCTGCTCCAGTACCTAAAATTAATTATTAACTACTTTTGGTGGTAGTTAGGTTTTATTTATTATTATTGCACAGGTTCGGCACCTGTCAATTTTTAACGCCATTGCCGGGGACTGGTGCCTGATTAATTTGTTTCTTTTTCAGTTCATCTTGTTTTCACTTTTTTTTATTTTCCTCTATTTTCTTTATATAGTTTATGGCAGCTAACTTTTCGTATTTTGGTGATAGACTGGATTTTATTTCTAGAAGAAGTTATGAGACTCATACTTTTTTTAATGATCAATTGGCGGTTGCAAATTGTGGGAGTTACTTTGGCTCAAATCATGCAACCGACATATACCCTGCATCTCAAGATGGTCTAAGTGTTTCAATCAACACTTTTGGAGATTTTTCACCTCAATATCACACGTGGTATGACCCTTATTCAAACGCGTATGATCAAGGATGGTGGGATAATTCCAATCTGAATTATGAAAAAGGGCCAGTAGATTTTCAACAGCAAGAGTCTCAACCACTATTATCCATGTCAGGTATATCTCTCAAAGAAATAGTGGAATTAGTGGCCGCTAACACATATCAATTTCAACAGGAGATGGAGAAGGGAAGGCGTGAATGGGCATCTATAATGAGCAAATTGATTTCTTCAGTTTATGAAGAATGGCACTCACAGACTATTATCGACCACAAGAAAGATGAGAGTGCAATTACCCTGACATGTGACGAGAAGCTGCAAGAGTCTCAAGAAAAAGAATCTAAAGATGCAGTTGAAAAGGGAATTAATGTACAAGAAATGGAACTCCAATATCAAATTGTTCAAGTAAATGAATCCAGTGAACAATCTCCAAATGCGGTGACATCTCCTCCATTCATTAATTCTCCTGACTCTTATTCTTTAATTCCTGTTAGTGAGATTGATTTTATTATACCAGAAGATTTTGAATTTCATGACAAGAATAAGTTAAGAGTCACGATGGCAAAATATCTCGAACCAATAAGTGCTCGTGATGGAGGAGTGAGGGAAGAATTAAGGTCGTTACTTATTTGTTTGGCGCCATCTACTAGTCCATGGAAGACTGTAACTCGTGTGCTCAAGGATTGCTCTATTTACGAAGGCTATCAGGATTATATAGAGGCTGAAAGCATTGAAACGAGCCACAAGATTTTATCCTCCGTGAATAAACATGAAAATGTCTAGCCAAAGATATTAAAGAATGGCGCTGCTTGGGAGGTAACCCAAGACCCTTTGTTTTAGTTTTCTCATGTTTCTAGAGTTTTTGTAGTGTTATTTGCGTTTAGTAATTTATTACTTTTGTTGCAGGAAGCTGGCAGTTAGACGTGCCTACGCCAAATGGTCACGCCTAAGGAAGGAGGTTTTAATTTGGCAGACAGAAGACTACCTAGTAGTTAGACGTGCCCACGCCAAGTGATCACGTCTAAGGAAGGCAATTCGCGTCTGCAGGCAGAAGATTCTCCATTAGTTAAGCGTACCCACGGCAGGTGGTTACATTTAAGGAACTCAATTTTTGAAGATTGTTCAGAAGACTCTCTAGTAGTTAGGCGTGCCCACGCCAAGTGGTCACGCTTAAGGATCTTAGTTTCCGTGGGTTGGTAAGAAGGCTCAAGGGCAGTTAGGCGTGCCCATGTCTAACGCAGTGGTTCTAAAAATTTTTTTTTTCTTTCTCTCTTTTTTCTCTTTCTTTCTTTCCTTTTCTTTTTCCATTCTCGTTTTCTCTTTCTCTTTCTTTCTTATTTCTTTCTTTTTTCTTCTTCTCTCCCTTTCCTTTTTATTCCTTTCTTTTCTTTTTCAGCCGTAAGATCGCAACCAAAGGACCTCAAATTCCACTACCACCGTTGCGCTGTTCAACGTGGGTTGTTGATTCCTGATTATTGCTGCCCATTGCGCGTAATTCGTCCTCATCCATCGTGAGCCACTAGACATCCTTAACTGCCGATCATAGCTTTCATCTTCATCAGTTTTGCTATCGAACTCTACATGTCTTTTGCCTCTCACCTACAGCTGTGCTACAACGCCCTTTTGATGATCAGAGAAGTTTCGTTGTCCCTTTTTGCTTTATATTTTATTCTTTATTACTTACATTGGGGACAATGTAAGATTTAGGTGTGGGGGGAGTAGTATATTGGTATTTTATTGTAAAAGTGCAAGTGTAGGCATTTTTGTTGAAATTTTTTTTGTTTGACTTTGTCGAATTTTATCCAATTTTTGCCTATCTTTATGCATACTTGTGATTTTTTCTGATAAACGATGGTTAGATGTTTCAAATTTTTTTATTATTAAGATTTTACACTCTAAGGTGTTAAGTAGACATAGTTAGGTTTAAGGGTATCTTTTTGGTGAATATTTGAGATTTTGTGACTTTTGCACTTTTTGGTTAACTTCTCTAAGTATTGTAAACATTTGTCTAGCATTTTTTTAATGCAAATTGGTTTAACTATTAATCTTAGTTCTCCATGTTTAAGAAATGAAGTGGGTTTGTGTGATTTTTAATTTTAATTTGGTGCTTATTTATGAATAGTTTTTGGCTATATTCCACTAGTATTGTTGCCTAGTAACCGGGGGTCTTCACCACAAGTATTGACTTTCGCATTAAAAAGTAACGATAGCTTTGAGTATGTGGTCCTTTAACGATAGAAGTTGAGTAACCGGGTTCTTTCATTTGGCCAATGTCGGAGTTCGCGTCAAAACGCTTAAATGACTAAAGACTAAGCATTCCTCCCTGAAGAAAAAAAAAATCAATCAAGTGTGGGGATATTTTAGAAAAAAAAAAGAGAAGTACTAATAGTGAAAAATATGAATGAATTGTTAACCCGCTGATCGATGAATTTTAATGTTGAGATTTAGCTTAATAGTCGAACCATTTGCTTATGGATGCTGGTTGAATATTTTATACTCTTAGATTAGTTAGTCATAAATTGAAACAGTTCTTGATCTTGAAAGCTATCTGGAGAGATATTTCTTGCAAATTGTCACTAATACTTGACATGTGTTTTAATTGTATCTTGGCAATAGAAGATTTGAGCAATAGCCATTGTTTGAATTTGATTGCTTAATTTATTGTTCTCATGTTTGAGAACAAGCATGGTTTAGGTGTGGGGGAAATTGATAGAATATGAAATTATCATCCAAATTATAATTATTTTTCCCTTGATTTTAGTCAAATATTATTTTAATTGTCAGATTTTACTTATATTTGATATTTTGTGCTTATTTCAGGATCGGGAATGAAAAGTGCCTAAATGAAGATTTTCTAGTGAAAAACATCTAATGGTTGCACGTGGGCATGCCTAAACTCACTGCTCAAAGTCGAAAAATTGGGATCTCACATGTACGGAGGCAATTTCCAAAGAATTGTGGATTCCAAGTCTGAGGCAATGTTGGAATAACTATTGCCTTTTTCTAGTTAGCAGTTGAGTACTATTTGGAAATCATTCTTTTTAGAAATCTGTTAGATAAGGAAAGTTGATATAGATTAGAGTTCTAAAGTATTAGGAAGTCAGCAGCGTGAGTTTCTCTTTGGTGGGCCTGGCCGCACAAGAGACAGGAGGCATCCGCTTTTCTTTATGCTTTTTGGAGAGAAAAGGAGGGAACAATTCGGAGGTACTTAGGTCTTTTACTTTTTCCTCCTTAGTGGACTTTTGGGAGCAAACGATGGAAAAGCTTGGAACAATTTTTTGCATGGCTTGTTCTTTAATTATGGAGAACTAAATCCCTAATTCTAGTCAAGGGGGCAACTGACGATTTGGTTTGACAATTACTGTGAGATCTAAATCATTTTTAATTGTTTCTTTCATTTATTGGTATTTATATGTTTCCTGCTTTTAATTGTTATAGCTCTTGTGTATGATTGATTAGTGCGCAATAATTAATTATTCATATAGGGTATTTTGCTAATTAGGGGTAATTGAATCCGTAATTGTTTGATTATCTCTATCTCAGTAGCAACTGGCGTAATTGAGTTTATGTCAGGGAAATATACGATCTAATTTAAACAAACACTCGTAGCGTGTTTGTTAGTTAGGGTTGGGTCTTTCTAATTATTAATGCAATCTAGAAATTAAATCCTACGGTCGTACCTAAAATTGTTTTCGGGTTAGAGAAATAGTTAACGGTCGTACCTTGACTATCGAATCAGTAAGGAAAAGCTGGTTGTTTATCGCGTGTATGACAGATATAACTAATCTATTAATAAATGTTAGAATTATCTGTGAATCGATGATCACTGCATGAACCATTTCTGAAGTGTATCCTTGGCTAGAGTTTTTCCAATTATTTTTGTCAATTAATTATTTTTCACATTTGATTTATTTAGGTCATTAGCATTTAATCCGAAACCCCCCATTTATCTTGACTCGAAAGGAAATAAATTTCTCCCCAGTCCCTGAGGAGACGACCCTGCTTGCCACTATCTACTAGTTAGTGAATTTAGTCAGATAATTAATTCGGATATATCGGATTAAGCAAACTCTTCGAGAACAGGATGAATCAAGTAACCCATTGCACACTTAGAATCCCTGCTCCAGTACCTAAAATTAATTATTGACTACTTTTGGTGGTAGTTAGGTTTTATTTATTATTATTACATAGGTTCGGCACTTGTCAGAATTTATTCAATGGAGATGAACTAAATTTTTATTTCTAGTCAAGAAACAATGAAGGATTTGATTCGACTAAAATTGTGAGATCAAATTGGTTTTATTTATTCCTTTAATTTTCTGGTATTCATATATTCTCTGCTTCATTTTCTTATGGTTGTTGTGTTATTCAAATATCTAGGGTCCAGATTTTAGATTAATTCAATAACCTAAAACCAGTTAGAATGATTAAATCTATAATTGTTTAATTGATCTAAATTAGTAGTAACTGGCATGATTGAGTTTATGTCAAGGGAATATACGGGTTAATTTGAAATAACTTTCGTAACGTTTTGTTTGGCAAGAACAAACATGATGACGAGGTTAGAACACCATTCAAGTCAGTTCTGCCCAAGAAGAATAAACCACTTATCTTGGGTTCTTACATTATTCATTTGGCAGTTAATCAGGGCATTTTAGATTTGGCTAACCATGATTTGCATTTAACGTGTCCAATGGAGCCATTGGATTTAGATTGCCTGGAGAAGAAGGGGGTGGTAGAACGCATTCTTGGTGAGTACATGTTTGCCCTACCTAGACCTATTCAGCCACCTCCTTGAAAAGGTAAGCATCGAGGTGGTCAGCCACGTACTGAAGATTTGTTTCGTGATGACCTTGGACCCTCCACAAGTGCCTGATCGCCTCCATTTTGTAGGGATGAGCAGTACCTGACTCTTCATAGGGAGATGCAACAGATGAGTGAGCGTCTTACTCAGGTCGAGCGTCAAATATCCAAGATGGCATAGAATCTCGCAGCTTTCTTCCATCACGCAGGTTTCCACACACCTTTTCCCCCCTTGCCGTAGCCGAGTGTTATCTCCTTCACGTTCAGGAAAGTGTTGTTATTCTCTTTCTTCTTATTTTGTTCGTTATTGCTTCCATTAGAGACAATGTCAGATTTAGGTGTGGGGGAGGAATTATGTTAACTAGTTAGATTTACTTGTGAATATTTTTATTGGCTAGTTACTTTTGGACATCTTTTCTCTTTTTATGGGTAATGATGAACTTGTGCAATCAAGATGCAAGTGTATGTGGTGAATATGTGTTGGCCGGACACCTTATTTTTCATGACAAGGACTTTGAATGATGAATATGCTGAATTTGAGAAACTTTCTTTGCACCACTTTGTGAGTTTATTGAGCCTGTTGATAAGCATTTTGTCTTAATTTGTTCTATCTTTTTATTGTTGAGTGGTTATCGCACATGATTTGTCATTCTAGAACTTGCTCCGGTATACATGTTGAGACCACATTTTGTTGACTTTGATGTTAGAAAATGACAAAAGCACTTAGGATTTAAACTCTTTTGACTTCCTTAAAGACCTGCCCACACTCTATTCACCATTAGTGAGTCATGTTTGAGCCTTTGATCTTTTCTTTGTTTTAAACCATAACGTATACCCGAGACCTCTTATTTTAGACTTGCTGGTTGAATCTCATGTCAAAGAAGTTTCTTGATTTAATTGCATACTGCGTTGACACAAGGCGATGTATGGATTTTAGAAAGTGTCAATCTTTGAAAAAAAAAAAAGAAAAACAAAGAGGAGATAGGTTGTTAAATGTTTTTGGGCCTAATCTAGCATTTGGTGACCAATGATGAAAGCCCAGGAGCATGCCTTCACTTGCTAAGTTGTTGGGAGTCGTCAAAAAGTCTTGATCATGTGGATTGATATAAAGTTGATATTCGATTTCGAGCAGAGATTCTCTGACTTCTTCTTTAACATGTTTTACAACTTTAATTCATCTTCCAATCCTACCCTCAGCTCAAGCCCCGTTACAACTCTATTCAAGTTCCTTGGATTCTGGTATTAAATTCACTATCAGTGGTGGAGATGTGATACATAAGCGAACTTACGGTAAAGTGATTCCATAGTGTTAATTTGAGAGTATAGTATGCCTATGCACTTTTGTAAGTAACAAGTGCTTTTGTTAAAAGTTCTTGGGAAGATTTTTAAACTTCAGTGACTTTGGGGAACTTGTTGGGATAATAGGGTGTCTGTGCTAATATAAACTGTCGCAGAATCTTACTATCTTGATTGTGTTTCTGAGTTTGGATATGCTTGAGGACAAGCATAGTTTAGCTGTGGGGGAATTGATAGAATGCATTTTTGGCATTTAATTTTATGGTTGTTTCTCCCTTTTGATTTACCAAATTTTACGTTAACTAGTGGATTCTACTTACTTTTGATAATTTGCATAATTGCAGAGATTTGGAGTAAAAAGGAATTAAAAGGCCTGATTTTTTTCACTAGATTTGCTGTTCGGCGTAGTCACGTCAAATTCAAAACTCAACATATTCGGAGAGCTCGAGAGTTGAAGTGCAATATCTAGTTGTGAATTGAAGTCTCAAGAGTGGGGTCAAAATGTTTTACCAGAGGATTGCTGTTGGTTTTTCCATTTCGGATAGGATAAAATTTGTTGGACAATTCAATTTGAAATAGTAGTAGTATTTTAGTAGTTATAGGAGACTAGTCGAAAGTTTCTTTTTCTTTGGTCATTTTTCCTTATCTCGAGGTTAAGAGGGCGGCAGACTAGAGACTAGTCATTAGTTATTCATTCTTTTTGGCCGTAAGACACATCATGGACTTACAGATTCTTTTTCTTTCCTTTTCATTGAATATTTCTTCTCAATTTTAGAAGAATATTTTCGGCAATTGATTTTACAATTTTACTTGGAATTTCTTCAATGGAGATGAACTAAATTTCTATTTCTAGTCAAGAAATGACAGAGGATTTGGTTCGACTAAAATTTTAAGATCGAGTTGGTTTTTTTTTAATTTTCTGGTATTCGTATATTCTCTAATTTATTTTCTTATGGCTGTTGTATTATTTGAATATCCAGGATCCGGATTTTAGATTCATTCAATAACCTGAAACCAGTTAGAGAGATTAAATCCGTAATTATTTAATTGGTCAAAATTAATCATAATTGGCATTATTGAATTTGTGCCAGGGGAATACACGGACTAATTTGAAATAACCCTTATAGCGTGTTGTTTGGTTAGAACATAACTTCTCTAATTCTTAAGCCAATTAGAAAATTGAACTCTATGGTCACACCTAGGGTTATTTCTTAATCAGGGTAGTAATTAATGGTCGTACCTTGATCATCAATATAATAAGGAGAAATTGGTTGTCATCGTTTGTTTGACAGTTATAACCTATTTATCAGTTAATAATTGGAATTGTCATTGCATCAATGATCAATTAAGTGAACTATTTCTGAAGCTATTTCTTGGTTAAAGTTATTTATTATTGATTTCATTATAATAAATTGTCATCTAGTTTTTATTTGCTTATATTATTTTATTCGATAGTTTAATTATTCTTGTTTATATAAAAATCCCCTTTACTCTAGACTCTAGAAGAAATAAATTTTTTTCAACCTCGGTGGATTCAACCCTACTCACTGCTATATACAAAAATTTATATTTTATTCGAGTAGGCATTTATTATTGCACAAACTTGACACCTGTCAGTCTCCTACATAAGCTGTGCTTGGCTCACTTCTAAAAATCCCACCAAAGTACAAGTGTATCTCAACCATTTCTTTTTCTTTTGCTTGTGTGTTATCTTCAATTAATCAGATAAATACAAATATATATATATACACAAATATATAAAGTAAGTTGTCTATCCTTTACGTTAAAAAAGCAGACATGATAACGACGTACATTCACAACAACTATTCACAAGAATCTGACCCTATCTAGACTGCTAAACTGCGAACAATAACAACAATCTAACCATAGTAATGACAGTGATATAAACCATGATAAAATTCAAATTTTCATAAAGTTCATATCTTTGCAACAACTAGGATTTATCAACCTTTTTCTAACAAATTAGCTTTATCATAAAAGTCATATACATCTAAATCTAGAAAATTCACTTCAATAGATACCAACATACGGATACAGGTGTTTATTCACACTTTTACCCAGATTATTCGAACAAATTAAAATATTGAAGAAACTGGAAACATCAATCATAACAATCACAATACATCTTAGTCTACAAAAAAATCACTTCAATACATAGCAGCGTACAAATTAAGGTGTTTATCCACATTATTATCCAAATTACTTCCCTACACTAAGAAATTGTAAAAATAGGAAGCATTCAAAGCTTAGAAATTAACCCATCCTTTTACGGGTCTTCTCCTAAGTCTTCGATATGATGCAATTGATGTCATATGCTTGCAATTGATGTCCTATTCTGCTAGAAATCTTTACTAATTGTTGAGGAATTTTTGCAAATAACTGATTGTGTCTTCCTAGGGTTTCCAAAGCTTTGCTCCTCTCTCTTTCTCTCTACGTTTCTTTTCTTCGAATTCTCAAAATGATGAAACATTCTTCTAATGTATTCATTTATAGAGGGGCAATTTTGACATTTTTCATTCAGACGTTAGTTTAGATGTTTTCTGACGGACTTTCACTTTAGTTGAAATGATAAGGAATTAAATTATAAATTTTCAAACCAGACGGAGGTAAATTATACATTAGGCAAACCACATGGTGGTTTTTGGTATTTTACCCTAAATACAAAGATAAGACTTTGCCAGGATCAAAGTAACCACTTTTACACATGAAAAGGTCCCACAACGAACTCTAGAGCATTCTAAACCTAGCCAAGATCCACTTGCAGCTCCAGTTCTGTGACCAAGCCTTAAAAGATTCGCGTGCTGATCCTCCCTCCATAGGAGCAAATACAAAGTGCAGATCCTATTTTGAAGGCAATGCTTTTTTTAGACACGCATTGACCTAGATCTGGCTAGATCCAAAGCCAGATACGTATGCAGATTCTTACTATTACCATATCTCAATTATACATTTCTCAAAACTCATTTGTAAGTTTTCATGTTTTATTTGTACACTTGAGTCACAATTGTACATTTACATATTTCATGTTGGGCTTGGTCCTCCTCATTTGGTGGCCCACAAAACAAAACTCATTGGATGATCAATTCAACTTGACTTGAAGCAAACCTAGTGACCAGTTTCTTGACTAGTACTAGAGCCACGTTTTTTTTCCTTTTTAGAAACAAGAAAAAACTTCAATTGCTAATTTACATTCTTGAGAGAAACAAAGAGAGAGAAAATTGGGGAGAGAAACTAGAGAGAAAAACAACTTCAAAACCTTGATCGGATGGTGATTTGAACCCGATTGAGATAAAATTTTAGCCACGTGTCCTTCTCGTCAAGGTCTACTCATCTACTAGTTCGGATTTTGAATTTTCTCTTCATTTGGTAACACCCTTCCAAACTCATTTCTTTGACAGTTGTAATTTTTTGGGGATAATTTTGTAGCATCTTTCTTGGTTGATAATGGTAATGTTGTTGTCATCCAGATGTTTAGGGTAAACCTATGTATTTTCATTACTATGATATTGAAGATTTTTGACTAGACAAGATCCCGTGATTTTTTTCAATTTGGGTTTTTCACATTAAAAATTTCGGTATCCTATACCTTTCATTGTTCTATATTTTATTATTACTGTTGATAGCATTGCTTGATAATTTGGTTTGTTCCTATTTTAATTGGTACTTGAGGAAAAAGTAATTTATCTTGTGTTAACTGTGATATTGTGTGACTGCACCGGTACCTCTTTCCCAATAAAGTGGTATCAGAGCAGTCAGGTTGGACTGCTCATTTGTACTGATTAAAATGTACGATTCGGTAGTGATTGTATGATAAAATTGAATACAACTAATTATTCAATTTATAAGTCTAGAATGGAAGACTACTTGTATTGCAGAGATTTGTTTGACCCTGTTTTAGGGAATAAGGATAGACCAAGTGATATGAGTGATGAAAAATAGGCTATTATGCACAGTAAACTGTGCATAATATTAGAAAGTGGATTGATCAGAGTAATTTTAAATACTTTGCCAATGAAATTAGAACTAATGTACTATGAAAAAAGTTAGAAAGTATGTACGAAAAAAAGATCGGTTTAAATAAAGCCTCCTGTCTGAAGAAGTATTCAAATAAGATACACAGATGGTGCAGATATGATTGAGCATCTGAGTAATTTTCAGGGTTTGATAAACCAAGTAGCTACGTTAAACTTGAACTTGGATGATGAGGTGCAGATTTTACTATTGTTTAGTTCACTATCAGCTAGCTGGAAGACAATGGTGGTTTCTGTCAGTAATTTAGCTTCAAATGATGTGTTGACCATGTATATGGAAAAAGAGGCTATTATGAATGAAGAATTCAAGAAGAAAGAACAAGAAATTGTGAATGAATCCCAAACCCTAGTGACAGAAAAGAAAGAAAGAAAGAGGAGAAGCAAAAGCAGAGGTGTGAGAGCCCGAAAATTTTTCTGCTTTATTTAAAATTTAGCGCATGTTCTACTTTCTTTTATTATCAATTGAAATTGTTTAACATTAGTCCTACTTACAAATTTTTTTGGGTGGTAATAGCTTAAAAAAAGGTGGAAGACATGTGTTCGAATTCATGTAAATGTCTAACACGTATAAGAATCAAAATGTTGCATCTTAGTTAGAAACCGAAAGAAACTACTAGGAAGAAAATGGAAACTACTAGTACATGTCTTGTCTGCTATTGGAACCAAAAATTGCCTTCTACTAGTACTTGCCGTTTTCTTCTACAAACTAGTAGAATCGAGAATTGTCTCCTACTAGTACTTACCATTACTTTCTATAAACTACTAGTTGTTCTTGTATGCCACTAGTAACTGAAAGAAACAATCTTCCTCTCTTAAACAACCAAAACCAAGATAAACCAAGGAAGAAAAAAAACTAACTAGCCAAACAAACTCTTAACCACCACTATCTCGTCCACCTATCAACTAACCAATTAGATTCTCTTTGGCTTCATTCCAGTCGGCACCATATCCATAAATTTTGCACAAGACACAAATTAGTTTCTATCAACTAGGAAGAGAGAAAGAGAGTTTTGAGAGTCTTGAGAAAGAGAGGAACATTCCCTTGTCTGGTCGGCTGAGAGGAAGCTCCAATTCAACCCAAAATCTTCTCCAAAATCCCTCCTAAAATATCAAGCCACAATCGAGAGAAAGGGAGATTGAGAGCTGGAAAAACAACCTGCAAGAAATTGTCCATTGTTTCAGCATGAAGGCTAAGAGGAATAGGGAGGTTTAGCTGCATTTTTTTTTTCAGTTTTCTTGCTCAATCAAGGGTAAAACTCCTCCAAAAAACTTCATTTCTTTTACATACAAGAGGATTAGCTAGTTGCATGTTAATTTTATGTAGTGAAAATGGTAGTTCTTGAAGATTAAGGCGTAGCTCTCCTTAATTGAATGATGAACTGTTTGTATGCTATTTTATTGGTATATATGGTCCCAACTTTGGATAAATATACTTGAACTCATGAAATATGTTTAGCATACTCATTATTCGATATTGCATGTGAATTTTATGGTGGAAAATTTTGAATTTTATTGCTGGAATTTTGATTGGAAGTTACATGACTGTTATACCATTGTCCAGCTTAGCTGATGGAAATTTCTTAGAGTTTGAATGGGCATTTTGGTAGAAAATTGTCTGGAAAATGCTTGATTGGTACTTGTTTGTGTGTTATGAGTTTGTTGGTGTGTGATTTGTGATGGGAGATAAAATTTAAAATGGTTAAAAATTAAAGGGAAAGGTTGTTGTACCAACTATAGGAACCGAGGGGACCTTGTAGCTTATTTGAGTGAATCTTCAACCATTATCAAGTTCAATTGGTTTTATATGAATTGCATACACACCTTAACATAATAAGCTAGTCAAGTCGATCAATAAAAGATGGAATTATGGAACAAGAAAATACATTAAGATTAGCTATTTTTGAACTTGAATGATTAGAAAAGGAAAATAAAGGGGAATGGGAGTTAAATTGATTACTCGCATCTAAATAGAACCAATTCAAGAAAACTAAATGTTAAAATTTCTAGGTATCTAAAACTAGAGATGTATGAACTACTTAGACCTTGATTTTCACTCGATTTCTTTTACTAAAATTCACCTTAGGCATCAATGAAGGAATTCAAGAACTAACTTAGTAATGTAACTATATCTCAGGAGCCGAGGGTGAAGTTGAAAGGGAAACCAATATCGAGAAGTGAACGTCAATCTAAAGTAAGTGTTTCCTCATTTATGAATGTCAAATTGCCTGTATGTTATTTAAACTATTTGTATGTGATTGTGAAATATTTCAATTGTCCCTCGCTTTTTAAGTCAGGAGTGTTCTTTATCACACCCGACTTAGTTTGAGATTGAAAATTGAAAATTGATCGAGTGTTACTGTAAGTGTGCATGATTGTAAGCCATGTGCGTACTTTACTGCTTACACAAATGCCTGAATTGGGCCCCAAAACCCTCTATTCAACGGACTATTTGAGCCAGCAAAGAGTTTGGTTGGATAAGACGGTAGTTTTGGATAAGTGTATTGATATACATGAGTATTACCACGAAGTAGCAGATTACTGATATGGTCATCTAAGTGAGGGAAGTGTAGACTGTTTTGGAGGTTATAAGGAGGAGTTTGGCAGAGTGTTTAGTACATTGAAATGGCTCTAATACGAGCATTGTATCCTTTTAACAATGATTACTCAGTGAAGTGTTTTCTTATTTGTTTAATTTTGCTACTTGTTTAAGTGTTTAATTGATTGTTGCTTGTGTGGAACTTCACTGGATTTTGCTCAACCCATTAGTTTGTTTTCCATACAAGAGTGAAGGACGGGTATGAAAATTAGCCAAAAATAAAGCCCGAGACTTGAATTACACTTGGTTAAATCCTTTTATAGATAATGTTATGGTTTTGCCAATTTTATTATCTTTAAGGGTTGTACATATCAAATTTAATAGGTTAAGACAACTTTTTTTTGTTTTGGTATGTATCCAAGTATGATGGACTGCTAATGGCTTTAGTTAATGAAATGTTATCTCTGAAGTTAATGTGAGTAAATGAGTGAATACTGGCGAGAGTCAGGCAAGTGGCCTGTTTAACCCATTGGTTTGCCTTAGGGTGTCGTGGAGCCATCACAAGAGGACCCCATAATAGAAATAACAAATCTAGAGGTAGGTTTCAGTCACGAAAAAATGATGCATGCTTTTATTGCGAAAAAAGGAACATTGTATGAAATAGTGCAGAATTTTAAAATGGGAACAAATTGAGAAAAAGGAAAAAGGCAAGACAAAGGAAAAAGATGATAAAAAGATTATAGTAGTAGTAGCAGCTCATGATGATATGTTTGTATTTTGTGATGATGATCATGTGAATATTACCTATCATGACAATGATTGGATAGTTGATTGGGTGTATCCTATCATGTTACTTTTCACAGGTATTTCTTCTCAACCTACACTGAAGGAGACTTTGACTATGTTAGGATAGAAAATGAGATCTCGTGCAAAGTTATTGGCATGGGAGACATATATTTGGACACAGATACCAGGTGCCAGCGAGTCTCAAGAATGCTTGATATGTTCCTAATATTCATTTTTGTCTTGTTTCTACAGGAAAACTTGATGATAAGGGCTACCATAACTCGCAAGGTGAAAGCAAATGGAAATTCAGCAAAGAAAATCTCGTTGTTGCCAAAGGAAAGAAACAGTGTACCCTCTATTTGATACAAGTCAAGTTGGAAAAGGGAGAAATGAATGCAATTCGTGATTCCTCCATTGACCTTTGACATGGGCGACTTAGGTACATAAGTGAAAAAAGGATTCAGACACTTGTTCACAAGCAACTCCTACATAAAGTTAGAGGTAATGCACTCAAATCTTGTATTGACTACATTTATGAGAAGCAACACAAAGTTGCATTTAAAATTTTTTTTTCATCTAAAAAATTGAATCCATTAGAATTGGTGCATATTAATGTTTGCTATATGAAAGATAGGTCTCTTGGTGGTGCTGTTTGTTTTATATTTTTATTGATGACTTTGCTAAAAAAGTTTGGTGTTTTGTTTTGAAATTCAAAAATCAAGTTTTGGAAGTGTTCAAAGATTTTCATAGCAAAGTTGAGAGGGAAACTGGCAAGCAGTTAAAGTGTATTTGTGCTGACAATGGTGGTGAATACATGGATCATTTGAAAGCTACTGCAAGTCCCATAGGATCAAACTAGAAAAAAATAGTGCCAAAATCTCCTCAAGAGAATAGAATAGTACAGAAAATGAACAAATCCATCACTAAGTAGGTCAGATATATGCTCTCTAATCCTAAACTACCAAAATCCTTTTGGGCTGCAACAATGAAGACTGCAGTTGATTTGATTAATCTTTCTTCATTAGTTCTTTTGGATGGTGATATCATAGAGAGAGTATGAACGGGAAAAGATGTGTCCTTTAAACATTTGAGAGTTTTTGATTGTCAGGTATTTATTCATATTTTTAAAGATGAAAGGTCAAAACTTAATGTGAAATCAAGGCAGTATATTTTCTTAGGTTATGGGCATGAAGATTTTGACTATAGACTATATGATCTTGTTGAAAAGAACGTGATCAGAAGCAGAGATATTGTCTTTCTTAAAGATCAAACCATTGGGTACATTGATAAAGATGACAAGTTAAGATTCTCAAATGATATTCTTGCTAGTTCAGATCCAAATCCAATTCCAATACCAGTTGTTTTCAACCATGGGGGAGTTGAGATAGAACAGAGAGAGGATATTGATGATAATAATATTGCTACTGATAAACTTGAGTAAGAAACACCACTAACTCCATCACCACTACAAGATGAGTCTAGGAGATCTATCAGAAAGAGAAGACCTTCTAGTAAATATAATCTTAATGAGTATGTGTTCCTGACAGATGGAGGGAAATCGAAATTCCACAATGAGACTCTAGAGCATGAGAGAAAAAAGATTGGTTACAAGTTATGCAAGAGTAGATGATGTCATTACATGAAAATTACACCTATGATCTAGTGAAACTACCTAAAGACAAGAGAGCAGTGAAAAATAAATGGGTTTACAGGTTGAAGACTCAAGAGCATAAGTCAGCCAAAGTATAAGGCAAGATTTGTTGTAAATGGATTCAATCAGAAAAAAGGTATAGATTTTAAGAAATTTTTCTCTCCTGTGGTAAAGATGTCGTCAATTCGAATTGTTCTTGGTATTGCGGCCAATTTGAATTTGGAGATTGATCAACTTGATGTGAAGGCAACCTCCTATATGGTGATTTGGAAGAAGAAATTTATATGGAACAACCAAAGAGGTTCAAAGAAAGTGACAAAAAGAACCTTGTATGCCGTGTAAGAAAGAACTTGTATGGATTGAAACAGGCGCCAAGGCAGTGGTACAAGAAATTTGACTCATTCATGATGGATCACCAGTACCACAGGACTACATCTGATCATTATGTCTATGTAAAGAATTTTTCTGATGGTGATTTTATTATTCTCATGCTATATGTTGATGACATGTTGATTGTTAGCCATGATACTATGAAAATTTACAGGCTAAAAAAGGAATTAAGTAAATGTTTTGCAATGAAATATTTGAGTCCAACTAGATAGATTTTTGGGATGAAAATCTCTAGGGACAGGCAAAATAGGAAGCTTTGGTTGTCTCAAAAAAAGTACATTGAGAAGGTACTTGATAGATTTAACATGAGTAAAGCTAACGAAGCCTCTACTCTACTTACGGGTCGGTTTAAACTAAGTATTAAATAGTGTCTTACAAATGAGAAAGACAAAGAAGACATGAGAAAGATCCCTTATGAGTCAACTGTTGGCAGTTTGACATATGCTATGGTTTATACCAGGTTAGATATTACTCATGTAGTTAGAGTAGTCAGCCGGTGTCTTTCCAATCCTAGTAAGGAGCATTGGATTGCTGTCAAGTAGATTCTCAGGTATCTCGAGGGAACTTCCAAATTATATTTATGTTTCGACAATAGCAAGACCATGCTAGATAGATACACCAATACAAATATGGCAGGTGATCTCGATAACAGAAAGACCATATCTGGGTACTTGATGATTTTTGCAGGGAGAGCAGTGTCATGGCAAAATAAGTTACACAAGTATATCGCCTTTTGAAGTATGAAGCTAAGAGTATATTGTAGCCACTGAAGCATGCAAGGAGACTCGTTGGTTGTAGAAATTCCTTCAAGAGTTAGGTATGAAGCAATTAAAGTACAGTCTTCACTGTGACAATTAGAGTACCATTTATTTGTGTAAGAATTCCATATTTTACTCACGATTAAAGCACATTGATGCGAGGTATCATTGGATTTGGGATGTGTTGAATTTCAAATTATTGACACTTGAGAAAGTTCACACTATTGATAATGGTGCTGACATATTGACCAAGATATTATCTAGGAAGAAACTTTTGCTTTGCATACACAAAGTAGGTTTGGTGGACCCCCCCCTAAAATGAGTTGGAGGGGGAGATTGTTGGGCTTGGTCCTCCTCATTTGATAGCCCAAAAAACAAAGCCCATTGATTAATCAAGTCAACTTAACTTGAAGCAAACCTAGTGACTAGTCTCTTGACTAGTACTAGAGCCACGTGTTTCTTTTCATTTTTAGAAACAAGGAAAAGCTTCAGCTGTTACTTTACATTCTTAAAAGAAATGAAGAGAGAGAAAATTGGGGAGAAAAACTAGAGAGCGAAACAACTTCAAGGCCTTGATCAGATAGAGATTTGAAATTCGGTTGAAACAAAATTTTAGCCACGCCTCCCTCTTGTCAAGTTCTACTCATTGTGATTTAGATTTTGGATTTTCTCTTCGTTTGGTAACACCCTTCCAAACCCACTTCTTTGACAGTTGTAGTTTTTGAAGAATAATTTTGTAGCAATTTCGCTTGGTTGATGATGGTCATGTTGTTGTCATTAGGATGTTCCGGGTAGACTTGTGTATTTCCATTACTGTGATAGTGGAGATTTTTTACTAAACTAGATCCCGTGATTTTTTTTTCAATTTGGGTATTCTACGTTAAAATTCTTGGTGTCCTATGTCTTTTATTTTTCTACATTTTGTTATTTCTATTGATATCATTGCTTGATAATTTGGTCTGTTCTTATTTTAACTGGTACTTAGAGAAAGAGTAATTTGTCCTGAATTAACTCTAATATTATGTGCGTGCACCAATACCCCTTTCCCAACATTTCATAACAAACCAATCCAACAATTATTAGGTTTTATGTTCTTGGCATCTAATTCACCTCTATAAGAAAAGAAATGTGAAGATAGCAGAAATTCATTCTTTGTTTTGAAACTCTCAAAAGTGAGTCTTCAATATTTGTTGACCACATTCTCTTATGTTCTTCTAGTTATCACCTTAAGGAAAGATGATAGTATCTCAGTAGGAGTTTAGCAAAACAGGAATACTTCAAGTAAATTTCTTTTAGTAGAAAATTGCAATTCATATCTTCAAGTGATAGGCATGTATGCCTATTTCTCAAATATGAAATCATCTGGGTGAATGAGTAGAGTTTCTCAAGTTAAACATTTTTCTTGAAAGCAAAATCAGCTTTCTGATGTACAAAAATTAAGAGAAGTTGTTCACTTAACCAAATGCCAAATCTACATTTACAGAATGCAATAACTTTTGGTGAAAACATTCTCTATAACTAATGTTAATAACATTTGAAACTTAATTTTAATAGGAAAATGTATGTGCTTCGCATGTGTATCATATATGACTAATTTTTGGTAAAATAAATTTTGAACTTATGAAATTAATAAATTGATAATTAATGTCATTGTAAACTAAGAGTCAATAATCAATGAATAAAATAGTGCTTAAAGTTGAATTGGTCTAACATTATAGTTTGAAGAATAGATCGAGAAAAGAAAGGAATCCTGGCCAACCATGGCCATTTCTTGTGGAGAAAAGATGCAAATCATTATGTTGGACTCTACACATCAAACTTCAAATTATGGCCAGAAAAATTGAAAGAAACATCAAACAATTATAATTTTATGGTATACAAACATCAAAAAATTCGTAAAAACAAATAATTTTATGGTATACAAAATTTATAGATTTTCTTTTATCAAGACATGTTTGTTCTTTATTAGTTCAATCTTTTTAAGGTTTATTATTTTTTTTGAAGTCTTTTTATTTGAATTTTTTCATTTCTTTTCACCAATTTTTAGTTCATTATTTATTTTGGTGTGTTAACACATGAATTGATATCCTACTCAAAAATTTTAAAAGCTCTTTTCCATTCTTGGTAATAGAAATCTAGCCCTTAAACATAAACGTCGATTAGATCAAGCTAATAAAAAAATTTTGAAGTCACATTTCCATATATGTCCAATTCTAAGTGAGCAAAACGTGATATCTATCTGATTGGTATCTCAATAACCAAATTCGATGAAAATCTGAGACTTTAGTGGCACATATTATCTCATATTCATCATTCCTTTGGGTGTCGAAAGCATGGCAACAATTTAGTGCAACTTGTTTTTTATTTTTAAGCAAAAGATTTCACTATTACTGGTAAAAAAAAAAATTGAGCCTTTCTTCCAGTTTTTAAATATCAATCCTTACGATATTTTATTTTTAATTATACTTCTATGGTTGGCTAGTTGTCACAGATACTTTTCACAATACTAGTAGGCTTGCAAGGTTTTATTTAGTATTCAATGTCTAACGCCAGGTAAATGAAAAAAAAAGTTTACGCATTGTTTTTTTTCCATATGAAATATCTATATATTAAGTTCCAAATATGGAGTTTTAGTTACTCATACAACTTCATAACAGATGTCCTGCAAAAGACTCAAATGCCACTAGAGATGCAAAGGTGACAACTATGCAGCTGAAGGTGGTGACCAAATTCATATTTGAAAAGTTGGAACTTAAAGACAGGAAAAACAACATGCATTGATGCAAGCCTATAAACCCCTTGAAGCACCTCTTAAAGTGAACGCGTGATGACCCCACTTCTCCTTAGGGCGAACCTTAGGGTTTCGGCGAGCCGCCTGCCTAACTCTCACTAGGACTCGATACAAGCCCAATTTAAACTTAGAACTAGTCAACCAATAAGATAACTAATATAAAGAAAAGTCACTTTCTTCAATAGTCATTCAATTCTACATCATAATATTTTCAAAGGTTACATCCAATTTTTCAAAAAAATACAACCACCAAAAGTCAGTTAATTCATTTACATCTATAATTAGACCAAAATACAATCAAAACCAGTTTCTCCAAAATCTTTCCACTTCAAGTTCCTGTTAAGGAAAACAAACTTAAGAGGGGTGACCTAACGCTTAGTAGGCCAAGAAAACAGGCAAGCAAGCAAGTACAACGAGCATTAAAACTTATAAAAGAAGGGCAGCCACAATATTTATGTAACTCACAAAAGAAAACAAAACACAATCAATAAAAGATACAGAAACTCTCAGGAGCTAAATCCACACTGCTTTGCCAAAATCTTGATCCAACATTTCCAAGTGTTGACACTCCGTTAACCGAGCAAGTAACAAGTCCGTAGAACCCCACTTTTCATCAATTTCTGTCCACCGATACACCCTCTACCGGGCCCGAACGTCAAACAAGTTTTTGTTATTACTCGAGTATATCCAAGCAAGTAAAGTACACAAGCCCAAGGTTCACCAAGCTCTTGATGGCTTGAGTTGAATGGCTAGCCATTGGGTTTTGGGGCTCCCAAGTTCAAGTATAAGTCGATGAGATTGCTCTCAAATCGACGCCAAGTCAAGCACAAGCACAAATATAATTGTCAAGTACGAGCGAGTCAATTATCAAGTCAAGCAAGAGAGGACGAGTGAGATAAAGTACACACTCGCCTCGACAAGTTTAATTCACATAATCAACAAGAAGCGATCCAAGTATTATGCAACAAGTCATGCACTTGACACTCATCAAATTCAAAAGCAAGCGAGCAAGTATGTCCTTAAATTGTCCGCACCGGGATTCCTTTCGAAATCCTCTTGAACACCTGAGGAAATATCAACCAGCCATCACTAAATGCAAACCACTTTTAGACCAATTTCCCCCTTAATCCATCACTCACATATACACTAAGTCATTTAGCATACAAGGGAGAAAATTCATTTGTTTAGGCAACCAAGAAAAATGCATCAAGAGAGGGTTAATCCTTTGGAAACCAAAATTCAAAATGAAGGCCTAAAGTTACAAGAAACCTTGTATCCATCCATGAAATCAAACTTAAAATGGATTAACAATCTCAAAAGAAAGTTGGAAATTCTTAAGAAGGACATTTTGTTTGAAACCAGAAAATTTCAGCTTTGTTCGACAATACTTGAAAAATCACATCTTGAGTTCCTTAAGTCCAAAAATTGAAAACTTTACACCTTTGGAAACTAGATTCAATGTAATAAAACTCTTTAGAAGAAACTTTTTCCAGATTCGAATAAAAAATCATTCAAATCTCAGCTCCAACTTGCTGCTTCATTAAAATAGGGCAAAACAGTCTCGATTTTTAGTGAAATTTGAAATTTTATCAAAATTCATGGGAACCGAATTAGTCTCTAAAATTTATCACACTTAAAGAACTTCAATTCTAGTTTCAAACGCAATAAGCGGAACTAAATTTGGATTTCCCTACACCAAGTTACAACAGTTTTACGAAAACTAGTTTTTAAAACCTGATCCACGGATTTCCAGCCTTGGAGCATCAACACAGTTTTGAAATCAGGGCATAACTAGGGCTACACAAGTCCAAATTTAGTGTGATTTATGGCATTGAAAACTACATTCAAAGTACTAAAAATCATTGGAAGAAACCATTTTCAAATTCATTTCACAAGAGGAGTGAAAATAAGCTACAAGATGCAGCTGTGCGGGTTTCTTGGGTAAAACAGTAAGAGCAAATCAGTCAATTTTGCTGGTTTGCCACGGCTCACAGAAAATGAATTAGCAGGGATACTTTATACCGTTAGAAAGCCCTTGGAGTCCAGTTTCAAATGCCACAAATAACACTTGATTTTGACTCTTGGAAGAAAATTTATAGGCTGTTGAGTGCGGACAGGCAAACTGCCCTGATCAATTTTCCAGATTTGATTTTTTCTCTCTTTAGCCTAACTTTCAACCACTCAAAGAAATGATTTTTAAGAGATAATTTTTACACACACAATCCAACATATAACAATCATTTTTGCAGCAATTTAACAACAAAACTTGAAATTAAATAAAGAGAAATAAATCAGCAAAATTTCAGACAGCACCTCCTCTCTTTCTCATCAAATTTTCTCTCCAACATTCAAGCCAAAAATCAAGTTAGAAATCACAAAAATAACAACCAAACAAACAAGAAATCCTCAAGTCCACTACCTAATCATCCACCTCAAGGCATCTACCTAAGTATAAATCAAGAAAACAAGGGTTTTCTCAAATCATCTAACCAAGCTTTGGTTAGGGTTTCAAATACCCTTGCATAACAACCCAAAACCATTACTAACTCTTGTATAAAACTAAAGATCAAGGGAAGTGAAGCTTGTTACCTCTCCAAAACCTCTTCAACCCTAGATAGAGCCAAGATTTGTACCACCAAACCACAAAGAAATCACCACAAGGTAAGAGCTTTCTTCTAACTAGATCAACTTCCAAAGGTTTGAAGGTGTTGGATGAATTCTTGGAGCAAGATTTGTGGATGAAGTTGGAGTTTTTCTCCTCTTCTTTTGGAGCTTGGAGGTTCGGCCAATAAGAGAGAAAAATGAGAGAGGATGAAGCTTTGAATTGTGATGTGAAGGTGAGAAGAAAACTAGCTTTTGATAGTTAAAATGTCAACTAGGAATAGTAGCCTAAATAGTGTCATGCACTACAAGTTTCCTTCTTGTTTGCTACACTTAAATACTAATCTTCCAAGATAGTTTCTCTTGCACCACTAATACTCATTCTTACTAGTATAAGATAAATTCTCCAAATCCCCAATTAGTTGTGCTGGTGCGACTTTTGAAAAATTTTGACGTGTAAGCGATAAAAATATAATTTAAGTAAAATTCATATTAAAATAATAAAATTAAATAACACCAATGCAAAATAATTTTAAAATATGTGAAATTAAGAATAAAAGTATGAGTGCTCACAAAACATGAGTGTTGATTAACTCTATTTCTCTATTTTTTGATATTATATACATACATATGAGTGTGTGTGTGTGTGTGTACAGCCTTTAATCCTTAAGTCAGGTCAATGAGCACATTTAAAGAAAGTGTTTGCTCTAGAGCAGAACCAACTTTATCATATCAGTCATGCCAACTGAACGAAGAATCAAAACCATGATAGTATCAGAGGGTTAGGTTGATACTCCAAATTTCTATAGGGCATGCATGTGAGGACCTGAAAATTTTCTTATTTTCTAGTCATTATTTTATTTCCTTACATACATTTTCTATATTTTCCTTTATTAGATTAATTTCCTAGATATTTTTATAAGTGAGAATAGTTTTTAAATCATTTTTCTAGTATAAGTTAGTTCATGTTAATTTTGAAGTGCATTATGGATGTGGGACCCGCTAATGCGATTAGTGCGATTAAATTTTGATGATTAGTTGGAGCTTGGTGGGAAAGGATGTTATTTTATAAGGTGTTAAGGGACAATTAGACATTAGCTAGATAGATTAACCATTGGTAGACAAAAGGATGAGAATAAGCCTAGGAAAGCCAAGTGTCATGAAATCAATGGATGATGGACTTTGACCTAACCTTCTTCACCTTTACTAAATTAAAATTTGACCAAATTTCCTTCACTTTTCTTCTATCTTGGCCGGCTCTTTTGAGAGGAAAAACAAGAGAGAAAGCTTCATTGTTTCACTACTAAACTTGCTTGAATCTTGAGTTTTAGCCAACCACTTTGCAAACCATTCCATAAAAGTGTTAACTAAGGAGGATTAAAGGTATTGGTGGAGTGACTTTGGAGGAGAAAGCACTAAACTTCCACCTTTCTTGGAGGAACAAGGTAATCTTGGCAAGAATCTTTCCTCTACTTCAATTAATTGCCAACTAGTGGTTTAGGGTTTCAATTGTTGTAGTTTTATGGGAAAATTTCATGAAGAAAGTGGTGAAATGGGAAAATTCAGTTTTATGGTGAAATTTTTTGCTCTTATTTGATGTATGAACATTGGTCATGGATTGATAGCTTTGTTATGTGTAATGTTGAGCTTTTTTATGCTTGTTTTGCTTGCCTACGAAAAATTTCAGCTTGTGTACCTAAATTTTAGTTTAGGGTTTCTAATTTGAGGGTTATTGTAGACACCAAATTTTTGGTTTCGAATTTTATTTTTTTAAATTAGTTTAATTTTGGATTTATTTGTTCAATTTTAGATTTATTTTGGTTGATTCCTGTTTCGTGCCTCTTATTGTATTTTAAATAGTTTACAAGCATTTATTTTATCTACTAATTCGATTGAAAAAAAAAGAGAAAAAAAGGGGAATTATTACTAAAATTAGCATTTTTGTTTTATTTTTCTATTTTAGTCAATTTTTACTTAATTTATTTTTTTAATCGTTTAGTTCATTTGGAAATGAAAAAAAAAAAGAAGAAGAAAAACAATGGAAAGTGAAAACTGAAAAAAAGATTGAAAAATGGCAACTTTGTTGTTTTTAGTTTGTATATTTTGATGTGATATTACTTAAATTGTTGTTTTTTATTACTTAGCTTTATTATTAATTTTGTTAAATTATTATTTCAAAAAAAAAAAAAGGACGCAGGCTTCATGCAGAGGCCATCGGATGGCTTAGGAAGTTGGAAGAAAAATGCAGCTCCAATCTCCTCCTTTAATTCTAGGTTGTGGGGGGATTTCATAGCTATAAATAGAACAAAAGAAGAAGCGCAGCTTTGGGGGGAGGTTTTTGGAGAGTACGTGACGGCTACAAAAGGAAACCGCGACAGGGGAGGGGAAAAAGGGTCGGCAGAGAGAAAACAGAGGGATATAGAGAAAATCTGAGGCTAGTGACGGCTGGGGAGGTTGTTTGGAGAGCAAGAGCAAGAAACCAAGGGGTAGAGTGACGGCGGAAAAATCTAGAAAGATGAGAGAGCTGGAGTAGCGGCAGCAGAGCTAAAAAGAAAAGGAAAAGAAAGACCAGAGAGGGTGAGCTAAGAACCAGAGATTTTAGACGGCTGAACAGAAAGAGGCAAGAGTTTTGGAGGGGAAAACAGTGAGAGCAACAAAGCCTTGCAGCGGAGAAAAAGAAAACTGCAAAGAGGAGCGAAAAGAACCAGGGTTGCCGGATCTCTGGGCTTTCACTTGAGGTCTCCTGCAAAGAAGTTGCAGCAGGTTTCGTTGGTCTACTGAGAAGCTCAATCATTTCTCAAGGTAGCCTATTCTTTTATCCTTTTCCGCAACCAAGAGTTCCGCTACTTGTTTTTGTTCCCATAGTCTATGTTTCTATTTTCGGTCCTAGATAAAAACCAGCAATAAAAATGCAAGCTTTGACCCGGCTGTATTGTTTCTGTTATTAAATGATTATAGCCGTGATTTGCTAAGTTCAATCTGCACTTTGTTGCAAATAGGAAGACCAGATATGAAGTACGATTAGATTCAGGCTCCTTAGTTATGCTTGTTTGTCGTCCTCGTTGTTTTCACTTCTGTTTTGTCATGTTCACTGGTTTGTCCGAGAGGCTGTTGTCTTCAAATTGAGGTCATGGGTTGTTATTGATATTTTGGATGATTTTGCTATGAGCCTTAATTGAATCTTGACTTGTTTGCTTTGGTTTTTCTCACGGTGACAAATTTGCAAATGGTTGGCTGGTTGAATGAAATGTTTTAGGGAACCAGAAAAAGTTTTTCAAAGCATTACGAAATTGCCGAAATGAAACCAGTTATGAGGGAAGGTAGATGATGGCGTTTTGGTGAGGATAATGACATTAGGTTTTTAAATTAGTGAAGTTTGTTTGAGTTCTCATGCCCAAACATATCTAGGCCCAAGTAGAAAAAGCTGCTGCATTTCTTATGTCTTTGCTGTTTTCTTTTGCACAACAGCTCATCAAGGGAGTTTTGCCACATAATGGGCTAGTCAATCTTGTTTCGAAAAGGGAAATTAGAGGAGTGGTGTTGAGTTTGCATGGTTGGGTCCAAAAAATACTTGAGCTGGTCGAATGTTTGCTGAAAAGAAACAAGTCAGGATTGCCGAACCTTTTTGCATAGAATTTTCCAGCCTTTGCATGATTTTTCTTCTGTGTTTTGGTTTGTTTGAATGTTGAAATGGTAGGTTATGATGCTTAGATTGGTTTTGGGTGTTTGGGTCTAAAAATACTTGAGATGTGATTGAATGTTTGCTGGCCACAAAGACAATAAGTAGCCGAACCAATTTGCGTGAAAGTTTCCAAGAAGGTGGCATCAGCTCTTGTTATGTTTCTTGCCTGTTAGCTGTTAAATTTTTGGGCCTTGTGGTTTAGTTTCACACTATGATTTTGGTTAACATTTTCTGTTTTGAACAAAGCTGTCCTTGTGGGTCTGAAATCTGCGTTTGGAAATGAAAGTCACAATTAGTTTTATTGCCAAAAGGCTTCACCCGTTGCCAAAGCTTCCGAATTGCAGCAATCTTCTTCCATTTTGCATAAAGGTTTGCATAATTTCCTTCCATGTTTTGTTTGTTAGATGTGGAATTTGTTTGTTTTGCTGCTCAACACAATGTTTGGATAGATGAAAGAGTTTTAGTCAAAGTTGCTTGGAATTTGCTTATGAAATGGAAAGGCAGCCAGCGGTCTTTAGTTGCAGAAGGTGTTCATTGCAGAAAATTTTGTTTCCTATGTATGCATGCATGGAAATTTTTTGGAATTTTCGGTCTAACCCCTCAAGTCTCCTTTTATGCCACTATGACCCGGGAAATTGGGACAATTAATCAATTGGGTCCCTGTAATTTTTGCAGCAATGCTACAAAGACTCAATTGAGTTCTATTTTCTTGCAAATAGGTCTTAGAATAATTGAATTTTGAGCCATTACGTGACCTTTTCTTTGCGCTTGGACCTTTAAAGTTCCTAAAATGCTTCATTTGGATTTGAATGATCGATTAAGGGTTGTTTTGAGCTCCTATTAGTTGCCATATTTGGGAATTTTGATGAATTGTTCCACTTTTCCTTGGTCATTATGCATTATTTGGTCATTTTTTTTAATTGCAATTGAACAAGGATTCGATGTTTTGGTGGAATCAAATTGATTTATTTACATTTTATCACTAAATTGGTGCATTAATCCTTTGCTTTGGATGGTTTTAGCCCAAATTAGCTCTTTCTTTGGTGACTATAGCCCAAGTTAAGTCTTGTCCACCTTATTAGCATTACACACGAGGGAGGTACAACTTCTTTTATCCCTTTTTGTCTCTCCTACGTGATCCAACGTGCTAAGTGAAAATTGCATGTCTACTTTGCTTTCCTTGCTTTTCCATAATTCCTTTCATTTATTTCGTTTACTCTCGCTTTTTATTAAGTCTTTCTTTTATTTATTTATGGGGTATGTGTACACCTCTTGGCTTGTAATAGATAGGGCTTGGGGAGCAGTTTTGTCCATTTTTTCCCTTCCCCTTTTGTTTTAGTTAGCAAGTGTAATAAGTTCATTGCTTGCCTTTGTTGCTATGTGTTAATTTGCTTTATTAGGCTCTTGCATTTAGTCGAGCATGCTAAGTGTTATGTGCTACGTGTTTATATGTGATTGGCATGCCTACTCGCTTTCTATAGTCGTAGATGAATATGATGGATGAATGCACGTCACCACACTAGTCCAACGCTAGTTGTGGCTCATTGTCCCGTTTTCCACTAGTCCAACGCTAATCGGAATTCATAGATGTGGGCTAGTCCAACGCTAGACCCTTAGGGATTCCCCTCGCTAGTTCATACTTGCATGTCCACTACATTTCATGCATTTTTCTTAGTTTTTTAGCATTTGGCATGCCCCTCCAACCCTTGCCCTTTCATTTTAGGCTTTTGCATCTTCATGCTAGTTATAGGGTACATTTGCTTGAGAGTCCCCTTTCGATAAGGAAAACGAGCGAGTGTGGCTACAAAATAGCCTTAGCACGCTAGTTCTTCCTTCTAATCAAAGGAAAAATTAAAGTCATGAAGTTAGGAGTCCTCCCCGTACCCGACTTGAAGCATCCCTCTAGGTTCATGCACTCTCATTCTTATCATATCACGTCCTCACTCTTTTATCCACATTTTCTCACAAATTATATTTTTCAATACAAATGTCATGCTCACACACTTTTCCCTATCACTTATTTATTTTCTACTTCACAAATTGCACCTAATTGCACTTATATGTACCTACTATCATATTTTCATTCATTTGCACACAAACACCTTTAGTTTCTCAACTTGCACACAAACACCTTTATTTTCCCAATTTGCACACATGCACTTGTCTTACATTCGCACACATGCACGTTTTCTTACATTTTCACACTCGCACTCATATTTGAGTCTTCATTTGCATCATTCGCGACCTCTATGGGGGCTTTCCTTATTGGCCATCACAACTCATGTGATTGGGACCAAAAAACCTCATACGAGACATCTTAGATTTAGGATTGCATTTTTCTTTCCTTTTCATGATCATTAGTCATATCCAACATGCGAAACATACTTTGGGTAGAAGAAATTAGGAAAAGAAAGGCTAAGTCACGCAACTAGCTTTTGCTAGGGTAAGGGAGTGCTTTAGGCTTTGCCTTTGCCTTCTCCCTTGTCAAATGTGACCCCCGATCCCTCGTTTTGGTTACGTAGACCTAAAAGTTCTTAAAAAGGGGTTTGTTTACTTTGCTTTCCAAAAATCACTTTTTGGGTGACTTGGTACACCCTAACTCTATACCAAGTGGCGACTCCATTTTTCATTAAAAAAATCCTTTTTGAACTTTGTTTGGCCAAATCGTCGCATTCTCAAGTCCCATGGCCTTTTATTTTCACTTTCACACACGTTCACATACATATTCCACACTACTTTCACACACATTTCAAAAAGTGGGGCGCGACAGTTATTGTGATTGGTTATGGAGCTATCAAAAGGTTGTATGTGAAGGGTGTTGTGGCCCTAATAAAGTGTATGTAATAGCTTTTGATTTGTGGTTGCTATTGAGGTAGAATTGATATAAGTTTTGGTGTTGAGTGTAGGGTGGAAAAAGTAAAGAATTTAGGGGAAATGCTGTCCAAATGTGGAGGCCATTTAGTTCCTTTGAGTTTAGGTGGATTTTGGGTAGAAATGAAAGGCTTTGGGGTCGTTTATACCTTTAGCACCAATCGTTACTTATTTTCACTCCCAAGGTATATTTTGCCTTGCATTAGTAGTTTATTGAATAGGTATACGACTCGTAATTGAGTTTCAATTGTTCTTCTTGGTTGTTCGTAGGACGTGCCGGTGATTCAAGGCGTACCTCGGGAAGAAACGTTTGAAGTTAACTTTATTTGAACTAGTGAGTGTACAACTCACATGATTGTTGCTTCCTTACTTTACTTGTACTTGAAATCTGTGACTTGAATGACTGTGATTTCTGTTTATTTTGGATGAAACGAGAGTGTACTTCATCACGCTCGCTCTCTCTTGCTTATTTGATTGTTTACTGTATAACTGGAATATCTTGGTTGTGCCTGATCTGATGTCGTTTGGACGTGTATCCAACGACCTTTCCTGTTAAATCTGAGTTCAACCTCATTTGTAGTCAATTGAATCGAGGTAGCAAGAGCTTGGTCGAGGAAAATTGACAAGCCATGGGGACTGTTTCTAGGGAATCTTTGGGTATTGGAGACTCTGGATTTTCAGTATACTCGAATATTACCACCTCTGTTCTGTTTGGTGTTCGGGCCCGATAAGGGGTATGTGTGGTGGACGGAATTTGGGGTAAAGTGGGGTCTACAGTCATGTTTGTTCTTTAAGCGTTGACAGAGAGTCAATGAGTTGGGATCAAGTACTGCAAAAGAGGAAATGGGTTCTTGAGAGCCGTCTCTATCCTTTTACTCCCTGTTTATGTGTGGTGTCATTCCTATTTTTTAATGGCCATATTTGGATTGAGTACAATTGTACTTTTGTGATTCTTGAATACTTGGCGTGTTGGTATCTCATTGGGTGAAAACTCACCCCGTTGTCTTTGTTTTCCTTACAGGGAACAATATGTTGGAACTGTGATGTTTTTGAAGAAAGAGTCGAGCTAGTATAGATATTCTTTTGTATAGCTTCTCTGTAATGGAAAACCCTAATTGTATTTTAATCAAATGTCACCTTTTGACTTGTAAAATTACCAATGTGTGTATATAAGTTGTTAATCATGTTTCTTCGACATATTTGTTGGAAATGTACATTCTCTGGATTTATATAAAGTTTACTTGCATCTGTTTAGGAATCGGTCGGGTACGGAGTTTGAACGAGAAAAGAAAAATTTTTGGCGAGAACACTGTTCAGTGAATCAGGCCGTATATCCGGCCAGTTCTTGGCCAGATACATGGCTGGATTAGCAGGGGATCGAAAAAAAAAATTGCTCACTGCCTTGAACCCGGTTGGGAATTCGGTCGGATATCTGGCCAAGTCTTGGCCGGATTGTGACGTGGCCGCGGCTTTTCGTTTTCGTTCTTCGTTCTTCGTTTTCATTGAAACGTTTGATCACAGTACTATCGTTCGGAATGGTTTGGCCTTCGTGTGTTCGGCTTAGTAGTTCTGACGATAGTTGGGCAGGCAGTTCGCTAACCCTTAAAGTACGCCCTAGGGGGAGGTGGGGCTGTCACAATGCAACAGTTGTTTCATACCAACTAATACCATGTGCAATTAGCTACATAGTTTAATACGTTTGTTTTTTCGCTACGCAGGTTATGTAGATAATGGAATAATTACACCAAGAAGTGAACAAATTGAGTCTTGCCAATGATATATGAAGTTGGCGTATTGTTATGAACACCTAGGTTTTCAAATCAACCACTGAAAAATTAGTTTCAATTTGTGGTATAGATCGAAAACAAATTTCAAAAATTAGTAGAGAATCAAAGGACATTTATCTTGTGTCAATCATCCTTAACCAATAGGAAAAAATTATTTTTTGCTCTGACACCAAAATTGTATAGTAGTTCATTTCTCTACAGTAACAAGAACCCTTTTTTGCAACTCTTGAACAAAATTCCAACACGAGAATGCATAAAAAAACTCTTCCCTTCCAACCTTGTAGTATCCAGTTGGAAACTTTATCAACTAGAAAATCTTTATGGCATTGCAACCTCACCTTGGCCCTTACTTCTCTCAAAATATCTTGGTTCAGTAGGAGCTAAGAAAACTAACCCTCTGTATCCTAGCTTGCCATTGCTTGTGTTCGTGTACTATGTACAAATCATCGATAAGTGAACAATTGGCTTTATATCGAGGAGAGTATCAATTGCAATAGACGGAGGTCATTGGATGGTGCAATTAGCAACTAGTCTTTATAAATTGGCAACCTAGGGTTTTATTGGCAGTGGCATTAGAACAGGGCTGATTAGTGAAGGATACACTAAAAATTGGCAGTGATAACTGAACTTATGTAAAGGTGTGTTAATACATGTCCGCTCATGTATGTAAGCATTGATATGAAATAGGCTGATGAGGTAGTGATTTTTTTTTTTTTGGTTCTATAGACGGCCACAAGCCCTTTACACAAGAACTAAATGGGGGGTTGCAACCCCTGCTGCATCATTACTCAAAAGTTTCCTAACTATTTATGGAGGTTCCTCATAATATTGCACTCCTGGGGTGCTTTTCAGGTTGAGCTTGGCCAAGCAATCTGCACATGTATTTCCTTCCCTCCAAACATGTTGGATCTTACACTTCCAATCCTTACCCCTCCAGTTTCTAATCTGCTTTGATAAGATTGAATTGAGGACTATTACTATTTCCATCCAGTAAGAGGCTTGTTAGAGAATTTGATTCAAGGAACACTTTCCAATAGCCTGTTTCTCATGCCTTTTCCAACCCAATTAACATATCCCATAACTCGACATTCACATTTGTGGTATTTCACAGGTTTATACAAAATCCTTGCTTCCATTTTCTAAACTCGTCTCTGATAAGTTCACCTGCTCCTACTGTGCCTGGGTTCCATTCACCTATTTCGTCCACATTGACTTTTATCCACTTGGGTGGTGGTTTCGCCCAATTAATGCACATCAATTCCATTCTCTTAATTTCTCAGTCAATTAGCAGCACTTCTTGCGTTCCTTGAATTTGAGCCAATAGATGTGCTGTTGGCATTTTAATTCGCTTCTCCTTCCCTTCGATGTTCACCTTATTTCTTCCAGACCAAATATGGTACACCACCTGTTGGAAAGTCAGCTGCCAATTCATTTCCTTATTCCTCCCAGTCTCCATTTCTTTGATATTCTAGTCCATCCATTCTAGTAGATTTAACTCATTAAACTATCCACCAGCTAATCCCAAATCTTGTTTGCCCAACTACAGTCCCGAAGCATATGCAATATGGACTCAAATGCTGATTTTGCAAATTGGACACCTACCAAAACGGTGGAGGTGTCTTCTATACTTTTTGCCATTGGTGATAAGCCTCTCATGCCTAACTAGCCAAAGTAGGAATTGCCATCTTCCAGGTCCCTTGAGCTTCCATAGTTTATTCTAGTTTCTGTCTTCATTTTCCTCTATAATCATATGCTGATGTCGTGGTGAAATCTCCGTTATTTTCTTCTCCCTAGCTTACTATATCCATGTTATTCCCTTCCTCATCAACCCTAATAGGTAACAACTTTAGTATAGTCTCGATTAATAGAAATTTAGAGATAATATTGAATTTCCATCCTCTCCCTTCCTCCCAATACTCCGTCACCTTTTTCTTTCTTTCCTCTTTGGGTATTTCAACAACAACTTCCTCCTCCAAATTGCTATCTCTTACCCATTTATCTATCTAGAAACTAATGATTTGTCCATTCCCTAGTGTCCATTTTTCCTCTAAAACTACTAATTCGCTCCCTAATTTAATACCCCTCCAAACTTGAGACTCCCCTACCTTCTTCAGTAATAAAATATCTTCTATTCTACTTCTACACTTTGACTGTAGCACCCTTGTCCATAATTCATTTTTGTTCCTGTGATATCTCCAACTTAGCTTGGCAAGTGAAGCTTTATTTTTTGCATTAATTCTTCGTTTTCCCAGACCTCCAAATACCCTGGGCTGTGCAACTTTATCCCAACCCAAATGGTTCATTTTCCTACCATCCTCCTCAGAATAGTCCCAGAGGAATCCCGTGATACATTTCTCTATTTTATCAACCAATAGGTATGGTAATTTAATAGTCGGCATCATATAATTTGGGATAGCAGCTAATGCCGACTTAATAAGAGTGACTCTGGCTACATAGGCTAGACAATTTCTCTTCCACCCTGCTAACCTTGCATGCATTTTATCCAGCATCTCTATGTAAGTGGCCTAAGTTCCCCTCTCATGTAAGACTGGCACACCTAATTACTTCCCTAGATTAGTCGTTAAGGAAACTTTCGTCATTTTACTTATTCTCCTAGCTAACTCTCTGGGAGTATTCCCTAAGCAAAATATTTTGGATTTCGCTATGTTGACTTTTTGGCCTGAGATTGCACAGAAGTTCTCCAACACCTTCCTAATTACCATTGTTGTTCCTCTGATGCTTCAACAAAAAGAATCAAGTCATTAGCAAACATAAGATGAAAAATTCTTGGTCCATTTATTGCTGCCCTCACTAGTTTCCATTTCCCTTGGTGAACTGCTTCAGCTATCAGGTGACTCAGCCTCTCCATGCACAGGATAATAAATATGGTGAAAGGGGATCTCCTTGTCTAAGTCCTCTTCTGGGAGTGATTGCTCTATTTACCTGCATGCAACTCATAATTAGTTTCACTGCCTCCTCCGAAAAACCCACATTTTCTAGTGTGTTATGAAAGAATTTCTAGCTTATTCGGTCATATGCTTTCTCTAAATCCACTTTGACGATTATCACTCCTGTTTTCTCCTTCCTCTTAGCCGAGTGGACTATCTCCTGTAGGATTATCACATTATCTGAGGACTGTCGTCCTGGGACGAACCTACATTGTTCCTGGCCAACTATTTGAGTCATTAGCAGCCTGATCCTCTGGACTAGAATTTTAGTGATCACCTTATATGAAATGCTACATAGGGAAATAGGTCAAAAGTGGGTTACCCTCTCTGGGTTCCCAACTTTGGGAATAAGGGATATGATGGTGTCATTCACTTGGGATGGCACTGCCTTTTTGAAAAAAGCATCTTTGACAAATTTTACAAGGCTCTCCTTAACGATCTCCAATCCCTTTTGGAAGATGAAGGCACTAATTCCATCGTGGTCAGGTGCTTATATATCCTTGATACTAAACAAGGCTTGTTTAACTTCTTCTGAGCATACTTGTCTAATCACATCTCAAATCTCTTTCCTCTGCTCTTGGAAATTTGACTGAGCAACTAAAATCATTCATGGTATCCCCTTCCGTACAAAATAAGTCTTTATAAAATTTCACCACCATGGCTTTAAGTGCTTTTTTGATAAAGCTGACATGATAGGTAGTTGCACTTGATAGTAAGGCGTTAAAAGTAGAAGTGAGTTTATTAGTAGATGACAAAGTGATCGTTAATACTACAAATATTAGAAGAGAGACCAAATTGAGGACTTCTCCAACAACATCCAAATCAAAGACAATATCTTTAGAAAAATGCTCTTTCTTTTAGCAAAATGCTCTTTCTTTTAGCAAGCTTTCTTAGAAGCTTTTAGGCTAGGTTTAGGATTTCCAATTTTCTTACAAACATTTCCTTTTCTAGCAACTCGTCATTTTCATGCTTTCAATCAATATTAAGTTCTATAAATTTCTTTATATTTGATATGAATTCCGAATCAGTTTTCTTTGAATTCCAACCAAGTTTCTTATTCTCAAGCAATCTATATAATTCTCATGCACTCTGTATCATTCCAAGCAGTTGTTAATTTCAGATTAAACAATTTGTTAGCTTCAATTGCAAATCAGTCTTTCCTTCTCATTTCTTCTCTGATCGGTTACTTTGTCATAGATTTTAAGTTCTTGAGGTTGTTCAAGGTAGAACAAATAACTTTGGTCTAGAAGTCATAGAATATCGGTGAGCACTCTCTTTTACTGATATCAATTCATTTCTATCATTTTCGTGGTGTTAACTAGGTGCCATGGTCGCAACAATCTTGACATTGGCGTTGGTTTGTTGGGCACTAAAAATCAGCACGAACCACTTGTATGTTTCTGGCCTTTCAATCCTTTCAACACCTTCACAGGGGTGGTAATCAGGTCGGGTCACGGGTTGGCGGGATAGGTTAAGACACGGGTATTCTAGAAAAGTCGTCAACCTGGACACAACCCATTTATTTTATCAGGTCAGGTCCCTTGACCTGAACACAAATCGCAATTTTCGCTGGTCACCTGAACCTGACCTGTTTCAACCTGCCTTATAAATGATTAGTTGATCATCTAAAATAGAAGCATAGAACTACAAATCAGTTTAATTACCTATAATAATCAGCAATGTCAATTGCCCAGTGGAAATAAAAAAATCCATTCAAGCAATCATACACAAAAGGCATTCACCAAATGTAATCCAAATCCAAATGACTACAAGCCATAAAAAGACATAGCATATGCTGATAAGCTCAAGTTCCAACTCCTAATATCATCATCAAATCCAAATGGCTACAAACTATAATAAATACTAAAAAGACATAAGATAATAACAAGTCGCAATATCATCACTTCATCATTGAATCCCAATTGCTACAAGCCATAAACACTAAATAGCAACAAAATAGACATGAAACTAAAATAGAATCACTGGTCCAAGGTTCCAAGCTCAAGCGGTCAAATTGATATTCCTCTTCCAACTTCCACCTTCACTAAATCAAGGGATGCAAGCACCTTTTTAAGCTACCTGCAATAGGTACGGATATCAAAGTATTAATGTTGTTACATATAAGTGCAATAAAACATATTATGCTATAACTTTAACTCACCAGCTCAATGACTTAGAGATTGACCACATTAGAGTTTAAATTTCCAACAAATTGTGCATCATCTTTTAATATCTTTAAAGACATGATGTCTTGAATTATATCCTCCAACCTCAAATCTGTCATCTCTACATAAATAAGATGAGAAAAATAAAATAAGTATAAAATACTAAAGAAACAAAGTGGATATTAGGAAACATTAATTTACTAATTATACCTTTGTCCCCAAACAACCAGTCTTTAGTGCATACTAAAGCTTCAACTATTAGTGGTGACAATGAACTAGGAATTGATCTAGATTCCTACCACCAAGGCTAAAAGCAGATTCTGATACAACGGTTGATACAAGAACACATAAGATATCTCCAGCTAATTTTGCTAGATCTGGAAATTGATACTGTCGAACCTTCCAATAGTCAAGAACATGAATCTTAGATTTTCTTTTACTTCTTGTCACTACAACAAAAATGGCCTTTAGTGGCATTTACAGGTGTCAGTATAGATAATCTAACCTGACACTTTATCTATCCTCACACCTAGGGCGAGTGTTGTCCCTTCCAATGTGGGGATAGCCTCAAATCATTAGCAGCATTCAAATGTGTCAGGAAAACCATGCTACTATAGCATTCCCTCTGCCAACAAAAACTTTTTTTTGTGATAATCGAAAGTGTCCGTATAGCATTAGGACATCAGTAGCGGATCAGTAGGATATCCAATTTATGAAGGCATCTTGAGTTGTCTTAATATATGGCTTTAAGGACACGTAGCCATGTGAATTTACACTGCTTTGGACGACATGCCCATTTGTCATTAGTGTTTTTCGAAGCTAAGCTATGTTGACACTTTTAATTGCCAAGAGTTTTTTCCCTGTTTTTTTTTTATATATATGGAAGCAACCTGCAATTAGTCCTCCCTGCTGTACATTCCATCAACCAGAATCCCAAGGGACTTGTAAAATTATCCCAAAGAGCAAAATGCATATAGCAATTTAAAAGAAGAAATCAATACTCAAATATATTTCATTAAATTAAAAGTGGATAACAAGTACTAAAATCGCAAACAAGTGCTAATTAAAAGCAAGTACTAAAATTCCAAACCAGTACCAAAAGATTGTCATTTACAATAACTTGAAAGACTTTCTTGTGCACAAACTAAAAGACTCTCATCCCTAACAAGTTGAAAGAAGTAGAAGTAGCTTCCAAACTTTCCATTTTATTGAGAGTCCTCAGTCATAACCATGAAGTCCCCATCATTCTTCAGCTGTTTCCACCTGTGCACAAAGACCAAGGGGATCATTAGATCATCATAGCTAGAACTAAAATTCCAGAAAATCTGCAATGTATTTAAGTGCATATCTCACCAAATGACAAGGCCAAGCAACTGGTGCACCAAGTGCATCTTGAATTGTTTGCTGCAAATCATACGGTCTAATCAATTGCTCATGTGGACTCATTGCAACTTGTATCTGTATTTCACACCAGTTTGGCCCAAGAGCTTGTCCCCCGACCTCATCCAATGGATTCAGACTCCGTAAATATCCCTTTGCCACGATTTTTGTTGGGTCAAACAAACTTTTTAGTGAAACCATATTCCCTACCTAGTAAAGATCCAACAAGTACAAGAATCAAACTCATGCCAAATTCCAGATTACAAATGTGAAAGTTTAAAAGTTGTAAATACTTACTCGAATAGGTCGCGTGGCTCGCGATGGAGTTTGGCTTGACACATTGTTAGATGATGATGAAGGATGTCTCGGGCTGTCAATTGGAGAGCCCCTTCCATGTTGAACTAAAACCATTTTCTTCAAGCTGGCTATTTCATCATCTTGTCGCTGAAGCCTTTCCTCCAAACGGACCAATGTTGACTGTTGTTGAACACTTATACGGTAACATGTGTTATGACTAGGAATGTCTTCCCATAAGTCCGTTGGATTCACACCGTCACTAAACAAGCGAACATGACCATGTTTGTCTTGCCCAACCACCTGGGCAAATATATCATTGCGACCAACTGGATCTTGCGACTCCGATGGAAGCTGATTTTTCAGCTCATTCATTTTTTTCTACATAATAAAGGAAAACACTTGTTATTGCAAAAGCCTGTCTGAAAACAATGGTAGAATTTATAGGCTTGTGTTCTCAGATCCTTACCAAATTCTCAGCAACTATGATACTTGATGGAGTTCCATCGGCATGGGTATAAAACTTATTGAACATTTCTACTCTAGTAGGAGGTCTTCCCAACTGTTTGACCTATAAGAAATTGAATTTTTTTAATTATAATTTTAGTATTTAGCATATAATTAAAAAACAAGCTAACATAATGAAACATGTACGAGTTAAAAAAATAGCAACTAAAAAAAGGATGAGATATCACCAAGTGGTTCCGAAGATGAGCAAATGACTTTTTTCCAGTTGTGTGGTTCATCTTCTTCTCCCCTCTAGCTTTCTTGTTCCTCTCACTTAGTTTCTAAATTTCAAAATCAAAAGCAAGATTACAGCATTGAATAAACACAACTTTATGAAGAATGTTGTAGCTGATTTGTACCTTTGCTTCTTCACTTTTCCAATAAACCCAAAGTTTGATCCATTGCTCTTCCCGTACCCTTATGTCCTTTTGAAACCGAGCTTCAGCATTTGGCACGGCAGGATCAAAATATGTAGCCTTTAAATCTGCCTTCCAGCTTCTCCATTTTTTGCCAATAGATCTTAAGGTCCAAGCTTCTAGTCCCATAGGCAAAGCAAACCTTTCCTGAAACGTAGTTAGGAACTAGAAAATCAACATAACTTCACAGTAATTTTTGTAGAAAGCATACATAATACAAAAGCTACCATTACCTTTATCACTTCTAACATGTCCATTTTAAGTTTCCTTGGCATCTTAAGCCAACTTTCAACATCTATTGGACAATACATACCATTCCTAGCCAAACTGCCCAAGAATTCAGAAAAAGAGGTTTTCTCACTTATTGGGATCCCATTGTCATCGAGTTTAATCTCAATCCGTGGAAAGTCCTTAGGCCGACCCCAAATTTCTTTCATAAATGTAGGGCCTCGGGTTTTCTGATGTACTTCACTTGAATCATTTGTAGTTTCTTTTCCTGTATTAAATAAGAAAAGGGTGCAAGTTATGAACATAAAAAATGCACTTCTGGAATTGGTTCAAACAGTTAGTAATACCTGCATCGTCCGAGTTGCATGACATGAAGGTGGTGTCATTGGAATGTTGACCTTGAGAATCCTGATTTGGATTTTTTTTCAGTTGGTACGTGCCTTGTTCCAAGTGGAGATTGTTGAATTGGAGAGTTCTGGCACTGCTCATGCGACTGTGAACCTCCATCAGCTTGTTGAGTAACTTGGTCACCTGATTCATGCATTATTCCCAATGTAGAATTCTGGATTGGAGATTGAGGTGCCCGAGCAGCTTCTCCTTGAACTTGTTCAATTACATTTTCATGGCTTGTTCCAAGTGGAGGCTGCTGCCTTGTTTCATGACATGAGGGAGGTTGCTCAATTGGTTCATCTCTCAATCCATTGGCAGTGCGCTTACATTTTCGACCTCCACGGGCCATACCTGCATAATTCACCATTTATTTGATACCAGGTCCACCACCATATATATATTTTTTTGGGGGAAGAAAGGGACAAATGTAAATGTGTAGCCTTTATTGAAGCAGACACTCTACCTATAGCAGTGCATCAATCTGGGATAATGGATAAAGTATACAAACTAAAATTAATGAACAAGTTATCTTGACTACAGCGTACACTGCAAGCCGAGCTCAAGCATACTTTTATTGAACTAATTTTGAGTTGCAACGAATATTATTGAATCTATTGTATATCAAACTCGGGCAGTTTGCTTCTAATTATATTTGAAAAACCTTTTTGCTTATAAATCAGAACTTGAAAACAGCTTTAAGAACTTGAAGATTACAGTTGGGTAAATTTGACGAAACCCACAAATCAATTCTCAAAATCCTAATACTATCATCTCTATCAACAAAATGTTCTCACGTCACAAGGTCTGCTCAGGTCATGTAGTTCCATTTGAGAGGTTACTAAAAAGTTCCCATGGAAAGTAAAAACAGAGCAGAACCAAAAGAAGTCCATCATTCATGGGGAAACCCCCTACTTGCTCAAATCAAGCAGTCCAGCACACAATCATTTGCTGGTGAAAAACAAAACTAACATAATAGGCATTTTAGAACCCAATATCTACCAAGTACTAGCAAAGACACTTACAATTTTCAACAATCATACTAGAATCCAAAGCTATCATTTTCATTTGTGACTACAAATTTCCTCATAAACAATCAGCACCAACAATTTAGAAGTCCAGGATTCATGAGGAAAAAAACTTTGGAAATTTACTCTTTAAAGTTGTAACAGAAAGCAACTGACAATACACAACACTATGTCGCATTCAACAGCTCTCACAAGCCACATTGTCCTAATCTGACAAGAAAGAATAACAGATAGCATCTCTACCAGGCTTTCGACCTATGCAACTAGAAATGTGCTTCTCAGAAACGGAGAAAGAGGTTGTCAGAAATGGGAATCGAACAACCTCAATTAGACAGATGTCTACCATGCAATGCAAAATTAGACACAAAATACTGAAATTACCTCAAACTATGGCTTGAATCCTTAACTTCTCGGTTTCCCCAAGCTTAAAGATCTGAACTTCAGCTTTCACCCAAGCTTTGAAGCCCTAATTTCTCATTCCTTGCCACCAAGCCAATGCAACAGCCGAATTAGGGATTTTCATGGTGCGAGCTCAACAAAGTTACCTAAATGGGTTCGAGTTCATGGATAGGTTTATCCAAATTGGTGGTGCGAGCTTGAAACAGAGAGAGAGGGCAAAGGGAGGGGACAACGAGAGAGGGAGAAGATGTCTGAAATAAAGGCGATACTAATGACGCCAAAGTAAATTAGTCAAGCCTCTTGAATTTTTCAATTTGCCGCGCTAATTTTTGTGTGTTTAGGCAAAATTTTGTTAAAGCTACATAACAATTAAAAATGTTATTACAGCTATATACAATATAATATACCAACTACAAAAATAACAACTTAAAATTTTGTTAAAGCTATATAACAAGTAAAAATTTTGTTAAAGCTATACACAATATAGTGTAACAACTAAAAATATCTTAAATTAAAAATTTTGTGAAGCTAACAAAAAACATGAATTTAATCAAAATGTTTTCAGTACCCAATTTATTTTATGCTACTAGCAATTATGTACGGCTTGTAGTCTAACAAGCCGTTAGAAGGATCGAATTAGTTTATGGAACATAAAAATGAACTTGTGAATACATGAACTTTCCATTGATAAATGTTAGGATTAGAATTGATTGAACATATATATATTCAATATTTTCAATTCCAAAGCAATTGCCGTTCAACTTTGTGTTTATTATAAGCTATTAAACACTTAGAAGATCTTAAATTTGAACATTTCACTGCAATTGCCGTGTAACTTTGCGTTAATTAGAAGCAATTAAACACTTAGAATATTCAATGTTTTCAATTCCAAAGCAATTGCCGTTCAACTTTGTGTTAATTACAAGTAATTAAACTAGAATTCGGGTTGTCCGAATTCATATATTTCGAATTTGGTTCGAATTCGGTAATGGAGTTTATAAATTTTATATAATATTATATAATATTATAAATTTTATATTATATAATAAATTTTATATTAAACACTTAGAATATTCATTGTTTTCAATTCCAAAGCAATTGCTGTGTAACTTTGCGTTAATTAGAAGCAATTAAACACTTAGAATATTCAATGTTTTCAATTCCAAAGCAATTGCCGTTCAACTTTGTGTTAATTAGAAGCTATTAAACACTTACAAGATCTTAAATTTGAACTTTCCACTAATAAACGTTAAATTAGTGGAAAGTTTGATGGTCAATCCAAAATTTTGACAAAACCGATTAAACTCTCCCAAAGATCAGTTATGGAGTGGACATATATGCAATAACAATCCAAGTTCGGAATGATCGGTTCGGTCGATTCGACCGGTTCGATTGTGTCTCCAGTCTTGTTCAATGGTTAATCCAAAAATTCAATTAAACCGAACAACCTTCAATCAAAGATTAGTTATGGAGTATATATACAGAATATGCAATAACAACGTTTGATCAGTATGATCGGTTTGATCTATTCGATCGTGCTTGATCGGTTCGATCGTGTCTCCAGTCACTTTAATGGTTAATCCAAAATTTCGACTAAACCGATTAAATTCGATCAAACATCAGTTCGACCGGAAATTTAGAGAATTTAACTTTTTGAATTGTTATTTATTTAAAAAATAATTTTTCCATTGTATTAAAAAATTATTTAAGAAATTTATCGATTAAAGTTTCAAATTATTTCTATTGATCAAAAATTAGAGAGGGGTGATTGGAAATAAAAAATTGGCCATAATACAATGATTCACTACATTAATATTACAGCCTAAACTAGGCTTGCTCAATCTAAAAAAATTGGGCCTGAGCTTCATGTTTACCTGTCTCTTAATAGCTCAAACTTGGCAATTTAGATTTTTTATTGGTACAAAAAACCGTCAAATAATTTTAGCTTCAGTCACCGCAATGGATCAAAATAGATCCTAGGACCATAAATCGCTTATGGAGTACTTAAGGCTGTTAATAGGATTGGGGCAGCCCAAACTAGGCATGCTCACTCTAAAAAAATTAGGCCTGAGCATGTTTAACTTTGATAGGCAGAGCTCGAGTGTAAATATAATACTACATGAATTAAATTTAAATTGAGTTTGGACTTTATTAGGCTCTGCTCAATTAAATTCAACTTTGATAGGCCTAAGTTTGACTCAAAAAATTAAACACATACACACACACAAAAATTTATAATTTATAATTATATTATATAAATATAAAACATAAATATTTACAATATATTATTTATAATTACATATTTTTATTATGAGTTTGGGCCCAACCTAAGAGAAGCTTGAAACGCTAATGTAGTTTTTGAGATGAACATGAACCTCATAATATAAACTCAAAATCTGGAAGGCTGAAAGCTCTATTTCTTTGTGAACTGAGTTTAGATTAGATTTGAGCGCAAAAAATTGGCCATAATACAATGATTCACTACATTAATATTACAGCTTACAATTAATGGAATTACTTATAAAATAATGACCAGTATTTATCCAACCCATTGGGCTCTTAAAATTAGTAATGGGTTGTTTTATGTTTGGTCTGAATTGATTTGCAAAAATTGCATTATATCTTACACTCAAAAGTTTAAAAAACAAAACAAAGAAATGATTATTGTAATTATCAAAAATAATAATAACAATTTTGTTAAAACATTTAACGAATCATAATCAAACTTGAAAGTGAATTTGATGGATAGCAATTTCCCATAACACAAAGGCATTTAGAGATTGCACAGAACATTTCAATTGAGACCATGTATGGTGTACGGGCAGGTGCTTGAATAAACACCATGATCTGCAATTCCGCAAATTTGAAACCATATTTGTCCCTTCAAATTTAGTTGCTGTATACAATAATCAAACGAACCAAAACTCACAACCTTCAAGTAATTTTAGACCAACGAAATGCAGACAAGTAATTGCAGCCAGTAGTAGAGCCTTAGCAATTGAAACATATAACAATTAATAGGGCCAACAAGCTTAGCAACTATAAAAGATACTAAATCAGATTATATTGGGACAAATCAACTTCAATCCCAAGTCCATCCTCACGAACCCAACTAATTTCCTCATTTTCATTCTCAACAACAGGATTGCCAACATCACTTTGCAAATATGTCTCAACATCCATGGTTGTGCCCATGTTATATCCACCTCTTGCAGTGGTAGAGATAACAACTTGCCAATCCTTATCAGTTGGATCTTCCACATAAAAAACCTGTGATGCTTGTGAAGCGAGTATAAATGGCTCAACATGAGGCCTCACATTTGCAAAATTGACTACAGTAAACCCATCAGCATCTTGTTTCATTCTCGAACCATTTGATATCCAATCACATTCGAATAACACCACCCGACGACCTCCATAAATTAATTCAACAACATTTTTCAAGACGCCGAAGTAGACTAGTTCACTCAAAACTGGATTTTGATCCCTTATACCTGCAAAACTGGATGTTGTTGCATTGACTGTAACACCACTATTCTGCGTTTTTCTTTTCTTCTCAACTTCGTTGGTGTGAAACCGAAATCCATTAACAACATACTTGTCATGTTGGATTCCAACAACATCTGGACCTTTAGCAAGGAACCTCAAGTCTCTCAACACCGAAACATTTTGAGGAAGTTCTAACTTGTCAATTTGTAAAAAAAAAAAAAAAGATGATAAAACTATATTTGAAGTCCTACAATTCAAATTGTACTTAATATTCAGAATTTTACTTACATGTTCAGCAAACCAACAAGCAAAATTTTCGATGTGCAAGCGCTCTTTTAGATGCTGTGGAACTTGAGGATGCCATTCTTCTATCAATCTACGATGCTGCCTAGAAGTACATGAGTCAAAATTGTAATCATACATTGAATTCTACAATAAAATTTTAATGCATCAAGTTGTAGTTGAACTTACTCTATGTAAGGTGTGACAGCATCACAGTTAAATAAAATATACTGATGTGCTTTACTCAAGATATGAGCATCAAAAACTGTTGCCTTGCCCCTCCCCAAAGGATGTCCTGATTTAGAGAATATATCTAAACCCTCTTCAATTTCCTTATGCACTTCTTCATTTCTGCTTGGACAATTGAATTTTGTCTCAACATAGTCCGCAAGATACAACGAACAAAAGTTTATGCATTCTTCTGCCAGTAGCCTTGAGCAATCGAACCTTCAGGCCTACTTTTATTTCGAACATAAGATTTTAATGTTCCTAAGTACCTAAAGTATCATCATTCCAAACTCTCTGTTTAGTTCCACAAATCAAAGAAAGAAAAAAAGTAATAAACATTTAAGGCATAATTAGAATTACAAGCAGTACCTCTCTATAGGATACATCCAACGATAATACACCGGGCCACCTAATTTCACTTCAGTTGCCAAATGAATAGTTAAATGCACCATGACATCGAAGAATGTTGGTGGAAAGCATTTCTCAAGATCGCAGAGTATAACGGCAATTTCACTTTCCAAACGAACCACATCTTGAGGACAAATAACTTTAGAACAAAGCTGCCTGAAGTATCTACTCAATCGAATCAAAGGATAGCGCACTGATTTTGGCAAAGTCTTTCTCAAAGCTATAGGCATCAATTGCTGCATTAGAATATGATTATCATGACTTTTAAGCCCCGAAATTCTTGGTGGCTTTACTCGAACGCATCTTGAGACGTTAGCTGCATAACCATCTGGAACTTTCACTTTTTTTAGCACATTGCAAAACATAGTTTTCTGTTTTTTATCCATTGCAAAGGAAGATGGAGGTAAGTAAACCTTTCCAGGTTCTGTCTCAATGGGATGCAGCTCTTTTCTTATTCCCATTTCTCTCAAATCACGGCGGGAATTATAATGGTCCTTTGCTTTATCCTCAATATCCAGCAATGTCCCCCAAATATTTTCACAAACATTCTTCTCAATGTGCATGAAGTCAAGATTATGTCTTAAGACATTATCTTTCCAATATGGCAAGTCAAAGAAAATACTCCTCTTTTTCCAATTAAAAGGCAATTTCGGATTACCTTTCACAAGTTTTCCAAATTTAATTTGCAAGTCTCCCAATTCACTCACAATCATATCCCCAGTTTGTAAAGGTGGTCGCTTTCCATATTCTTCGGTGCCATCAAACAATTGGGCTTGCTTTCTAAATTTATGCTTACTATCTAAGAATCTACGATGACCCATATAGCAATGCTTGAAACTATGAGTCAACCGTCGAGCATGAGTGAACTTGTGACAAACAGGACAAGCATATTCACCTTTAGTGCTCCACCAGATAACATTGCATATCCAGGAAAATCACTAATGGTCCACAACAGAGCTGCATGCAATTGAAAATTTTCTTTTTGGGATGCATCATAAGTTTGAATGCCAAAATCCCACAATTCGGTCAATTCTTTAACTAGAGGCTGTAGATAAACATCAATATTATTCCCAGGAGAGGATGGTCCGGGTATTAACAAGGACAACATGAAGTACGGTTGCTTCATACACATCCACGGAGGTAAGTTATATGGTATTAAAACCACAGGCCAAGTACTGTGTGTAGAACTCATGTTGTTGAATGGATTAAACCCGTCAGATGCCAACCCCAATCTAACATTTCGACAATCCTTAGCAAATTCTGGATGTAGATGGTCAAAAGTTTGCCAAGCTGGAGAATCAGCTGGATGTCTCATACAACCATCTTTTGTACGTTTTTCCTCATGCCATCTCATTTGAGATGCAATTTTAGAAGACATAAATAGTCTTTGTAATCTAGATTTTAAAGGAAAATGCCACAATACTTTTTGAGGGATTTTTCTTTTTTCACTAGTTGGATCATTTTCTGAAGCAACCCACCTAAGCTCGTTACATGTTTCGCATGAAGTTCTTTTTTCAGCACTACCCCAATAAAGAGAACAATCATTAGGACATGCATCGATCTTTTCATAACCCAGCCCCAATGTATTCATCAATTTCTCAGCCTCATAGTAAGAAGAAGGCAAATTAGTCATGGCCTCCGAAAATGCTTCTCTCAACAACTCAACAAGCATATTAAAAATCTTGTTACTCATCTTACCAAGGCATTTTAGGTGAAGCAAACGAATAATGAAAGACAACTTCGAGAAATTTTTGCAACCACTGTACAAATCCTGTTGAGAATCATCAATCAATTTGTAAAATTTTTCAGCCTCTGAAACAGGAAAGTCCCCTTCTCTATTCAATTCATTTGTTCCATGTGGTATCCCAAATACATCATGGACCAAGTCTTGCATGTCATTAGTCCCATTTGAAACCCCAATTGATGTATTTTCAGAATTAGATGTGGCTTCATAGTAGTTTGAAAGTTCTCCATGTGCTATCCAATTATTATAACCCTTGATAAAGCCTACCACTTTCAAATGATCATATGCTTCCATTTTAGTCACACAAACACCCATGCTGCAATCTTTGCAAGGACACAAAATCAGTCCGTCACAACTTGATCTAGAAAATGCAAAGTTTAGAAACATTTGAAGTCCTGCCTCATACTTTTCACTTGTTCTTGGAAAATCCATCCAACTTTTATCCATACTTTTAATATAAATAAATGTCCTCCAACAAGCTTCCAAGAGCATGAAAACAACAACTACACATTAGTACTTAGAAAAGGCATAGGTTTATGACACGGTTAGACCGCCAGCAGATATTTATGAAGAAAAAGCATTCACCACAGAGAGACAGTGAAATGTGAAAGAAAGAAGAGAATCTATCTAGCTTTTTATTTTATACTCATAATCTTTTTTTGGTCCAAGGATTCTTTTAAGTTGCTATGACTATTCAGCTAATTGATCTAGAAACAGGACTAAATTGAGAAAAAAAAAACCCGTAAGGGTGCTATGTCATCCTGAACTGGGAGGGGTGGAAGTTCGAGTCAATCACACCTACATAATCAAATGGTACACCATTCGATCTCACCCATCTCAATAACGACATAATATTTGTTTGTCTATTCAATAATCTTGCTCAACAACAATCTGAACCTATCTGTCACGGATGCATAACCAGCACATGACCAATGTGCAGTTCAACAAAAAGTCCATTAATTAAGTCCTTAAATATTAATTTTCATCAACCTATTTCTTAAACTTTTGCACTTGTCTTGCAAAAAGGTCATTCCAGTCACCCCATTGCTATTTTGATCTTCATCAAAGAGCTTCCAAGTCGATTTCTATTCATAGCCTAAACAGAGCTTCAATTACAACTAAGTTTCATAGATTAACATTAAAAGAGATTCACAGGAAAAAATGAAAAACAAGGGGGAATTGACATTTTATCGAACAGGTTATGGGCAACAGCTTCATTGTGTTTACCACTTCAATTTTGGAACAAGATATGCGCACCTGAAGTATCTTCCCGCTTTCCCAATGTAGAGCTCCGTTCTTCAGCTTTTACTCCCTGCATGCCCTTCCAGATGTCTTAGCCGAGGGATTTAAAGTTGAGGTTAGAAAAGATGAAGATGGTTGTTTGCGGAGATAGCTTCGATTGCTACCAACATTCTGGACTGGCCGAGATAGCTTGTATGCTGAGAGGTGAGAGAGATGAGAAGAAGAAAATTTTCACCCAGTCCTTTTGCCGGCAAAATGAAACTTCACAGTACTTCAGCTAAGTGTTTTGGAGCCAAAATAAAACGATGTCGTTTTCTGTGTTTTTTTTATTTTTATTTTTTTGTTCATCTCACATTTTCCAGAGTGTCATCATAGGTTACCTAAAGGCACATTATTATTTGTATATCATGATAAAATAAAAAAATTATAGTACATATTATTGAGTTTATTAATAAGTGTCATGATATGTTCACTATAATGACACAAACCAGCAAGTGTCCATATAGGCATGTCAGGAAAGGTCATTTTTGTTGTAGTGATTGCATATCTCGCTCTTATGAATATAAGTCCAAAGGATTCATGTGCTTAATATACTCGGAGAGGCATTGAGATAATGTGCTCAATATGCTCATAGAGGCATTTGTGTTTGTCCAAGATATAGAGTAATTATTCTTCAAATCGTTTGATCAACATGTTTGTACA